>NC_040905.2:23347100-23651609 GCF_004126475.2 Phyllostomus discolor
GGAAGGGGCAGTCCCCACGCTGTCCCTAAGCAATCAACAGAAACTGTCCCTACAGAGGAAAAGTCATCGTGTGTGGACTCCCAGACTCTTGTCCCCTCGTGGGCAACTGTGTGTGTAGATGGATCCGGTTGTCTCATGCTTCTCTTACTGTGCGAACCTGGGACCTGCAGAAGATGCGGGAGCTCCAGGGCCTAACTGAGGGGCAATTCTCACACTCAGTATTGTGTTCCCACTGAAGATGTTAAAGTAGCTCGTTTGGGGAAATAAAAACAGTACAGGGAAAAATGAATGTAAAGAAGAAATGGTCAGCCATCATCTTACTGCCCCCAAATGATACTGGGATATTTTGCTTTCAAATATGTCCTGGACAGGTTCTTTTGGTGTTGTTTTTTAATTTTTTGTAAAGTTACAATAATTATATATGATACATACAATTTTATATGCTGTTGTTTTCTTTCCCCTCATGAGCATTTACCAATGACCTCCAACATTTGGAAGCCTTTTTTTTAAATGCCTGCAAAATATTCTACCCTTTGGATTTTACACATTTATTATTACTATTAAATTATTGAAAATTGTTTTGCCATATAAATGAGAGTGAGATACACCACTTAATTTTTCTAACAAGGGGACGATTCAATCGAAAGGCGTCAATAGGAGCTGCCAGGTTCCTGAGGCCGTCTGTGGTCTGACCCTTGTGAGCATCCCAATCACAGGCATGACGTACGTGGACGGCACTCGGCGTGTGCGGTCCGTCCGCTCTCCCTAGGCGGTGGTCTCGACAAGAGCCGAGGCATAATTGCCCAGGGTGTTCCTGGTTGGTCTGGTCTGGGCGGGCTGCGTGTTTTTCATGTTTGGAGCAGGACCATGAGGGGCACGTGTTCGGTTCACATTATTTTTACCCTTTGTAGGACTTCTTTCACCCAAATGAGTGTGGGCGTTAGGCCGCAGACATGTGTTACGTGAATTTACCTCTTCTAGCAGGACGGAGGGATGTCTGCCCAGTGCATCTGACCGTGAGCTGAGTATCCCCAGGAGCAAGTTCAAGTTCAGGACATGTGTGCATCTCATGTCCGATTGGTTTGTTCTAATTTATGAGTACTGTGAATCTTCTAAATGATCATATTTCCATCTCTGATGCAGTCACCGGGAGGTGAAACGATAGCTCACCTCTAGCACGTATAGGAGCCCTCTGGAATGCACCTTTGTGTGCTCTTCTTCCCCCGGGCCATTTCCTTTCCCATCAGGCCCTTCAGTGGCATTCCCTTGTAGGGCCACCCCCTCCCCTTCCCCGGCCCTTTTGTGGCTGCGATAGCTGCATGCTAAGGCATCCAGCCGAGAGATGGATGTCACCCTGTGTGGGATGACACCCACCCCAGGCTCTGCCTCCAGGCTGTGGGCCCTGGGGTGGGGCTGCATCTCCTGGATGAAGGTGCACCATTTCTACAAATGCCTCTTGCAGACCAAGGGCTCTGCTCCCTCAGGTGCTTGTTTTACTCCTTGTTTTCTAAGTTCTTTTAGAGGCCACCTACAAGTCTTAATGGACTGGAGTGAGATAAAATAATTACCAAGAGAATAGCCCTTGCCACACACAAATTAAATATATACCTCTATGTGAAGAAATAGAAAATGAAGTCTTCCATTCACCTAGTTTTTAACTGGGGACTAGGAGGAGACATAAGTGACTGGGTTCAAGAGGCGGTCCACTGAAGCTGGAGATAGGGTGAGAGAGATGCAGGGACTGGATTTGGGGTTTGGGAAGCATCAGCTTGTGATGCCAACAGAAAGTTTGCTTTGAAAATCAGTAGTTTGCTTCAGCAATCTAACTTCTCTTTCAGCTGAAACCTGGTGACGTCACAGTTTGTTTCTGCAGCTGGCTGGCCATGTGGCAGCCTAGTAACAAGAATCAGCCCAAATTCAGAGGAAAGACCTTCAGGCAGAAGTGTGTCAAAGCTCTTGTTTGTATGTGTGTGTGTTTTTAGCTATTCTTGCGAAATCACTATAAACTCTGAATGAAAAAATAAAAATGACCTCCTGAGGGAATATTGGCTTCTGGCTCTTTGGCCAGAGTTAATATGACTTCATCCAGTGCCTTCTGTGAGTGAGAACCAGGCAGAGTGGTTTTAACCCTGATGTGTTCTTACCTGTATTTTTCCTCATTGTCCTCTCAGACTCATTCATCTACTCTCTCTCTCGAATCCCTGGGCTCCACCCGTGCCTCTCACCACGGACTGCCTTCTCCCATCCACGGTACCTGTTGTCTGTGATTCCAAATGGGCAAAGATGAGAGGCAAAACACAGATGGAGCAACGTGAAGCAGTCACAGAGTGTCCTGATGCCGAAGTTGGGAAACAGGGGGAGGGTCCCAGCTGTCCCTGGGAGGCCCACACAAATTGAGGTGGTGACCAAGAGGGTAGTGGTGTCATTCTTACAAGGAGGTTCCTGTCAGTCTTCCAGGCCGGCCACACATCCCCTCTTCCTCAGATGCAGCCTCATTTTTGCAGGGTTGGGCAGCCCTGGGCGTGACTGTCACCCACAGGGTAAATGCCAGCGAAGGCTATTAAAAATGTTGTTCTGCAGTTCTCCCAGAGTTTGGGAGGAATCCAGATTGTGGATTCTTTGTCTTAGATGGGGGACCGCAATTGTGAGTGCCCCATGTTAGCAGGGGGGAGGGAAAGGCTGGAACCCCCCAAAGTCAGTGCCCTCTCCGTGGTAACTGGTTTACGAAGGCTGCTGTGTGTCAGGGCGGAGAGCTGCTGGGACACCCGCAGGTGGTGTTGCCTAAGGAGGAGTGTCACGCAGCCATTGACGTCACCGTGGGCCTCTCGCTGGCTGCAAACAGAACGAGCAGCTGAACTCTCCGCTGTGACTCAGGAAGTGACAATTCGTGGTGGTGTTTCAGTTGAGCTCTAGGCAAGGGCTCTCTTCTGAAAAGAAAACACACCCATCTATCATCTTCAAATTGCACCTGTAAAGATTAAACCTACAAATTCTGTCTTTAGATGATATTTCTGGAGTATCTTGTGATGTGAGGGGCAGAAATCTTTCTTTTCAAAGTAAGTAAACTGAACATGGATTCTAAACAGTCATCCTTTCTCATAGCCATCACTATCTTGAAGGCTTTCTTTTAGGAGTATGTTTGTTTTGGGGAGGAAGGCTCTGAGATGTAGCCTTTGTTATGAAAGGAATATTTATGTAGATTAGTGATAAACCTGGAATGAATCGACTTGCTTGCTGAAACAAGGAGAGATTTGCTCAGTAAACGGAGCACCACCAGCTCTGACGTCGTCGGCGAAGGGGGAAGTAGCTGACAACCCGCGCTGGGCCCGGCGGAGGGGAGACTGGGAGGCTGCTGCAGTCCGTGGGCAGGGCTGCGGGCTTGGCGGCAAGTGGCTCCATGCTCCCGTGCCGGCCCCTAGCACCTGGAAATGGTGCCTGGAGTTCTGATAAGGGTCGTGGGGCCTTGTTGGGAAGGTTCCGGGAAGCATTTTATGGCAGATCAGTGTGATCTGCCATGCTTGGAGAGGGTGAGCGGGTATGTGAGTGAAGCTCACTGTGCCAGCGTGAGGACGGGGCAGGGGAGCAGTGGGAGGATAATCTTTGCTTATTTGACTTTGAAAGACTCTCAAGTTTTCAGTGATGTTAGTGGCACCTTGACCCTGCCCCCTCAGTAGTTCCTGACATTCTGAGCTTGAGAGGGTAGAGACTTTACCTAGGAAAAGTCTGAAGTTTAGATGCCTCTTTGCTAAATCCTGGATAAACTCCCAGGGCAAGGTCTATTTTAAGATCAGAAGGAAACCTTTCTCCTTGTAATACTTTACAAGTCAAATCTGGCATATAACAACCTCACCACTATTATGACAAGAAATTGTGTGCTTCTCTTTCATTTATTATTAGCAACAGGACTGTTTTTTTATCCAGACGCTGTAAAACAGGTGTGGAAGGTTGGTGGATTGGAGTTGGAAAGACCTGGAGAGACCTGGTCCTGGTGTTGCTCCCTCTTGGCTGTGTCTGCTTTCTCCCCTGTAAAATGGGGGTTTTGCCCACATTGTCAGGTTGTGGTGAGGGTTACAGATCATATGATAAAGCTCCTAGTGTAATTCCCAGCACTTGGTACATACACAATACCTGGGGGGTGTTGTTATAGTAGGAGCTCTTTGAATGGTTCCCAGTCAGCTTGTTGGGTTAATCAGTGATCTCCATCACTGCTGGGTAGCCACATGGCTGAAGCCTAGGACACCTTGAACCTAGCAGGCCAGTGCAGCCTGGAGGCCAGATCCACCCTGCACCTGTTTTTGTAAGTAAAATTTTATTGGAACACAGCAATGCTCTTTCTTTTGGATAGCGTCTGTGGCTGCCCTCCTACTGGAATGGCAGAGTTGAGTACAGAGGCTGGATGGTCAACAAGAGCTAAGTTATATTCCATCTGGCCCCTTTTAGAAAATGATTGTCTGCCCTGACTCCAGTATAGAACTGTTCCCACCGTATGAGTTGTGTGCTTACCAAGTCAGTGTGTTATTCACAGATCTCTTTATGCCAGTGTTGTTGCTATTCTAATTACATCATTTTCACTATAAATTATGTAAACTGATGAACTAAGAGATCAAAAATAATATTGTGGGAGATTCTGCTGTTTGTTCCCAAATTCGTAGTTTTTTTCCCTTCCTTTGGTAATAGAATCTCAAGTTTCAGCTAGATGATGGCCACCAATAATTGCCTTCCATTTCTAGGCTCCCTTGCCCCTAGGCATGGCCACGTGACTGTGTTCCAGCCAGTGGGAAGTGGGTGGGAGCTTTGAGTGCATCTCCTTAGACTCCAGTCCATGAGTCTAAGGGAAATGGAGTGCCCTCTGACTCCTTTCCCCCTCTCTGCTGGCTGCAGTGCGGATGGGGTGGCAGGAGCTGAGTAACTGTCTTGGTGATGCTGAGGGTCTCTGAGCAACAAGATGGAAAGAGCCTGGACCTCCAGCCTATGGAGATCCCATGTAGCCCAGGCCCACTCTGCTCTGCTGGACAAGGGAGAAAGATGAAGCGGTCGGTCTCTTGTTTAAACCACCGTCACTGGGACATTTGAAACAATAGTTCAACTTATATCTTAATACATGACAGCTGTTTACCTCTATGAAACCAAGTTGAATGCACTGGAATCAGTCATGGCAAGTTGCTAATTAATACTGCTTTTTAAAAAAGTGGACAAAACAACTAAAAAGGTTGGTGGAGGGGCGAGCATAAGAATGATCCTTTAAGTGGGTTGTCTGATTTATTAAGTTCTTCCTCCTCTTTAAACCACCTAGAAATCAGAGCTAGTTCTTGGGACTTTATTTCACACAAGGACACCAGTTTTTGTTCTGGTGGGCAGTTTTCAGCACTCACCGTGCGGATAAAGTGATGTTCCTTGGATTCAGTTGACTGCCCCGAGGGAGCACCGCTCGGTTTTGTTGGACCCCAGGCAGCATTTAGGTTGTTCCTTAAGTGTGAGAATACTCATACTGACTCCTTGTTGAGATGGTATGGAGTTAATGGATAATCTGTAGTATCCTAGATAAAGGAAGAGGGAAGTTATTTGCTACTAAAAAGCAGCTTAAAATTGGCCGTTGACTATCTATAAGTACACAAAAGCCCTTGTAAATGCTGTGATGAAAACCTGAGAAAGGAGGATTTACCCCCTCCCAGGCAATCAGGCCCCGAGGCAGAGCAGCCCCCTGTTTTCGGTAAATTTACCTTTACATTCTTAACCCCATCTCTGGACTTTCCAGCTCTCGTTTCCAGGGAAACCATAGGTCCTGGATTTGACCAGACAGAGAATTTCTAGTTCCTGCTTCACAGCAAGGGAACAAAGCGGTGAAAACTGTGGCAACGAGGCCACCCCCGTAGATGGCGGGACACCTGCTCCGGCCTCGCACTCACCACAGGCCTGGAAATGGGCGATCCATTGTAAGGGAAAGACGAAATCCCGTGCACAGCTCTGAGTTTCTCTGTTAACGGGACTGCGAACATTGGCGGAACCCGGATTTGACATCTTACATTTTCAGCATCCTCACAGCCTCAGAAAATGGAAGTACCTGGGTTTTTCTCGGCTTATTAGGAGGTCTGTTTGCCAGGAACCTTTTTCAGTCTGAGGTCTCATACTTCAAGGACTAAGATCTGAGATCTGAGATCTTAGTACTTGAAGGGTTGCAAATAGCTACTAAGATTCTCTTTTAAGGGATATTGCCAGCTTTAAATATTTCTCTTTCAAGTTAACATCAGTTTCGAAATCTACTCTTTCTATAAGAAAGTAAACGTTGCTTATTTCGTTCAAGTGGAGGACGTTACTCAGTGCTTCCCTAAATTCAGCTTCTCCAGCAGACCTGTGTGTGGATAGCCTATTATGAAACCCTTAAGCAGAGGGTGCTGATTACCCTATCCAGGCCCACGGGCCCTCTTGATTTGCTGAGATATGTCAGAAGTGGTGGGGCATGATCCAAAACACGTTCGGTATCCAGTCTGGTCTGGCTCCTCATTTGCCAGACCCAGAAACCCCGGTTCCTTCCGAGGGTTAGTCACAGCCCCAGATGGAGTGACATCTTTGGTCACGGCGCTGCTGACCTGCGTATTTTTATGGTCCTACATTCTCCAGCGTAATTTGTTAAAAGAACATTAATTTCATTTGCTTTTCTGATTCCCAAAAGTCAATTTATAATAGATTTCAGAGTTGATTCATTCCTGGCTTCTTTGGTGATATAATGCAATGAAAGGGAACTTAATTTTTAAGTGAACCTAATCACCCTTAGCCCCTGGGGTGTCTGCTGGCTGTGATATGTGCAGGGCTCACTGAGACACTGTGTCGAGAGTGGATAGTTTGGTTAAAGATTACATCAACTAGAAGGTCTAAGGCTTCTGTTTATGAAAAGAGAAGCAATGGCATATATCTAACTTCAAAAACAATTGTCTTTTATACAGCCCAACATTTTTTTTTCATTTCTTGAAAATGCATTATGGTTACATGAACTAGAAAAAAAAGAAAAAAATGTGCATGGTAGATTGAGTTCTGATCAAAATATAACTCTCAAGCATAGAATGTACTCAAAGGTAGCAGTTAAAGGGTGTATAATATGTATATAGGTATTTCTATCTCTGCTTTTTCTTTTTTTGCCTAAGTTTCTTGTTTCCAGCCACATAATCTGTCTTTCATTGCATGTTTGTTTAAAATAGTCGTTGTCGTTGTATGGCTTGATAGCAGGTGGATATCTTTGGCCATCTGGCTCCATTGGTTCCGTTTTGGCCGTGGTCAGTTTCCTGAAGGCTCGCCTACGCTTGTGAGTGCCCTCAAGTAGCTCAGGATAAAATGTTTTAGCACCACGTACTCGATCTACATAGTGGGGAGGACACAACTCTTAGAATGTCTAGGCCCAGTTAAATGTTATTTCACTATAGTTTTGTCCTTGTGGTTCTGGATGGTTCTCACCTGGGAAAATGAAGTAACTGAGGTCAATCAAAGAGCTGTTTTATCTCACTAGAGGATCTTATCAAGTCTATTCATGCAGCTGAATTATGGAATACAAGCAGAAAATGAAACAGTAATAAACTGTGTGTGTCACAAACAAGAAGGCATTTAAAATTTTACTGACAAGACTAGCGAATCCAGTAAACGGTGTCCCAGGTAGGTGAAGGGAGCAAGGCGTATGGATTTAACATTGCGCCGGAGGGAGGCGGTAGGTGTGAACAGCACATAGCCCTTTCCTTGATGTCTGATTTAGGGAGGCTGACTTCCTAGAAATGGCTAGGGTATTGGGCAAGCAGGTCTCCAGTTGGCTTGGCCGTTTTGCCACACATAAAGCACACGTGGCAGCTGTTAGATTCTCCTGAATACCACTGACTGGAACTCGAACTCTAGAGGCAGAGATAACACCTGCGACAGGTAGGAGTGAAGGAGGGTGGCGCAGATGGGCGGACAGCTTTCTCCCTGGCCTCAGGTTCAACCTGGGTCATTCAGATCTCATTTATTTCTACTGAATACATGTCACAAAGCAATACTACCGTAATATTTAAGAATAAGGTTTTCTGAGCAAATTAATAATGTGAATGGAAATGAGATGTTGGAGGAACTTTTTGTTTAAAGATTTTATTTATTTGTGTTTAGAGAGGGGAAGGGGAGGGAAAAAGTGGGAGAGAAACGTCGATGTGCGAGAGAAACATGGATTGGTTGCCTCTCACATGCCCCCAACTGGGGACCTGGCCCACAACCCAAACATGTGCCCTGAATCAAACCCGGCGACCTTTCGGTTTGGGGGATGATGCCCAGTCCACTGAGCCACCCCAGTCAGGGCGGAGAAGCTCTTTAAATATGTGTTTTGAAGAACTCTTTTAATCTTCAGATATAAAACACACAATGACTGTTATCATGGTGATTAGAACTGCACTGAAGGCCGACTCCTTTTCAGTTCATTATTAGGCAGACGCCTGCTTTGTTTCTGTGACTTGGAGTTAGTGGGGAAAGCATTCCTGTGGAAACTCTCTGTAATCAGACAGACTGCACAGTGTGTTAATTAATTTGTATGACTTTATTTTCCTAAAGGACCTATTGCTAGGATAAATAACTGTTTTTGAAATTTGTCCTCACACCATAGTATCAAGCACCGCACGCCCTCCCTAAGCAAAAGACTTCTTCACAGCCACGCGTTTCCTGTGTCTGTACCGGTTTCTCCCTGGGCCGTCACACGCCCTTTCCAGTTCGTGCCCTGCACACCCCAAGTCCGTGCCCGTCTCCCCTGCACGCCGCTACCGAGTGCTGCACTGTACTTGTTGACCACTAACACATGCAGTATCCATCAGTAGCAGTTCATTGCTAAAATCCACTTTTGAAGGAGGCTGGTGGCAAAACTTAGCAAGCATTGAGACATCACAGTGAGATTCATGTTTTTTCTATGACTGACAAGAATGATCCTCTCAGGAAGGGTGTGTTCCTGTGCATGGCTGGCTTAAAAATGAAGATGAATGAGAGATGCACTCGTACAAGAACTAAAGTGGGAATGCAGCCTATAATTGAACAGTCCAGCATCTTGAATGAATACCTCAATAGCGGATGGCCACTGACTCCACGTTTGCTGTGTTCCAGGGTCCTCCCGATCACAGACTGACAACAGCCCTGGCTGGGTGGCTCAGTAGGTTGGAGTGTCGTTCCATACACCAGAAGGTTGTGGTTTTGATCCTCAGTCAGGGTACATGACTAAGTCTGAGTCTGATCCCCAGTCAGGGTGCTTACGGGAAGCAACGGATCGACATTTCTCTTTTACGTCAGTGTTTCTCTCCCTCTCTCTCTCTTCCTTTCTTTCTCTCTCAAATCAATAAACATATCCTTGGTTGAAGATTAAAAAAATAAATAAAATAAAATGATGTTTGTTTTTAAAAAAGACTGACAGAGTCTTCAAACAAGATTAATTTTAATAGGCCTTAATAATAAAACACTTTGGAGGAACTTGATTATTCACTCTGTTTGGGTTGTATGTACCCGTTCAGGCCCTGTGAAATGGGTAAGGCCTCTGAGAAACAAAATTAGGCATTATGTTGTTGATGAAATTTGCTCTGAAAGAAACATATCCTTGAGTACTGTCACAGAAGTGTAAGTTTCATATAACTAGGCCAAAGGGGAAAAAGGCAGGGAGGGGACAATCTCTTTGGAGTCCAACTGCTGTTAAACCCTGGATTGTATTCTGCTGGAAATCACGGGTCCCAAGCAGAACGCAAGGAAATGCTTATGTCCTCATGAGCCAGCTTGCTTCATGATAACTTCTGTTTTCCTTGAGAAACATTCCCTGACTCTCAGATATTGTCCCTCCTTTTGAGGGACAAAGTAGAAACCCTTTCTTCCCTCAGGGACAGTGATGGAAGCAAATCCAGGCATTCACAAATGGAAGGGTGTTTAATCTCAGGCAGGTTTCAAGTAGGTGCTTGTTCTGAGCTAGTCATGGAATTTAAATTGTTTGTGCTCTGAGTTATTGAAGTCTAGATGCTGAAAAGTTAACAAAATTGAAAACTCTGGAAAATCACTTCTCACTGGCACCTGTTCATAGAAACCAGAATAACGTAAGAAGGAAGGTGATGGTGTCGGCTGAGCGCCAGCCTTTCCAGTTCCCTTGACACGTAAGTGATGGTCTGTGAGCCTGGGCAGGTGGCGGTGCAGAGGCTGAGATGGAGGGCACAGAGGCGCAGTGTCACCAAGTGACTGGTCTCTGATTCACTTCAAATGGTATAAAAAGAGAGAGATCAAGCCCCACACAGTACCCTAAGTCACCCTGAGGGAGGTGGGGTTCGGCTTCTGGGGGCAGAAGAAGCCAGCACTTAGCCGGCGCCTCCTGGTCCCTGGCTGCGGTTGGACTTGCTCACGTGGCTACTTGGCCTGAGAAAGCGAAAGCCTCCAGCAGAGGGCTATGTAATTTCTTAATCTTGCGTTTGCTTTTTTTAATCCTCCAGTTGACACATCTTATTTGCTTTGTCATGGTTCTAATGCCGTGTTTGTGCAGAGACACATACCTGTGCGTTTATTTTGTTTCTCTGCCTGCACACACATGCACACGTACACACAGAGGAACATATTATGTGTCCACAGGATTTAAAAAAATTCTAACACATCGCACTAAGAAATGTTGAAATCTGTAACTGGACACTGGCTGACCTTTCTAAGAAAAGTTCGGCAGGACTCGCCATCAGCAGATGCTCGCCACCAGCGCGGAGCATGGGACCGTTAGTCACCGGTGGGGAACGCATGGGCCATGGGGCCCGGGCCAGGGGTATTTATAGGTGTGGGAGTTGGAGCAGCTGTGGGCCACGGTGGCTGGGTGACTACGGAGGTTAGAACAAGCCCCCCTTTTAAAAACTTTGCCCCAGCGGGACATTGGCATAATTCACTTACTGAAAAATACTGTTTGGATTCCATTTCCAATCCCTATGCATTAAAAATAAAATCAAATAGTATAAAATGATGTACATTTTTTGGAGGCAGTTATGACATAATTCTTCTAAACATCTTTGGAAATTATTGCAATATGAGTTCTTAGGGAGATGGAAAACCTAAAAAGTGACTAGAAAGGGATGTGTGTGTGTGTGTGTGTGTGTGTGTTTAAGGGGAGACCACAGCGTCTGAAAATGCTTTTCAGTGGATTAAGGTCGCCCAACAAAACCAAAAAAGGGACTCCTTTTTCCCCGTCGAATGGGAAGGTTGGGTCCTGGCTGATTTTCCCGTTCAGGCCTACTCAGCCTCACGGACTCAGCCCTGCTCTCCGGGGCATTGCAGGGGCACGGGGTCCCGTCGGTCCCCATGGAGAAGTCAGGCACTGGGACCCGAGTTTTGCCAGAAGGAATTCTGCACAAACTATGGATTTCTAGTTAAGGAAGCTTTTGAAATAAATGAGGGATGTTTTCTAATTACCTAATTTTGAAAGCAGTTTAACTCTTCATTTCCAGGGGAAAATAAAAAAAAAAAACTATATACATGAAAGCGAGTTTCTAAATTTTGGGGGCCTTTTGCCCATTTTATATATGTATATATATGTATTTACAGATATACATATGTATGATGTATGTATTTATAGATATAAAGGAATACATAGTAATTATTGCCTATATTTAAGGTATAGAAACATTCAGATAAGTGAAAAAGAGTCATACATAATGTCACTAAATAACCACTGTTATTGATATTTTCTTCTTTGACATTTGTTCATTGTTTACATTCATTCATCGTTAATACTCACTCATCTATTCACTATATCATGTGCTCCATACATGTTCGCTGCTGGAGCCAGAGCCATGGCCGTGAATGCTTTCGTGGAATTAAATTCTAACAGGGAGTCAACGTTACAAACGTGCACGGACTGCAGTTAGTAACTACTACAGGAGAGCGCGCCCTACTGGTGGGGTGGGGGCAGCTCAGGTGGAGACCAGTCGATGCGAAAAGCACGTGGAGAGCTCACTGCGCCCAGAGCCTGGCCCCTGTGGAGAGCCCAGCCCGTGGCAGCCCTGCCAGTGGTCTGGGGACCTGCTCTGGGGTCCTTTTGTGGGTCCTGACTCAGAAGCAGCAGAAGTGGTGGGGAGAGAAAATGGGAATCTCAACTCCCTGTTCTTTAGTTTCACCTGGGAACCAAAGCTGCATGTCAGGTAGTTCTGTTTCTGTAGCTTGGCCTTCAAGGATTCTGTGTCCGTTCCCCCCTCCCACCCCATTGCTGCTCCGATGCGCTTTCCCACTCGTCTTTCCAGCGATCCCCAGGTTCCAGTCCAGAGTGGTCTTCCTGTGTCTGCCCTAGGAGCAGTCTCAGCCCCATCTCTCAGTCCATCGTGTGAGAGCTCTGTGACCTTGAGCAAGAGAGTTAATGTGTCTGGGCCTCCGTTTCCTCATCTGTAAGACAGGAAGAAATAAACAGCACTTCACTTCTGGGCTCGTTGTAAGGACCGACTAGGAGAGCCAATTTACAACACAGAGAACAGTGCCTGGCCCCTGGTGTCCGCTATGATGCTTAGTTCTTGCTGCCTGGAACCTCCTTAACTTGAATTGTTAACCAACTGCCTTGACTTGAATTATTCACCCTACTTCCATTCTTCCACTCTACCAAAAATTGTCACCTCAGTAAAACTGATACAAGTCTCTGTGTGATCTTATTCCATGACTTTTCAATAATAGTTGTTCCTGCCTCCTGCTTCATATTCTACAACTCTTTATTGATTCCCACTGAAAGTGGAGCACTTTATTTCCAGCTGCAAATGCCAGAAGCCAAACCGAAACACACCCAAGGCCAGAAGGGGGAATTGGCTCCAGCAGAGGGGATGTCTGTGGCTGGCTTTGCCTCTCGGGGCTGGCAGGACCCAAGAACTCAAACCAGACGTCAGGATTCATTCACAGTCTCTTCCCCTCTCCCCCTCACTGCTCTTCTTCCCTCTTTCTCCATCCACTGACCACTGGTTACCTGTCTCTGGTTGGTAATTATCTCCTCTAATCTAAAGCTCAAGAAGTATGTGAAAGCTTTGATATACTAAAAAATCTTTTTGTGCTTTAAAAATAATTCTTCATTATAAAAATGCTTTTCGAATTTTAGGTTCACTAGTATAATTCTGAAAAGATTTATTACCTGTGACGTGTACAGTAATGAAAAGGTTCCCCCCCCCATATCCAATCCCCAACTTAGTTTTGAATTTTTTTCTCCAACAGCCCTAATTAAATGTCATTTTATAGAAGTGAGCTTCATGTATGATGGAGGAGAGAAGGGGGAGAGAGAGAGATCGAGCAGTTGGGGTCCTGTGCAAACCTCCACGTACTGGTGGGGGAGGGCGCCTTAGTCATCTCCAAATCCCTGGAGCCGGAAATGATGACTGACAGTCACCAACTACCCTCAGTGCATGTCTGTTGAATGAACAGAAGGGAAGTGGTCCTGAGGGACGGCGTTTGTTCTCTGCGAAGATTCGTTTGTTTCAGCATTATTTGTTGTAGATCTCAAAGGCACGGGGAGCAAAAGAGATGAAACAGGCTGCCTGCACGTGTTCTCTCTTACAGAATTAGTCTATTTTTATAGAGCCGAGTGTCACACTTGTTAGTCTTACAGCACCCCCTAATGGAAGATACTGTGTGCTGCACCCTGAAACTAAAGTGCATTCTTGGATGTAAGCCATTGAACAGTACAAAGGCTAACTTGTCTTTTAATGTAAAATTTAAACAATGTGTTTGCTAAGTATCTTTTTTTAAAGAAAAAAAGGTACACAATAATTTAAAAGGAAGCAGGAAAGAAAATAAAATCCTTCAGATCCTGGTTGGACCACGTGAGTTATTTGGTTCATTCCAAAACTCACCTTTTCTTTTTCCTACATCTGCCACAGTTAAATGATCTCAGATCTGATTCTTTCCGAGCTTGCTTTGAGGACTTGTTAGGACCAGAGCAGCATTCATTCTAGGATTAATTATTTTTTGTAACCGAAGCAAAACTCTTCTGAGTCCCCGATGTTCGTGAATTTGAGGTTTTCCAGTCTGGTTGGTAGGACCGGGTGTCCCTCTGTCCTTGTGTGAATGCAGGACTCTGTTCCCTCTGGTCCTTTCTATGGCTTGTTCCCGCCCCCGGGTTCCTCCCGCAGGCACTGGTCGGGTGGAGGCCCCAGGGGTCCCCTCTGATGGTCAGCATTCTCTCCGCAGGCTCCCGTACTGGGCACACTCAGTCCTGCCAGCTCTGGTCTCTTGGGGCCTCTCTGTGGACTCTGAGCTCTAGCTCCTCCTCTCAGGTAGTCACCACGGTGCATCCCTCCTGCTCCGCAGCCGGAAACCCACGGCCGGGAGCACTCACTCCTCTCTCGGGGGTCGCCGGCCTGCCTTGCCTAGTTAGTGCCCAGGCAGGGTCTTGAACACCAGTGTTTCACATATCTTGTTTTTTCTTTTTCTCTCCCTTTTCCTCCCCCTCCCCCCTCCCCTTTCCTTCTTTCATTTGTTTCAGATGGGCGGGCAGATTGGGTCTCTGATAGATCGTCTTGCCCCCAAACAAATTCTCCTTTTGTCTTTATTTTTGAAATGGGGAATTCTCCATAACTTTCTCACAGAGTGTTTCTCGAAGTCACTCAGGGTAAGAAACACCTGCCTCAGAAACACCTGGGACACTAATTAAAAATGCAGATTTCCGAGCTTCGCCTGGGCTCTGCTCCGCCAGACTCTGTGGAGCGAGGCCCAGATGGCGGCTGCTGAAACAGTGCCCACAGTTAACTCCAGGATTTCCTAGAACAGGGAGCCAGTCCGCGTGGCCGCGGCACCCTGGTGCGCCACTAGCATTTTTAAAACGTGCAGTACCTGACTATTTAGTCAGGGGCACTGACCTCTTTTCCCGTAGATTGTCAAATTAAAAAATGACAACAGCCAGCACAACAGCAGCCATCCAGTGTGAAAATTATACCTGTTTTTTTGGTCAGATTGGCAAAAAATATATTTTTGGGTGTGTTGCAGAATTTTAGTAGTTAGTTTGTGTGTGCCATGAGATGAAACAGGTTGAAAATTGCTCCCCTAGAAGGTTTTGGGCCAGACCACCTCATGTGTACACCTAAGTGTACTCTAGTAGGAGCGTGGAGGCAGGGAGAAGGGGTGTCGGGTTGAGGGTCTGTGGGGAGGCCAAAGCACCCTCCTGTGAGCCGAAGTGAGGCTGCTTGTCCGGGGCCTCGTCTTCCTAATTTCTATTCCCCCAGGCAGGCTGTTCAACCCGTGGTCCAGGGTGGCTGTGTATGCGGCCCAACTCAAAATCGTAAATTTACTTAAAACCTTTTTTTTCGCTCATCAGTTTTCGTTAGTGTTTGTGTATTTATTGTGTGGCCCCAGACAACCCTACTTCTTCCAGTGCGGCCCAGAGATGCCCAAAGGTTGGACACCACTGTGTGGAATTTCTCAGATGGGTGAAACCCTAAATCGGTTCTTTGGTAAATAAGTGTTTATCTCTATCATGCAGAATGTCTTTTGTAAAACATCTGTCTTTCAGGGTTTTCTTTCTTTTTCTTTCTTTTAAAAGAAGGATAACATAGCTCAATGAATCTGCTAGGACCACATAGTTTTGGTACCTTTTTTTTTTTTGAAAGCACCACACAGCTGCAAATCCTTGGGCAAAGCCCATTTGAAAGACGGCGTGGCCATGAGAGACTTGCGGCCTCCCATGTGGAACCACTTCCGCTGGACTCACCAGGAGTGTTGGGTGTGGTGATCACAAGGGGGGACTCTAAGGGGTCCTTCTCTCTTGGCTGGAATGTGCAGGGGTTTCACTTCGTAGTGAAGACGTGAGCGAAAGAGAAAGCTGAGGGAAAGAAGAAAGCAAGCAGGTGAGGAAGGAAAGAAGGATGGATGGCAAGAAGGACAGACAGATGAACCAAAGAATCTTACTTCTCTTTACCTGGCAAATGCATGTTCTCTCTGAAACTAAGGAGGGAGAAAATAGAGTGTAGGCTATTAACACTAAAGCCACAGGTAACCACTTTTCTCCACCAGATGACCTTCAGTCATACAAGAGTTGTATACTGTTTGGTTAGGAGCTTGGTGGAGCTTCACACTGTTTTTAAGTCCCCTTTTATGTTCGTTGGACCTTATGGTGCAGGTTGATCAGCGTCAAGGATGGTGGGAAGACAGCCGCACACCATGTAAAGGATCTCTTGCCCAAGCACCGTCCAGGATTCACAGGAGATCCTTTCTGTAGGCTCTCTAGGGAAACCTGGAATTTCATTCTGGAGCAAGTCGGTGTGTGTGTATGTGTAGACGTCACCTATGTGAAACGTCAGCCAGCCCCGAGCATGGGTCTCAGTTTGTGCTGAGTGTTTGGACCCCGCACACGGGGGGCTCCTTCTTGCCTAGCGAGGCGCGTCCTCAGGAGGCTGAGCGGATCTGGGTCAGCCACACCTTGTTCCTTCAGACTCTGGAAAGGAGCAGCGAGAGACATCAAGTGCTCTTTCTCATTCTAAATTGCAATACTGGGCCTCTTCAAAGAATGTCATAGAATTTATTCATCCTTTGAAGTGGGCTCGTGTTTAAAGGAAAAAGAACTGCATCGGAAATTAGAAGTCTCGGCCTCAGGTCGTGGCGCTGCCCCAAGTTAGATGAGGGAAGTTGGGTGTCACTTTCCTCATCTGTAATAATGAGGGAATTTGAAAAGTTGATGTCAAATGCTCCATGCCATTCTATATTAAATAGCTATATTAATTATTGTATGTGGTACATACCTTTATTACATATATGGAGTTGTGGTGTCATAACCTCATGGTAGACTATATGTAATGGAGGACGATAGAAATGTACACTCCAGCGGAACTCAGGATTCATCACTAGACGGTTTAAAGCTATTATGAACCCCCCAGAGACTGACTTGTCAGGGCCCAGAGTTCATTTGAAGAAGTGGGGAATGACATCTCTTCTTTGCCCTTGAGTTCAGATTTCCTTTTGAAATCATACATATTTCTATTAAGTTTTATTCAGCACCATCTATACATTTATTGTCATCTCAATCAGCCTCTACTCTTTCAAAATCTCTTTGGTTAGAAAATATCTTCAATTTGTACACCATGAATTTCTCATTTCTATTGCTGATTGTAACAGTAATTAAAATACCCATTAGAATTATTCCTAGTTCTTATGTTAATATAAATGTTAGTAACAATGAAACTTATTGTCTCAAAATACCATCACAGGAAGCTTTTTCTAAAGGGGAGGAATTTAATATACATGAAAGTGCCTTCTTATGGCTGTGGAAATTAGTCACACCCTGAATATTTTCTTGTCTCTTTTTCCCACCAAGTGATGGTGTCTGTAGACACAGGAAGGAACAGTGCTACAGGTATTCAGTGTTTGTTGGTTTGAAACAGCAATGCTAAACACACTGAGTATAATGTAAGACACAATGGGGGAACTTGATAACTTTTTATTGACTAAAGGAGTAAGGTGATGGATGGATACTGAGGTTTTTTCGTATTCATTTGAAGTTCACTGTGAACATAGTTATGATCTTTAAGTACAAAACAGAAATTTTAGTTATTTCATTGTACTAAACACCTTAAGTTGTATGTAGACTTTGCTATAGACATTATCTCCATGCAGATAACTTAGGTGATTTTAGGGGTTTAGTATTAGGCTATGCTCCTTTTCAATGTTAGGGCATTTCCTTACTAGAGTAATAACATATGTGTACAAATGTGGTGTCACTTCTGAGATGTAAACCCTGAAACTAGTATTATCAGGGCCCTAAGCAGGGCGGGCATGAACTGACATATTTTCATGATGAGTTAGGATGGCAAGTATGGGAGTTGAACTTCATGTCATTGTATTTGTAGACAATGCCCTCAGTTTGCTTGTGTCTTCCTCCTGCGGTGACCATCACTAGTTTTTAGCTCCCTGAGGTTCCTGGGGGAAAGTGAGGGCTGGGACACAGTACGTGCTTGGGACATGCATTGCACTCAACAACTGTTGTGATGAGGATTGGGAAAATACGAGGTATTGTGAGATTCTGGTGAATTTAACCATTTTCCATAGAGTTGACCAGTCATAGTATATATTGAAAATTCACTGTTGGTGTTGGTGTTGATGGTGATGATGATAAGATTAACGCCAAGGTTTCTTTTAAAATAGTGTGGCTTCCCCATTCTTAAGGTTTGAAGTGTTTCTAACAAGTCCCACAGAGCCTCGTACGACCTAGTCCGCTTGCTGCTTTCCCAGCTTTGTGCAGTGATGCTCTTCGGGTTCACTCTGCTGCAGTCACACCGGCGGTTCAGGGTAGTGCTGGTAGCTCCTTCTCACTGCGGAGCCTTTGCGTATGTTGTGCATTGTTCTTTCAGGACCTCTCTGGGCCCTTATGGTAAACTCCTGCTTATCCAGGTTTTAGCTTCAAGTGACTTTTTCAGAGATGTCCAAACCCCATACCTCTCCCTTGGCCTGTCCCTTGTTGCCGCTGGGTAATTGTTTAGCTGGTTGTTTAGCCTGTATCTCTGTTCTTGGCATTTGAGCTTTGTGGGGCACATGCCGGCTTGCTTACCCCTGCACAGGTGGTACCAGAGGGTGTGGCCAACAGGACGTGATCAGGAAATACCTGCTGAAGCAAGTGAATGTCGGATCATCCGAAGTTCAGCTAATTTCTTTGTTTTCTTTTTCTCTCTCTTCAGCTGGGAAGTTATCAATTCCAAACCAGATGAAAGACCCCGGCTCAGCCACTGTATTGCAGAATCATGGATGAATTTCAGCATATTTCTTCAAGAAATGTCTGTTTTCAAACAGCAGAGCCCTGGCAAGGCAAGTTTTGCCCTATAGGGCAATTACTGTGTGCTTTAAAAACGTGCGGTAAATTTAGAAACGAATGCATTAACTTATTGTATCAGCTTGTGAGCTTTCTCCAGTTCAGCTTACACTTTTCTGCAACACATGCCACGGAAGTCGGCATTAGCACGGCTCAGAAGCAGCAGGGCGTTAGCATGAGAAAAACTTCAACCCCATATTTTGAAATTGGATTGATTTTCTATTTTTTACATATTTATCAAGCTCCTTAACTAAAACAAGTGGTGACTGGTCTTGTCATCCAGACCAAGAAGAAAAGATATCCTACTAAGAATTTTGGTTTCTAGCCTTTAGTCTGGTCCCGAAGTTGAAGGGAGATGAAATGAATACGTAGTCCTTGTTGGGGGGCTTTTGGAGATAATTGAGTCTCACTTTTAATATAAACAGTGGAGTTTCTTATATTACTTGTTTAAGAAATAAAATCTTTGACAAAAAATTTACAGTGATTATGTAAATGGAATGAGTCTTTTTCCAAGTGAGATGAAGCCCTGAGAGGAGAGGAGTCCTAAGGGGTCTGAAAGGAATCCCGCGGAGAAGCACCCACACTGGGGTCGCTTTTGTGCGCAGAGGCAGCTTCAGCTGCGTCCTGACAGTGGGGGGAGGTGCAGAGCCATCGGTGGGCCCTGGCCTCCCTGTGTCATGTTCCAGTGTCTCGACCATCCAGCTGTAGTTGGAAAGCAGAGCCCAGGAGTATCGGTGTTTACAGTCCCCCTCGTTGTATCACGTACAGGCACTCTCTTAATTTCAGTACTGGTACTAAGTAGTAGAACTATGCCTGGACACATTGTGAACATATTAAAGTAGAGAGGTGGTATGTGGATAGCTTTTTTAGAGCAGATATCCTTTGGGGGGTACATTTTTTGCCTAGTTTGTCCAAATGGTTAAACATTTTCAGGAGATTCTGAACTTAAAGCTTCATTGGGTTGCCTTCATAGGCTCCAGGTTAATTAGCTCAAGAGGATGATGCTACAGATTCAGAGGATAATACGACATCTCTTTACAAGACTGAATTCTGAGTACATTAATGCTTTTATAGACTTACTTGTTCTTTCGAGTTTTAAGATCTTTCCTCTTCCATTTTGCTACTAGAATGCCATATTCTTCAAGGGCCCCCGCTACTTCAGAAATAGCTGTTAGTTTAGTTTCTCAAATTCATCCTTTGACTAGTTAATAAACTAGTTCTTTTTGATGAGTTAGTTTATTAACTCCATGCCAAAGAATGAACAAAGTTAATCTGAATTGCAGACTTCCTTGCTCTTCCTCTTGTCAGTTATTGATCAGTTACAGATCCCTTATTTGTGTGGTCTTTTCCAGATTTCCTTTGCTCATCAGTTTAATGTAATACTATAATTAAAGCAAAAGAAGATAGTTTATTTTTACGAATCGAGTGTGGAAAATACATGAAAACTTTATGGGAGGATTTTTCTATCTTTATTTTTAAAATTTTTTAAGCAACCAAGAATTTTGGGGGGGTCATGACTGACAGAAGGAACATAATCCCATTTCACTATAGGAATTTCATTTCATTTGCAGTTGGTTTCTAGCTGACACAGAAGGCAGTAGATCTGATACAGTTACGGAGGAGATAGTAGTGGCCAGAAGAGTTATCCCAGCAGCTCGTCAGCTGTGCAAATTACTGTGAACATTTGCAGAAATGCCTCTCTCTGATTTCTGTAATGTGTTTTGCTGTATTTATGAATTTCAGTGGGCTCACAGAAGTAAATACTTTGAACATGCAGATTTACTCACCAAGCTGCTTTGTATTCAGTGAGTGATCCTGAGTAAAAGAAGTTTCTGGGGGCATGTAAACCTTCAGTCTCCTGCATCTGGCAGTAATACAGCCCCAGGCATGATTAATGGGGGACAGTGTGCTCTGTGCTGAAATGAGCTTCTAGGACATCAGAATGATTATTGCCAACTGTGAAAATGGACTAGGGCTGGTTGAACACTGCAGGCTTTAGTCAGAACTAAGGGCAAGAGAACACTGAAAACCATTTGGCGTGATGTAACAGACCATAGATAGATGAGTAACTGGGTGTGCACCACGTGCTCTGGAGCTCTGGACTGTCTTGGTGTTATGTGTAACTGTCACATGTTATTTCTCTGATTTCTAGTTTTGTCTCCTGGTCTGCAGTGTGTGCACATTTTTTATGATCTTGGGAAGTTACATTCCTGGGGTTATACTCAGCTATCTCCTCCGTAAGTATGGAACATTTGGGTAGTCTGTGTGATGCATGTGGTATCATTTAATGGTCAATGAGACCTTCCATTGTTTGGAAGATGAGGGATGAGTACTTAATTATAAAGAAAGTTGATTATTCTTTAATTACCACCTGTACAAATTTTCTCCTTTTCCTAGAGATCTGTTTATATTTTAAAGTTGGAATAATATTTGCCAAAAGGCAGGATTATAGGTGGTTGACTGTATTTTAAATTATGTCTTAAAATGATAAGTAAGCTATACTCCCTACTCCCATAGATACATGAATAGTTTTGTCCTTGTGCATGTTCTGTGGCTCAAGAAATAATTAAAGCCACAATGAGATACCATCTACCAGAATAGTTAAAATTAAAAAGACTGATCATATCATGGTAATTAGCAAAGCTATGGAGTGGCTGGAATTCTCATATTGTTGGTGGGTATGTAGCATGGTACAGCCACTGTGGATATCAGTTTGGCAGTTTCTTAGAAACTACTGTATGTCCCAGCCATTCCACAGTTAGGTGTGGACCCAAGAACAATGAAAGCATTCGTCCCAAAAGACTTGTACACAGGTGTTCACAGCAGCTTTATTTGTGGTAGCCCCAAATAGAACACAGTCCATATGTCCATCAACAGATACATGGCTAAACAAACGGTGGTATATCCATTCAATGGGTTACTACTCAGCACTAAAAAATTAATATGTGCAGTAATCTGGATAAATCTCAGAATAATTAGATTGAGTGGGAGAAGCCAGATTTTTTAAAAAGTGTACGAGGCCTGTCTGGAAGAAATCTAGTCACTGTTAATATAACAAGAACAGTTTGTATAACATCAATGTAGCCTGTAGCCAAGGAGAGGGGACTGGAATGCCCATGTGTGAACAATGACGACTTCACTGTTCTAGTCGGTGGGGGCAATAGATACCATTCAGTGAGCATGTGTACTGTGTGGCTGTCACATTCAAAATGACTGAGCGAGTACAGCAACAAATTTGTATCAAATTTTGTGTTAAGCTTGAACATTCCTCCATGGAGACCACTGGTTGCCTGGGGTTGAGGTAGGAGAGATCAGGGACAGGCAGGAGGAAAGGAGGGATTAATAGAAACCTGCGGAAACTGGGGGATGGTAGAAATATTCACTGTCTTATTGTGGTGATGGTTTCTTTGTTGTGTGCACAGGTCAACACATATCAAATTGTACACTTTATATATGTGCATTACTGCACATCAACTATAACTAAAAAATTCTGTTAAAAAAGTGTAGATTTCCTGCTTCTCCTGAAAAATACGATTTAGCGCTACCGCCTTTGGATGGTGTGGGCATGCTCCATTTAACTAACCCTCCTATTTCCCTATTTTTCTCACACCAGCTTTTAAAATTTACACATACCACCTTGGCTTCTAGAGGTATTTGAATTTGCAGCTCCTATTTAGAAGGTAAATAGGTACATTTCCTAACCACAACAAAGGAGTAAATATTAGGAAGACAATACAAGTTTCACTTCTTTCTGTATTCTTGGTGCATGACACAGATGGCAAATGGTCTGAGCTCAAATCTGTTGTCCTGAATAGAGCTCATGTAGCATATCAGCCTCTGGATCTGCCTTGTTCCGCATGCGAAGGAGAAGAGAGCCAGACCAGGAGAGTGTAACCTGGGCAAGGCACGATTCAGATGGTTTGCGTTCATCTCATCTGTCCTCACAACAGCCCTGAAATTGTTATTATCTCAATATATCCCAATGTGAGAGGCAAATAATAACTTTCCCATAGTGCAATGGCATTTAACAAATAAGTTAAACAGTACCTCTAGGCCTGTTGTTTGGAAAGCATGGAATCTTTGTGCACATCATGAGGGTGAAAGGATTGAAGGGAGGGAGTTGATCTATTTGCAAGTCTCTGAAAACAGTGACTGTAAACATGGGGTGTGTGTGTACATACACATGCATGCAGGATTAAATGTTTTTATTACAGGGGGAAGAATTGAAGTTATGAGCTTATCTTATAGAAGCATTTCCCTAAGAAAAAAACCTGTTTGTCAGTAAAGGAACA
Source organism: Phyllostomus discolor (assembly GCF_004126475.2). Taxonomy (NCBI): domain Eukaryota; kingdom Metazoa; phylum Chordata; class Mammalia; order Chiroptera; family Phyllostomidae; genus Phyllostomus; species Phyllostomus discolor. The sequence goes on from NC_040905.2 coordinate 23,370,147, forward strand.
GAAATATTTTAACAGAATACAAAGATGTAGCCTTTTGAAGTAAAGATCATCTTACCCATGCTCTCCTCCTCCTTATATTTCAGTACTGTGTGCCTTTTTGTGTCCACTGTTTAAGTGTAATGATATGGGACAAAAGATATACAGCAAAATCAAGTCAGTTCTGCTGAAACTGGATTTTGGAATTGGAGAATATATTAACCAGAAGAAGCGTGAGAGATCTGGTAGGTAAAGTTTGACTTCTAGATTCCACACGGGAAATGAGACATCAACAAGCTACTATTGTGAAAGCATCTTCAGTACATTTCAGACTGGTTTAGCCTTTTTACGGCATATTACTGCAGAAGCTAGTCCCCCCAAAGTAACATAGTCTTTTCCTATTTATATTTTTTTCTGAAACATACAGTAAATTGACTTTTTAATTAAATTGTCAGGGGAGGGAGAAAAAGATTCAACCATTCTATATGTGCTACTCATGATTTTCTCACTTTAATTTGCTTTATTTTGGGCCAGGCTATTGCAAAATAAAAATGACACAAGTAGGACTGAGAGTGTGGGCACTGTATGTGAGGAATGAAAAGAATGGGAAGGAAAAGAAAAGATATAGAGGAAGAACCAATGTGATCAACTGTCACCTTTTCACTTGTCCTGACCTTGTGGATTCTCAGACTATAGCAAGCACCCCAGTGGCCAGGAAGGCTTATTACAGCATAGATTGCTGGGCCCCACTCTGAACTTCTGATTCAGCTGGTCCAGGGCAGGGCTTGAGAATGTGCATTTCCAACAAGTTCCCAGTGGGGTGGAAGCTGCTGGTTCAGGGACTGCACTGTGAGAACCACTGATATGGACCATTTCCCTTGGAAATCAGACCCCTGCCGATATGCGAAGCTTGAACCTTTAATTCCGTGGAAGCTCTGGAGAAAATGAGGAATGTGGGTTAGGGTATGTAATGGATAAAATACACTCTGTCTAAGCTGGCTGGGAAACTGAAAGCTTCCAAATTTTTTCTCAACAGAAGCAGACAAAGAAAAAAGTCACAAAGATGACAGTGAATTAGACTTTTCAGCTCTTTGTCCTAAGGTATTTTTTCTGTTGTTGTTTAGTTTTCAATTTGTTCCTGTGTAGTTTGACTGTAAATTTATGTACATGCACTAAAGCAGAACGATTTTCCTAATAGACTCCTTCTGTTTCTCTAAGACGATTGAACAGTTCTGAAAGGAAAATACTCATGTAGCTTTTATTATTCTGACATTTCTGGTGTTAGTATGGAGTTTTCAAAAGATTTGCCACAGGAGTTTACAGCGTGCCGCTGGCATTTATGTTAACACAGATTAGCCTGAGGGCGGCTGCCAAGGAGTTGTCCGTGTCCGACACAGATGTGTCCGAGGTCTCCTGGACTGACAACGGGACCTTCAACCTTTCAGAAGGGTACACGCCGCAGACAGACACTTCGGATGGTGCGTTCACATCTCTCCTTTTCCTGTTGTTATGCGTGTAGGCCGAAATGTTTAACTCTGTCCACCGCTGAGTGGATAAACAAAATGGGGTGTGTCTGCCATGGACCAACACTTGGCTATCAAAATGAGGTACTGACCCTTGCTACAATGTGGATGAGCCTTGAACACGTTAGACAAAATGAAAGAAGCCAGACACACAAGTCTGTATAACTCTGTTTATGTGAAATGTGCAGAATAGGCAAGGCCCTACAGATGGAAAGTGGCTGCGTGGCTGCTGTGAGGCCTGGGGAAAAGGGAAAGGTGGCTGGTAATTACTGTGGGTTCCTTCCTTCCTTCCAGTTTCTGTTTGGAATGATGAAAATGTTCTAGAATTAGATACAGGCGATGGTCATACAGCTTTGTAAATACGTATAGTAAAACCCACTGAATTGTATACTTTAAAGAAGTAAATTTTAGAGCATATGAATTATACCTCAAAAGCCATGACTTTTTGATAAGAAAAAAATGTAAGTCCATATCCAAAATCTGCCTTTATGTTGAAAACAAATAAATATTGACAGTGAACAAAGTGAACGCCTAATATATCTAGTGACATATAGCAAGCTTATAGCAAGCTTATAAGCTTTAGCACGCATGGGAGGAGGGGGAGAGAGAAGCTAATCAGAAACACCCAGGGCTGGTTCTCACTGACAGAGACGGAACTGTGGAGGGCAGACTCCCCGAGTCCAAAGCTGACTCCCAGGCTTCTCATGTTTTTCTTCAAAGTTAGTTTAAAAATAAAAAAAATCTCTTATTTTTAATAATTAGGTTAAATGGAAGAACACTGTTTTTCTAGAGGAAGGAGAGAAATGGTGCAGGGTTTGAGACAGGTTGGGGGAGTGGGAGACCCGAGTGTTGGCTCCCTTTGTAATCAGCTAACTGTATGTCCTTAAGCAGGTGACAAACTTTGTGTGGACTTCAATTTCTTCATCTTTGAAGTGCATTAGAACAAGAGGATTATTGAGGTCCACAGAGGCTCTATAAACTTTCAATATCCACAAGACCTAGAAAACAAACACTTTATTTTTAAGCATCCCATCCCAGATTTACACAATGAAGGGGCAATCATAACCCAGCCCACAGATGAGACTTCCGTAATTAGACTGAATATTTCAGATCACTGTCGTAAGGAGTTAACCGTTATACTGAAAGATTTTCTATGAAAAGTGAAAAACAATAAAATCACTGTTTGCCTATGAACCAGGCATTGCCTTCAAATGTCCTGAATCTTAAAATGTTCCTGCATGTATACATTCAGGACATGAATTTGGTTAAAATGGTATGGTCAATTTCAGCTATATTTATGGGAAGTCAAATGTTTCCATATGCTCTGAGGTTGGACATGGAAGAGAAGGAGCTATAGCTTCTTCTCATTCATCGCTTTAAACAAACACAGGTTACAGATGCGCAGATGGATCTTCATGGATGAAAACGCTGAGGTTGGGGAATATTCCACACCTGCTGTTCCAGATACCATGAAACCTCCAGTTGAAATATTTTTTATTTTGTGATCATACATATCCACATTGGCTTAAGCTAATTTCCTCCCCAGGGACAGGATGAAATTTTTGTTTATGGTGAACGTTTAAACTTCAGTCAAGAAGCCTCAAGCTAACATTAGACAGGTTGAATGTTCAGTCATTGCGTACACTGCTTCGTGCTTCCAAGGACAGTTAAAGATGAGGGGGGACACGGGGTGTTTGTGTGCTTGTGAATAGACAGTGTCCCAGATTTGGGAGGGGTCCAACATGTGTGGATGAGTTGACTTACACTTTTATTTCAGCCCTTTCATTTAAAATGTATGTACGTGCTTAAACATGAACTTCTCTTATGCATTTCACAGATCTTGACCGACCTAGTGAGGAGGTTTTCTCTCGAGGCCTTTCAGATTTTCCATCTCTAGAAAATGGCATGGGAACAAACGATGAAGAGGAACTAAGCCTCGGCTTGCCCACTGAGCTCCAGAGAAAGAAGGAACAGTTGGACAGCGGTCTCAGACCCAGCAGAGAGAGGCAGTCAGCGGCTGGTCTCACTCTTCCTCTGAGCAGTGACCAAACCTTTCAACTGATGAGCAGCCTGGCGGGGGACGTCATCACAGCGGCAGTGACTGCTGCTATCAAAGACCAGATGGAGGGCGTGCAGCAAGCCCTCCTCTCTCAGCCTGCGCCCAGCCCAGGGGAGGACGCAGACACCGAAGAAGGGGATGACTTTGAACTCCTTGACCAGTCAGAGCTCGATCAGATTGAGAGTGAATTGGGACTTTCACAAGACCAGGAAGAAGCGCAGCAAAATAAGAAGTCTTCAGGCTTCCTTTCCAATCTACTGGGAGGCCATTAGTCTGGAATCAGCTTGCACGACAGAGCACAGATAAACTACCAAAAAATTTCAAACAAGGAAAAAAAAAAAGGAAAATATGTTTTTGAACTGTGAGCTTTACTGATTACTTTAGATTATTTTGTCTTATTTTCCCTTCTGCAGTGAATTAATTGGATATGTATCAGCTGACACTGATAGATTGATATCTCTGATAGTTGTTTTTATGTAATGAGCATGAAAATGAAAAATATATATATACAGTTGACCCTTGAACAAACGGGTTTGAACTGCACAGGTCCACTTTTGGGGGGATTATTTTCAATAAATACTATAAATGTATTTTCTCTTCCTTATAATTTTCTTAGACATTTTTGTTTTTCTAGCTTTTTTTAAAGAATATAGTATATAATTCATATACAATAAGTGTTGATCAACTGTTTATGTTATTAGGCTTCTGATCAATGGTAGGCTATTAGTAGTTAAGTTTTGGGGGAAGGCAAAGATACATGCAGAGTTTTGACTATGCCCCTGACCCCCGCATTGTTCAAGGGTCAATTGTGTGTGTATATACACACACATGCAAACATACACATACATCTATAGACATATACATACATACTATGCTTTCAGAGATGAATATTAGGGGTTGTTTTTAAAGCAAAATGAAAGCACCAAATTATTGACATCCTTCCATAAAATTACTCCTTATGTTTTCTTTACAATTACTTTTTCAAGCATGCAAAAACAGTTTATTGTAACTCACAGAAATATTAACAATTAATCGTGAATACATGCTGTATCAGCTCCTTCGTTCCTAATACTTAGAAACAGATAAACCTTTTTGATATTTTGTTGTAAGAAGACAAAAATGATCAGATAGGGCATCTTTAGTTGCAGGACTTGGGAAATAATATCAAAATTAATTTCCTAGGAAAAAATTCTTAAAATATATTTAACTCCTTGGGATAAGCTGGTACATCTCCATGTTATTTCGGTAGTTGTAGACTTAGGCTTCCATCTACATGGCATGCTTTGTAGACTGCCAGCTGTGGTCCTGCCGTGGGTGGTAGTAACCCATCGAAAGCAAGTAATTATATATCATGTAGACGGTGGTTTTGACGTAAACAGATTGAGCTATGTTTTTGCGGTTAAATTGTCTTACATTTGTAATAGGGTTACTGTGAGTGCAGATCTGTTCTGTCTGCTCAGGTGTAGGTTAAGCCCTCATGTTTGATATAGTGTCATGGAAACTGTGTCTTAAAATCCCGAAACTAGTTCCCAGTCTGTTCTGTGAGTGATGTGGCCAGCAGCAGTGGAGCGACAGTAACTGCTTCTGTGGTTTGTATAGACTCTCCTACAGGAGAAAAACTAGCTTGGCTTTCAGGTGTATTTATTTGCCATTGAAGTCTAAATATTTAATCTGTTTCTCATTGGGAAGCTAGAATATATTTTTCCATTATTTTAAACTTTTTAGGTCACCTTTAAATAACCAGATTTGACTTGTGTTTTTTAACAAAGGACTAAAAGAGCAGAAATCAAGCTCATTTTGTTTTTGTGACACAACTTTTACTCGTGTTGAGGGACCATGCCAGCAACAGCAACCAACAATCTCTTCAATCTTCAGGTTCAGCTGGCATTTCTACAGATGCCTCCAGACATCTGAGACCCTCAGAAAGGAAGGATAATCCAAGAATATAGGAAATCTGTGGTCCCTTCTGTCCGTTTTATCCCTTTCCTTATATTTCTAAAGACTACTTGTAGGTAATCTGACATTTTAATGTAGCATGTCTTATTTATTTTTTCTTTCTGAGGTATTAAAATATCTAGACTGAATTTTGCCAAATGTTAAAGGGGGAGAAGTCACCGAAGACTTCGAACGCCTGCTTTTTGTGATTGACTATGCTTCTGTCGTTAGTGCCTCCTGACTGTGTTTGATGTCCTTCACCGACACAAAGTGAGCCTGTGCCTTCATTATCTTGCCCATTTTGGAACAAATGAAAACTTGGTGTTAGATCTATGAACTGTGTGCTTTTGGGAGGAATATACCTGAATTCTATCCAATAAGTCTCTGGACATGAAAAAAAATACAGTCACATATTTATAAAATAGTTGTGACCAGGATTCTTTTTTTTTTTATGTGTATGCTTCTTCATTGAAAAAACATTTTTGGCCATAAAGTCAAAAAGTGTAAAAGTCATTTCAGTTTCTTTATTGAAGGGAAAACTATAACTTAAGTAATCCAAGTAATTAAAGGATGAGTTACAAGTCAGTGAACAAGGTTACAAGAGAAGATAAACTCAATAGCTGATAGTATGAACAGTGTACCAGAATGAATTGTTATTAACTATAAATTAAAAGGGGCCTGGGGATGGGGAGGGCATGAGGGGAGGGGAGGGAAGAAAAATGTGTTATGCTAGCAGTATGGGGGAGACACACCAGCTCACTATGGGCAGTAGCTTTATAACCATATATGCACTTCAATTTTATTTGTTCAAAAATATGATTATAAATTTACACAATGCAGTGATGGTATTCTTAACTCAAACAATCAGGGATGGTGAGGGTTTTTGTTTTGTGTGTGTCTGTGCCTGTTGTTTGTTTTGGTGGGGAAGCATTAATATAACCTTATTTCTGATTTGAAGATTTAGTAACAATAAACCCTGTGAATGATCCCATATAGTGGGGGACTATATATCCCTTACATGAGGATTTATGGAGTCATTAAAATTTGAAGCATGGATTTTTTAAAAAATTATAGAGTTGTAGAAAAATGGTTTTGCTCATTTCTGGTAGAAGATGCTCATTAGCAGAACCATAGGATGGGAATAGCAAACATCGATCATGCATTTTGATCTGAAACAGTAGAGCAGGGCCCAAGAAGGTCATGCTTGCTTTGGAAGATCAACCCAGGGTTAAAGCAGTGTGCGTATTCTCATTCTGAAACATCTTTGCTTTTTTTCTGACTCAAAGTCTTCAAAAGTGATTTTTTTTTAAAAAAATCACTCTCCGCAGTTTAGTATTCTCTAAGGAAAAGACATTCGTACAAGGGGTTGCAACTGGCAAACATCCTCAACACATTTAGGCATCTCCCTCCAACATCTGACATAAGTGCAACTTTCTTCCTTTTAAAAAGGCAAATGCCAGCATACTACTGATTGTAGGCAAGAAGCAGATATACATTTAAGAAAAGGTGATTTAAATGTTTTTCTTTTCTGTTTATAACTTAGGTTGATGTAGTCTTTACACTGCTCCAACTATATTAGCTATAAGGTAGAATTATTCTGAAAACCCTCACTAAACTGTTGTCACAGGTCATTTGTTACCATGATGAAGTTAGACAGTCCCAGGACTATACTTTGTGTGTTATCCCCCCATTTCCACCAAAACATTTTGGTTAGTATGGAATGTCAGAAGGACACATTCGGGTCTATGACCCTAGGGCACAATGTCAAAGTCACCTAACATCCCCAAACCACCACCTCCGTTCCTCTGAGCATAAAATTAGAAAGCTAATTCTTATCTTTCACACAGGGATGTTTTGAGAGTGAATGGGGGCAGGGGAAACATTTGAAACACCTTTAGGGGGTGAAAAAAAACTGTAGAAAACATAAAACCAAGATAGTGATTTTTTTTCCTGCCTATGTTTCAACTAGGCCATCTTTTTAAACATGACACAAAGTCAATCGACAAGTGCCTAACTTACAGGAAAACTCTTAAATTTCTCTCAGTGGGCTTTCCACTTTATTGGCCTCATAACCCAGTCAGTGCTGTGGAATAAAGGATGAAGAGTTTTGCAAAAATGCCTATTTCAGTTGACTCTGGACCATGTGTAAGATTCTACACGAGTCATTTTAAGTGGTTCTAACACTGCCTGTGACTCTATGTCACCTAACATCTCTGAACCTGTTTTCTTTATCTGTAAAATTAAGATATCACACCTATCTCACAGTATGCTATGAGAACTAAGTTTGTAAGACAGATTGGCAAACTTCGGGCCTGTGGGCCAAAGCTGGCCTGCCATCTGTTTTTGTGCGGAATACCAATAAAGGTGATTTTTTAATATTTTTAAATAGTTGAAAAAATCAGAAGAATATTTCATGCCATGCAAAAAATATAAACTCACAATGCAGCATTCACAAATAAAGTTTCCTTGGAACATGCTACATTCATTTCTGTGCTGCCTGTGGCTGTGTTCATGCTGTAACAAACAATGAATAGTTTGACTGAGAACATAGGTCTATGAAGCCTAAAATACTTACTGTGTGGTCCTTCACAGGAGAAGCTTGCCAACCCTTGGTCTAATAACGTAGAAAACACTCAGTTACAGTTAGGATTGCATGTAATCCTCATGACTGTACCGTTACATGGTGCTAAGAACATGTCTTCCAGAAGCATGGGTTCAAATTGCCCAGAGTCACAGAGCTGGTGAGTGGAAAAGCCAATTTGGCCCCAATGCCGACTCTCTTTCTAATGTCCTATTACCGAATGTTTAAAAAATATATTAAGTGACCATAATTTTAAATAGTTTAACAGAATTTTACTAAACATATTATGAGTTATTTTATTTAATTTTTTCTCTTTTCAAAGAATCCAGAAACTACCTAATACGTTTTAAATGTTGTAATAACCAGGTTTTTCTGTACATTCCAGTTCCTTGTTAATTTAAAAACAAAACTTTGCAATTCTAGGGACCCAAAACTAAGAGGTAGTCAAGTGTCTTAAAATTATTTATTGAAAAATCACAATACTTAACCATTGTTATGAACACAGAATTCACAGTAATTATAAACCACTTATTTGATGCATGTTAGTTTTATATTCTGTGTTTGTCACCCCCAGAAGGTAACCTCAGCAACCCTACCTCCTTTACAGTTTTCCCTTTAAAAACCAAGTTGCCGCTACTATATAGGAAGTGAAGAGTAGTAAACCCGAGACAAGCAAATACTGTGATCACTCTATCAACTGACTTGAAGATGACCTTACTAACTTTTCAAAATGTGATCATCAAAAGTCCACATCCCAACACCTCCCGAGCCTGCAAAGGAACCAGCCACATGCCACGGGCGCTGTCACTGCTACAGTATGCACTGGAACCTCAGCAGTTTGGTAATTAGTCAACTGAAGTGAATGGACAATATCCAGGAGGAATTTTACTTTTCAGTATTTTCAAATTAATTTTTTATTGGGTCATCTCAGTTTAAATTATTCAGTAGGATGATAAATTGGTAATAAGTATTTTTGGTAATACTGTGAGCAGAAATTAGATACATTACTATAGTACTCAGGATATACTGTGGAAAATTTAACCCAAAGATCCTTTAGTGATTGGCTTGCGTTTACCAGACGGCTATTCCAGGATTTGTTTGGTCCCCCCTGTGCGTATGGCTGTAGCACTGCTCTAGTACACAGCAGTGGAAGGCGTCCCTGCTCTCACGGGGCTTAGAGTCCAGATGTGGGTGATGAACGTATAATGTGACTCATCATTCTGGTTTGCCCAGGTGGATGGTTTCCTGGGATACAAGACTTCCAGTGCTAACACTGGGAAATCAGGCACAAACAGCAAGTTCTAGGGTGGCCAATTTCCCAAAATGGTCCCCAAAGACACCCTACTAGTGCCTTTACGTGGACCCCTCCTACATTGAATGCAGCTGACCTTTGTTAGTCATGTACTGAATAATGATATTTTGGTCAAAAATGTACCACATATATGAGGGTGGTTGCATAAGATAATAATGGAACTGAAAAACTTTACAGCCTAGTGACATCGCAACACATTACGTGTTTGTGGCGAGGCTGGTGAGAAGCTGCGCTGCCAGTCATATAAAAAAAGTACAGCATGTGCAATTATGTACAGTACAATACATAATACTTGATAATAATGAGACTATGTCACTGGTTTATGCACTTACTATACTTTTTGTGAGTGTACACTTTCCAGTGATAAGTTTGCTGTAAAACATTATCCCGTGTTCTGCCAGCAGCATCCTCATACATCTCCTCTTTACCACATCTTGATTGCATCATTTTTCTCGTACGTGATTTAATCTCATGTTGTTTTGAATATTAACCTGCTGTACTGGCTTGTAGCCTAGGAGCAATGGGCTCTATCGTATAGTTTCGTTGTGCAGTAGGCCAGGCCATCTAGGTTTGGGTAAGTGCACTCTATGATGTTCACATAACAAGACCACCTATGTATTTTTCAGCATTTTCCCTGCCCATAAACAGCACATGACTGTGATAGCACATTGGGAAAACAACTGTGTGACTTCCCAGGCCAGGTCATCACAAACATTATGGCTTCCACTTTGCTCTTTTTGGAGGAAGCCAATGTCATGAGGACACTCAAGCAGCCCTGTGGAGCAGTCAGCTCTGTGAGGAACGAAAACCTCTTGCTCTCAGTCTGTAAATGAGCCATCTCCCACGGGGATCCTTCAGCCACAGTCAAACCTTCACATGCCTTCGGCCCTGGACTACATGTTTACGACAATGCCATGACACCCTGAAAAAACCCATATTCCTAATTAACAGAAGCTCAGATCATCAAAGTTTGTTCCCTTAAGCTGCTAAATTTGGGCTAATTTGATAGAATAGTAAATAATACAGTGCTACAGAGAAAAGTTATGCTTAGTAACAACAAGAGTTGGGTGGGGAGTAGGCACTATATTTGGCAAGAGGGTATGGATAGGTCTTTCTTATAAAGGCACTTGGGCAGAAACCTTGAAGGAAGCAATCCAGCAAAAGAATGTTCCAAATAGTTTAAAGGGCTTCTAAGACTTAGTACCAACAAAAGATGTTGGCTTATTCTTGTCAGAGGAACAACAAGTTTCAATGTGACCGAAGTGGAGTGAGCAGAGTGGGAAACGGGCTATAGCAGGAGGGCAGAAGTAGGGGAAACAGTGGTAGCAAATCACACATGGCCTCCTGGAATAAAAAGTTGCTCATTCCATACAAGCTGCTATAACAAAATACCACATACTAGGTGTTATAAGCAACAAGTTTATTTCTCAGAGTTCTGGAGGCTGGAAGTCCATGGTCAGGGTGGCAGCATGGTCTGGTGAGGGCCCTCTTTCTGGTCTCAGACTACTATATTCTCTCCTGGGTATCTTAGGAAAAAGCACTAATCCTATCATGAAGGCTCTGCCCTGAGGACCTAATCACCTCCCAAGCCCCAGCACCCCTGCAACACCGCCACCTTGGGCATTAGGTGTTACTTCAACATAGGAATTTGGGGATGGAGGGAAGCACAAAGGTTCAGATCATAGTGGTAAGATGCTTGAATTTCATTCTGAGTCAAGGGAAGCCACTGAAGGGTTTTGAGTAAGAAGGGCAACATTGCCTTGACCTAGATTTTTGTAAACTTCTCTATCTTCTTTGGTGTTAAGGGCCACTTGGATTCTGAACATGTGATCTTCAGCCTGGAAATGTGATTGCGGGTTCGGTTAGGCTGTGCGGATGAGTCCAAGCAACCCTTAAGTCCCTAACATTCATGTTTCCTACAGAACTGTGCTGCTACATCTGAGGGCGAGTTAACTGAGAACACGAAGTGAGACTAGTCCAAACGAAGAAGAGCTGCTAATTGTAACATACAAGCTGGAGTTCCAAGGTTTAGTACCAACAAACGAATGTAAAATTTCATTAAATCTTTTGGATGATTACATGTTGAAATAATAACATTTTGTATATACTGAATTAAATAAAACATATCAACCTTACCTCCTTCATTTCTTTTTAAAATCGTGGCCACTATTCGATTTAATATGGCATATGTGGCTTGGACTAGATTTCTATTGGGCAGCGATTTGGCTGGCTTTTTACTCCTAGTTAGCATTTTTTCATTGGTGACTTTCGCCTGCACTTTTCCCTTGATGCACCGCCTGAGAAAGTCTGGGCTTAGGCCTGGGCTCTCGGTTTTCCTGTGCGTTCCCTCAGCCTCAGGCCTGAGTGTCCCGGGTCTCTGGACTTCAGCCGGCCGGCGAGGGCTCCAGATGGGCAGATCCGTGGGCTGGCAACCCTCGCTTTTATGACACCAATTCACCAGGAGGCAGAGGCGCAGCGGGTGGTCCTCGGGAAAGCCCCCCGGTTTCGGGGACGTCGGAACCACTCTCAGGGGCCTCCCAGGCCCGGGAGACGTCCCGGCCGCCCCCTTCCCCTTCTGTCGCAGCGATCGTATAAACCACCTGACGTCTCTCCCAAAATCAAGAAGGAAGGTAAAATCTCTGATGCCTCAAATCATCACTCACCTTAAAGATCTCAATCAAAACTCAGCTCTGAACACACAAGCAATACCCAGGTTGATCCAATCAACACCGGCCTTGGGTAGAGTAGGCAGGGCATGGGTGGCCAATGGCACCTCTTGCCTTTCCTGGCTCCTCATTGGAAGAGATGCGGGTCGAGAGGAGGGACTTCCTGTCCAGCTGGGAATGACTTCCCTCGTGTAGGTTCTCCGCCCTCGGATTCACTCCGGAAGTCGGCGTCAACACTACCCCTGGGCCGGCAGTGAAGCCGAGTAAAGGTTTGAGCGTCTCCTGGGGTCAGGACGCTGATCACTGAATTTCTGCCTCTGTCGCCTCTTCTTTCCTGCCTGAGGATGGCGACGTACACCTGCATCACCTGCCGGGTGGCGTTCGAAGACCCGGAGATGCAGCGGGCTCACTACAAAACGGATTGGCACCGCTACAACTTGAAGCGAAAAGTGGCCGACATGGCCCCGGTCACTGCCGAGGGCTTCCAGGAGCGCGTGCGGGCCCAGCGGGCCGTGGCGGAGCAGGAGAGCAAGGGCACGGCCACCTACTGCACCGTCTGCAGTAAGAAGTTCGCCTGTTTGAACGCCTACGAAAACCACCTCAAGTCCCGGCGGCATGTGGAACTGGAGAGGAAGGCGGTGAATCGCAAGGTGGAGATGATGAATGAGAAGAACTTGGAGAAAGGGTTGGGCTTGGACAGTGTGGACAAGGATGCCATGAACGCGGCCATCCAGCAAGTCATCAAGGCTCAGCCATCTCCCAAGAAGGGCCCCATAGCGCCTAATAAAGAGTCCGGGAGTCCCGGGAGTCCCGCGCCGGCGGCCGAAGGAGGACGTGTGACTAACGACCGAGACCCAGCGGAGAAACCTCCCCGGTGGCAGTGGTTTGAACGGCAGGCGAAGAAGCTGGCGAAGCAGCAGGGGGAGGAGGGAAGTGAGGAAGAAGACCTGGATGGAGATGGTAAGGGCCCTGGGGCGGAGCGTGGGCGAGGGATGTAGGAAATTGGTCCCCTTTGGTGTCCACGTGGATACTCAGGGTTGAATTCCGATTTTAAGTGGAAGTTGTAGGGGAGGTTTCTCTGGTTTCTGAAGTCGCTTGTCTGTGCAGTATCTCTGCAGGAATTTTGTCTGTTTCCTTCACTGTCGGAGATTCAGGGCCTGAAACCTTCCTTGGAGGAAAATAGGTCCTGAATAAACACTGGTAGAATGAGTTGATGCCTTCTCTGTTTTGAATTAGGAGGCTTTTTTTTTTAAACATATGCCTAGAAGGGCATGCTGTAATTCTCTTGGGTTTTTAGTTACGGTTTCACACTTAATTTAGTTGACTGAAGCAATCAAATGAGGGGTTCAGAATCAGCTAGCTAACCTGAAATGAGCTGGAGCCAGCAATCTGGCCTTCTTGACTTTGAGTTATTTATTCCTTCTCTCCCTCCCTCACCACACATCCTATTGGCACTGATGGTGTGTGTACATACAGACACAGGAAGGAGGCAAAGACTCCTTCAGGAGCTTACTGTGGGCTGGGAAAGAAAGATTAAGGTCTTTCTTAGCCATACGAATTGGTCCGTGATAAAGGAATAGTTAACATCGAGACCTTGAAAGAGGGCTTGTCCTAGGAGGTAAATCGGCACTCTCACCCGGAAGACTGGACACTACCACCTCATGTTTGTGGATCTGTGGGTTCTTGATTTCGATGACCACTTTGCTTAAATTAACCTTGTTTTTCAAATCTCTGGCTTGAAGATTGGGAAGATCTTGATTCTGATGAAGAACTGGAAGGTGAGGATGCTGAATCCATGGATGAGTTGGAGGAGCAGGATGCAGAGGAGAAAGAGGCCGGAGGAAGTGCCCCTCTTGGTGCCATCTCTATAAAGGACTGCTTATTTTGTCCCCACCATTCAAGCTCCCTCATGAAGAATGTGGCTCACATGACTAAAATCCATAGCTTCTTTATTCCCGATATAGAGTATCTTTCGGATCTTAAGGGACTGATTCGGTATTTGGGTAAGTACAGTAGCTTTCCTTTAATGAGGAAATAGCATATTATTGGGGGGCAGGTCTCAAGGAAACCTTAGTTTTGTTTCTTATCAATCTTTGATTTTAAGTACATGTTTATTTTGTGAAGATAGAAACTTGATGCATCTTTTTTGAATCGTACAGATATATGGTGAGATTTAATCTGGCTGCAAAAGCTTTTTTCATCTTTTTTTCCTCAAATTATTTTTCCAGGAGAGAAGGTTGGTGTTGGGAAGATTTGCTTGTGGTGCAATGAGAAAGGGAAGTCCTTCTACTCTACAGAAGCTGTACAAGCGCATATGAATGACAAAAGCCACTGTAAGCTCTTCACAGATGGTGATGCTGTTTTGGAGTTTGCAGACTTTTATGACTTTAGGTGAGTCTGCGGTTTGTAATGTGAAGCGAAGTGAAGTCGTCGTCTTTGCATTGAAGTGACATTAGATGTGCCAGTGCCTGATACGTGTCTGGCACTGTACAGTATGTTCTTTATAACTCTTACAGCACTTCTATATGGGTGGCTATTCCCTCTCGTTGTGTAGAGATGACACTGAGTGTAACAGTTACACACACATACGGTAAAGAAATCTGATAAGGAGTAGATCTCAGGCCCCACACTGAAATTTGTCTGACTTGAAAACAAGGGGGCTTTTTGGCAGTTTAATGGCCAGGAGTTCAGTTTTGCCAGTTAACCTTAAGAACAGAAGCACAGGAATTAGGTTTTGGTTTCCCTAAAACAGTGTCCTTGAAGCACTGTCTCCTTGGGGGTTGAGGTTGTTGCCGAATTACTCTGGTCCCAGGCATTTGATAGTGAGATTATCCCATAGGGGTTCGCTCTTTACTAGAAACTTGTATAATTGATATATCATGCACCAAATCTATGCTTGGCACTCTTGAACAGCTAATTGCTAGTGTCGAGATGCCTGTGACCTAGCACAGGTGTGCTATACAGGTGTGTATGATTACCATGCCACATGTGCATAATCCATGTGATACAAGTGTTCAGAAAATTCCTCATCTTAGTTGTCCTTTTTCATGTTCCTCCTCATTTCTCTTGTAGTGAGGGAGAGTTCTTCATTTTTGTTACTTTGGTGACTATGTAGTGGCATCCGATTGTGCTTTTAATTTGCGTTTTCCTGATGATGACCACTGTAGATGAGAACCTTTTGTATATTAATTAGCCATTTAGATATCCCCTGTGAAGTGTTTGGTCAAGTCTTTTGTCTGTTTTCCTTTTGGGTTACCTGTTTCCTGTTAACATTTTACGTGTATGTGTCCAATTATTTTCTATATATTTAATGTGGACATTTCCAGGAACATAGACATTCCAGACCTACAACGTCCAATATGGCAATTACTAGGTATATTCATGCGGCTATTTAAGTTAATTAGAAATTAAGTTATAAATTTAAAAATTTAGTTCTTCACTTGCACAACTACATGTCAAAGCTCAGTGCTTAAAAGCATTAGTAGCTGCCATTTCGGCCACACAAACAACATCTGTATCACAGTGTTCTATTGGACAGCGCTGTTCTAGAGCCTTAAAAATTTTGTTTTAATTTTTTTGGTTACTGTTGACGTACAATACTATGTTTCAGCTTTATAGGGTAGTGATTAGACATATATATAACTTACGAGGTGATCACCTTAAGAAGTCTCGTACTCATCAGACACCATACGTAGTTATTACAATATTATTGACTGTATTCCCTATGCTGTACTTTATGTCTCCAGGACGGTTCCTCCCCACCCCCATTTCCCCCTTCTCCTCAGACCCACTCCCATCTGGCAACCATCGAGCTTCTCATTATAATGGGTAAATTGATGAGAACTGTATCTCCAGCTCTGCCTTTTCTTCCTTTCTGATTGCTTTCCTAGAGAGAAACAAATAGGTAAAAAAAAATTTCAATTTTAGGTCATTTGTTCATTCTTTTTTAGTACAATTTTAGGTTCATAGCAAAATTGAGCAGCAGGTACAGAGATTTTTCCATGTATCCCCTGCCCCCACATACCTGCATGGCCTCCCCCATTATCAGCATCTTCCACTAGATGCACATTTGCTACAGTTGATGGACCTACACTGACTCATTATTATCCAACTCCACAGTTTGCGTTGGAGTTCACTCTTGGTGTTGTTTGTTGGGCAGATGTGTAATGACATGTACCCACCATTAGAAGGTCATACAGAGTTGTTTCACTGCCCTAAAAATCCTGTATGTTCCCTCCCTTCACTGGAAACCCTGGAAACCACCGGTCTTTATGCTCTCCATAGATTCCCTTTTTCCATAACTTCATGTCATTTAAATCATACAGTATGTGGCCTTTTGAGACTGGCTTCTTTCACTTAGTAATATGCATTTAAGTTTCCTCCATATCTTTATGGCTTGACAGCTCCTTTTTTTTTGGTCTGAATAGTATTCCATTGTCTGTATATATCACCATTTATCCATTCACCTAGTGAAGAACATTTTGGTTACTTCCAAGTTTCAGCAATTATGAATGAAGCTGCTATAAATATCTATGTGCAGGATTTTGTGTTGACAGTAGTTCTTAGCTCCTTTGGGAATATACCAAGCAGCAAGATTTCTGGACCATATGGTAAATGAATGACCACGTATCATTAGCTTTGTAAGAAACTGCCACACTGTCGTCCAGAGCAGATTTACCGTACCATTTTTCATTCCTCCCAGCAATGAAGGAAACTTTCTGTTAGTCCACAGTCTCATCAGCATTGGTGTTAGTGTTCTGGATTTTGGCCACATTTAAACAATTCATTGTTTCAACTTGCATTTCCCTGATACTATGATGTGGAGCATCTTTTTACAAGCTTATTTGCCAACTATATGTCTTCTTAAGAAGTGAAGTGTCTGTAGGTCTTTGGCCCGTTTTTTAGTTGCATATTTGTTTTCTTATTGTTGAATTTTTAAGATTTTTAAAAATATTTTTGATAACAGTATTTTATCAGATGTGTCTTCTGAAAAATTTTCTTTTGTCTGTGGCTTATATTTTAATATTCTTGACATTATTTTCCACAGAGTAGACGTTTTTAATTTTAACATAGTCCAGTTTATCAACTGTTTTCTTTCATGGATATCATGCCTTTGTTGTGGAACCTATAAAGTCATCACCACACCCCAGGCTGTCTAGATTTTTCCTGTGTTATCTTCTAGGTGTTTTTATAGTTTTGTGTTTTTCATTTAGTTCTGTGATCTGTTTTGAGTTCACAAGTCATTTGCACACTTTTACTTCAGAGAAAATGCTAAAAAGTTGGTTGCCCTCAAACCTTTCAGCTTACACACCCTACAGTCTCCTTCACCCCTTTGGGTAGCTAGTGGGTTTGCCACACTTCCAAATACAATTTGTTCTTTAGTTAAATTTGAGGTATCGGTCTATTTATTAATGCTTTTCACTGTGTTCCAGGAGTAGCTACCCAGACGATAAAGAAGGGGAGGATCCTGATGAGGCTGAGGTGTTGCCCTCAGAAAACACCTTGGTTTATGATGATGAAACCATGGAGCTGATTCTACCTTCTGGTAGGTGCACTTGTCAAAAATAAATAGCTGAATGCCAGTGAGACTATCGGAGAGGCATGTTTCCATCCATTCTTTTCCATACTGAAGGGAAAAGAACATAAAACTTAAAATGTGCGTTTGTGTTCTCAGGTATGCGATACCCTCTGAAGGTTGCCTCTTAGCTCTGTGTTGGCTGTTTTGTTTAAATTGGTTCACTATTTTTTGTTTTCAAATATGTAGACCTGTTCTATTCCATTTATCAATTTTTTGTGCCTCATTAACGTTTTTCTTGTTAATCTTGACATTACTTCTATTCTTTGAACTGACTCCTATTTCCTTGTATTGCTCAGACTTCCAAATTGAAGGTCAGACACAGAGTGTACCTATCTGCTTGACAGCACCCAGATTGCCTGTTTCTGATTTTAGTGGGAGGGTTAGAGTTTGAGTTCTGTCTTGTACTGTGGGAACAGTATTTGCAGTGGTGGGAATTTAACTGAGGTGCGTAAGGATGGTGGAAAGGCCTGAATACGAGAGGCACCCCTGTTGACAGTGTGACGATTAGCTGATGAGAATAGGAGAAACTACTGGAGAAACGTGAGAAAGAGAAGGGAATGGTAGAGATAATAAGATGCTAAAAATACCTGGCATTTCCTGAGCAGTTAGCATGTTCAGACAGATAATATTATTTTGTTTTTACAACAAGCCTGAGGGACTTGGACCGTATTTACCTGCAGTACTGGGAACAGGTTGCTTTGCCTCAGTATCATTAGGTAGTGAAAGAGAGGGGCAGGAGGGGAGCTGGGAGTTCGATATTTCTGGTTTTTAAAGCCTGGGTTTCCTTGCTCACAGCTGCAGGTCACCTACTGAGCTATGTTATTGGAAAGTATTGGCTATTAAACCTCAGGACAGCTACATGACATAGGCTTAGAAGTGGTAATGTAACGGGTTTGATGTTAAGAGTGCTGCAACATATACTCTTAGACGGACTTAGGAAAGACCTATCTAGTAGCCAGGTACTACTACCTTATCCCAAAGGTTCTAACTAAGCCATACGTGTGTGTTTTTTATCCCTCCCCCGCCCCGGGGCATGGATGTTAGAATGAAGCTAATTTGAGAGGGATTCTAATGTGTAGAGTTTAGTGCTATTTTATCCCCACAGTTCATAGATTTGACTTTAATCTGGCTTCAAAAACAGTAGTTGTGATACCTTAAATCTAGGCCTTCGGATCAAGTGGCTGATCCCAGAACCAGTGACAAAGAGCATCCAGTAGAGGGCACTGTGAGCATTATTTTGGAAACTGGTCTGGCTCTGTTGCTTGAAGTCTTTGCTTTTTAGTTCCTGTGGAGTGAGTTGGTTTGAAAAACACATCTAGTGAGCTGCTGACTAGCCAGGTGAGACTGTTGGTGGATCCACAAGAGATACATAGGTAACCCTAGGAAAATTACAGCTGGGGATATTTTTCTACTATCCAGTGTCATTGATTGTGAAGCTGTTTGTTAAGTAGGCGTGGACAGTTCTGTGAGTGGTTATTGCTGTGGTGACAGATAGATGGACCGGTTGTGACTTCATCATAACTCACCATATACTCACTGTGACATCTGTTATGTATTGGGCAGGCACCGTGTGTTCTCAAGATAATTTTCCTTGAAGAGCTTTCAAGTTGAGCTGTTCTCAGCACATTACACTTGGTGCTTAATGTCATGTGCTCACTGTCCTTGACACAGGGCAGGGTGGCTCTAAACACTCTGGGTTTTCATTTCTCCTGCTGCATGTTGGACACCTTGGCACTGAGTAATGAAACCTTTTCAAGGCTGTTTTAAAAAGTCACTTCAATAAAGATGTGTTTCCAAATGCTGCTTAAGAATATAAGTGTATTGATGCATTATGTACTAGTGACCAGCGTTGTCATTTAACGATTCTGGGGTAGTCATCATTACAAACCTGGAGCATTCTGACCCAACATTGTACACAGAGAATCATGGTGAACAGTGCAGGTTCCTGCTAGAGTCTTCATGTGCGCTGGGTCTGGGCCCCTCAGCGGTGCCTCACTTACTTTTTGTGGTCTCGGGGGTTTGGCAACACTTAAGCTGCCAGAACAGTCGGGTTCAGGGAAACGTGTTCTCACCCGTGTTGGTATTCAAAGGCCATGTTCTTTGGTTTGGATGTTTCTTCTTGTCGTCCCTTGAGTCTGATGACAAAGCAATCAGTCGGAAGTAACTACTTTGCCATACCTGTGTAGCAGACAAACTGCTCTCAGGTAGCTTTCCAGGTAGATGGACTTAAAATAGCCTACCTGACAGAATGTTTTTTCATGTAAATTAAAGGTCTAGATTCTAAAAGCAAATACAGCCATTGCCGTATTTATAGTATCCTGTTCATGGTCTTTCTACACAGGATTCTGAAAGAAATGGTTTTATATGTGTGAATTTCAAACTTTTATATATAAAAATGTCAAACTTTCCTAGAAGCTGTCCACCTATGGCTAGGTTATCTAGCCATATTTCCTTTATTCATTTTCAGCGGAAGTAGCTGTTTTATGCCTTGTGTATATGCTGTTGTTAAATTTCTTCATGTTTATGTCTGTCTGGAAAAGTGTTTGATTGCTTATTTTCTCATTAATATTCTTGTGAAAACACAACTTGTATTGAGCAGTTCTCAGGTGATGCTGATACCATTGGCCCAGGACCGTGATTTGAGAGCCGCTGCTCTGATGGAGCCTGGAGGTAGTCATCACAGAGGCCGGCCCCCTTCCCTTCCACCTGCTGTGAAGCTGAAGTATAGGGGTCAGCACACCTCTCCTGTAAAGAATCAGATAGTCAATAGAAATTCACCTCTGAAAGCATGAGTGACTAACATAGTTTTATCAGACCCTTCTAGATAAGCAAAAGCTGTAGAGAGAATACAACGTAATCATCTTTTAAAATCCTAGTTCACCTGATAACTAGGTGAACTAGGCTTTTCCCATTACTTAGAAAGCACTGGGGCGTTGTTTCTCAACCCAGGCATTATCAACAGTTTGGGCCAAGTAAGTCTTTGACGTGGAGGGTTATTCAGTGCATTGCAGGACGCGTGGCTATGTCCCTGACCTCTATCCACTAGATGCCTTGTCTGCCCTCTAGCTGTAACAACCAAAATTGTCTCTGCTCCTTGCCAAGGGCCCTCAGGGTAAAATCACCCCGGTTTAAGAATCACTGTTAAAGAGGATTTAAGCGAAGGAAAGGTGGATTGATTTCTGTTCTAGACTCGGACTGTGGCTTGTAAGCCTAAACATCAAGATTGTCCTCTGTACTTAATCTTCTTTCTATTCAAATAAAAAAAAAGGTTAAAATCCCTTACCCTTTAGGGTCCTGTTATCTGTGTTAGTAGCTGTTGCTGTGTGAGTTCTAGGCAGGCATGTTGTATGAAAATACAAGATACTCAGCTTTTCACTTAAAAGTGACTCTCCATCCTCTTTGTAAAAATCTGTTTTTTGTTTTTTTCATTTTTTAATAAGCTGCTTCATCTTTTTTCAGCAGATAGAACAAGTTTTACTGTGGCATACCCATTTTCCAGCTCGATACCTGTGAAGTCCAATTGGGAAAGCTCTTGCTTTATAGCTCTGTCTTGGAAAACCGTCTAACTCAGTGGTTGAATATTGTTCTTTTGAAAAACAGGTGCCAGAGTGGGTCATCGGTCCTTGATGAGATACTACAAACAGCGGTTTGGCTTGTCGAGAACTGTGGCGGTTGCCAAGAATCAGAAGGCCGTGGGCCGGGTCCTGCAGCAGTACAGAGCCCTGGGATGGACCGGCAGCACAGGTGTGTCGGTGTGGATGGTCGTGGACCAGTGCACAAACTCGTTTTACAGCCACGGGCTGGCGTGAACTTGCTTCCATTTATGTTGTCTTTGTGGAACGTAACCTCCTGGCTGTTTGGCTTCCTTTACCACTTGATATGTTTATGGCAGTTAGCCCAAAGTTCTGTGACTTAAGAAGTTTATATTCCTTCCATGGTAACTTCCTAAAACTGTTATACACCATTAACTTTTTCAGAAGATAACAATTCCCCAAAAAAGTATTTAGTAATCATCAAAGTTTGGAATTGTCCTGGAGGTTACACAGAAGAACTAAATAGTATCCTTGAGGCAAATAGCTTGAGTTGTGGAGTGAAACGTGACCTATCTGATAAACTTGTGAGTTCTTGAATGATCAGTGTAATTTAAGTCACACACCTCTTTTTCCTCATTCGTAAGAGGGTGATAATAATAATAGGACCTACCTCATAGAGTTGGGCAGATTGAATATCATAGTGCATGTGTGATACAGTTTGTGCACGCAGTCGAGGCTAGCTGTCACTCCTTTTTGTAACTTTCCCATAGAAAATTTAGTGAGAGCCAGAGGAATACAGCAGGCTGCTGAAAGTGTTAGTCTTTGACATGTCACCACTGTGCAGTTATTTAAAGCTATTCTGATGTGTCTGCTCTAAGAAGCTCTGTCCTTAGCTCTTCTAGGAAAGCATCGGTCCATTAGAGGACGTGGAAACGATAAGAAGAGAGCTCTTTTTTAATAGCCTGGAAAGCCGTGTCTAACTAAAATCCATTTTCGATGCCACTGTTTAAACACACTTGGTTTCCTTTACTGTGGCTACTGGTGAGCTTTTACTGTTAGGTCAGAACAGATGAAGTACAGGGAGAACTAGCAGCAAAAAGGCTCTTTCATGCAATCTGGCTTCTGCTGGCCCTCAGGCAAGGAGGGCGCCCGTGCTGCAGACGATGACTCAATCAGCTGCAGACCCTTAGAACATCATTCGGGCCCTAAAGTGCACCTGCTTGGTGGCATTGTGACCTGCGGCCACTTAAATCAGCAGACAGTGACTTTAATCTTACATGTCTTGATGGTGTAACTTAGTTTATAGTCTCTGCTTTTTTCTCTGTGCCCTTAGATAAATAGGACTTTACCTTTGAGCTTATAGACCCTTTCCAGATGATGAAATGTAAAGAGGGTCGTCACAAAGGAGAGTATAGAGAGAGAGGAGTTCTGGTATGCAAATCCAGGTACTCATAAACCCCGTGGAGATCCTAAGTTAGCAGATTTCCTTTAAATATGAGATCCCTCGACTAAGTTTGAGATTCTCTGCAAAAACTGGGTTTTCTCTGATCACAAATA
Source organism: Phyllostomus discolor (assembly GCF_004126475.2). Taxonomy (NCBI): domain Eukaryota; kingdom Metazoa; phylum Chordata; class Mammalia; order Chiroptera; family Phyllostomidae; genus Phyllostomus; species Phyllostomus discolor. Next base: position 23,392,867 of record NC_040905.2, read on the forward strand.
ACAGGCATTTGCCTCATTTTTCACCTCCTTTCCAACCACAGGAGCAGCTCTTATGAACAAGCGGGACATGCAGTATGTTCAAAGGATGAAGTCAAAATGGTTGCTGAAGACGGCGATGAAGAACAACGCCACCAAGCAGATGCACTTTAGGCCCCAGGTGATGTTCTGAGGGCCTGCCACCGACTGCACGGTGCCGGCCTTGCCTGCGGACCGGCGGAGCCGCACTGTATGACGGACCCTGTATGCTGCTACACTTCTCCCCGTACTTCTCTGTGCTGACCTAAGAATAAAAGACAGAATTGTATTGGCTTTCAAATGTCATTTCTGTACAGGGTTTAAAGGTTTTATTTACACAGTGAATGGCGTGTCTACTGGACTCAGCTTGCATTACTGCTAGGCGGTGTCTTTATTGTCTCAGCTTTTATCTGATTTATGGCCGTCGGGATAATATGGGAGCTCAAGAGTGACTTGTTCGTTCCAAAGTTTAACTTGCAGAAGAATACCTTACCAGAACCTGACGCTGGAGCCTATGTAAGGGACTCATCTCAGCGTCACTCATTTGAATGTATAGTGGCTCATGAGGCCGTGAGAGTCTCTGGGCATGTTTGTTACATCCCAGCAGAGTCCAGGAGCACGTCAGAGGCTTGCTGCGAGGCTGCTCATTTCTAAATGTGGACACACGGGAATGACAGTGCAGTGCACTTGGCTTCCCGTGCTGCCGTTCCCTGAGCGGCTAGTTCGAGAAGGAAATAAATGTAAAAGGTTTAGATCCCATTTTAAAAACAAATTGCCTTAGGGTGAAATCTCCGAAGAGAGTCTCAGTTTAGGTAGTTGAGAGGAAACGGTGACATACTGGAAATGAAACATGAAGTTCAAATCCATTGAGCTACCTTTGTAACTTTGCAAAACTGACTTGGTTTTTTCGGTCTGTAAAATGAGGTGTTTACTACCTCAAAGGTTGTTGGGATTAAAGAAACCTGCTGGAAGACCCACCACCCACTGAGGCCCTCGCATACGTTAAGTGCTCACGCTCTCCATGACTGACCGCCCTGGTGCCACACTGGGTGGCCCGTGTGCTGGTCAGCAGTGTTCTGTCTGAGTGCTGGGGGTGAGGATGCTGGGAGACCACTCTGGGCCTTGGCCTGTGTTCGCTGGCCCTCGTTGGCTAGGTAACACACCTTTTCTCTTTCAGTAGGGATGCAGAGTTGAGTTGATTCTATTTCCTCTGGACACCAGCCCACTATCGTCCACAGGGGAGAGTCCCCTGGCTTGCATTTTGCTCCGTTCTGTTTTCAGGCATCCTCCTTGCACAAGTGCCTGGTCTCTTGTGTTTGACACATTTTCACTCTGTATCCTGGGAAAATGAGTTGGTCCTTCGCATGAGATAGGTTTGCCATTTACAGTTAACTGAAAGTTCGCCACACTGCTTTCACCTTGGTCAGGTTGGCTTTCCATTCGCTCAGCATGGTAAGCCTAGTTCGTTGCTCCTGACTGCTGCGAGGTGTCCACAGAACGTGTCCCTGGAGCTGACCCGCTTGTCTCTTCCCAGCCCTTAACCACACCAGCCCAGCACTAGGGTGCACCTTATTCGTATCCATACACTTTTCATTTTCGGCTTTTCACCTGTGGGTCCCAATGAGGATAGTATGCTTGCTGACATAAAATACACTCTTCATTTATTTCATTTCTTCTACTTCTGGCTTCAGGAGGAGACACCTTCCTAGTTCTGATTCTGGGATTGTGAAACAATTCACTATCTCACCTCTATCTACACAATTTTATAAAGTTTAGAAGGTTCTATTGGGAAGGCAAAGGAAAGAGATTTAAACATAGAATGAACAAATCAAGAAACACGACAAATGTAATTATTTGGCGGGGGAGCTTCTCTAGCATAGGAAAGAATGGAGATTTCTGATAGTTATTTCCTGGCTGTCTTGGACGTTTGTCTGTTTCCCTTCCCTAAGTGCACTGTTCCCCATTCCGTCTTACGTACTTGGGGTCCTTTGGCCTTCCGGGCCCATTCCCACCCAGTGACTCGCTGCCAGCTCACCCCATTTTGTTCCTTTCATAGCCAAATGTTCTTTTCCTGATGTCTCTTGTTTATCGCATTGGAGAAGCGGCTGGAACCTCCAAACAAAGATACATTCCTTAAGGCCTAGGGAATACTGGTATCCTTAACTTCACGCTTGGTTTCTACTTATACTGTTTTTTCAAATTTTTATTATTCATAGTTCTTTTTATTATGTCTAGAATTAATCCAAATTAACCCAAAAGTAATTGTTTTTGCCGGATACAAATTTGTAATCCAGTCCCCATGGATATTTCCACCCATTGCCTGTGGTCTTTGGACACAGCTAGTTGTCTGCCTTTACGGCGGGGACCAGAGTAGAGGTACGAGAGGCTCTTCGTCGGCACTAAGCACTGGCTGCTCCGCTGGCTGGCCATGACTTCGTGGACTCTTTTCTCCTGGGAGTAACGTCAGGGCCCCGTGGCCCTTGCTCCTGTGTGTGTCTTCAGCTTGAGACATCCACACTCAATTGGTTGTGGTGATGCTAGCACAGCTGTGGATCTAAGAGCCAGTGAATTGTGCGTTCTAACGGTGTGAACTGTATGGTACGTGAATTACATCACAACAAGGTGTCTTTGTTTTTGGTTTTGTTTTTAAAGGCTGGGTCAAAAGTGAGAGAACATAACCTATTTCCTCTCTGCACACGGGACCGACGCCCCTGGCAGCGGTGCTGGTGGTTGGCACCGCGTGTCTACGGACTGGATGCAGGCTTGGTTTATTCCTTCCGTGGTGCTGGGTGTGAATCTGTGTTTCCATGAGGATCGAGGGCTTCCACACACTGTTTTTTCCTCCACTGTGAGGTGTAGGTAACACTCTGATTTTACAGATAAGGAAATAGACTCAAGGAGTCTATTTTTTTCAAGAATCTTGAAGGCAGGGATGGTGGTTTCTGGTCCAATGTTGAAAATACTGGAACGCACTTGTACAGAACCCTGGGCATCATCTCCTCCTAAAGCGCATACTCAGTGGGCTGTAAAGATCTACTCAAGTCCATGAAATTTACAGCATTTCTGAAAGAATCTTGTTCTAAATCTAGAAGTATACGGGCTTTAGCATTTACATTAAAGTTATGTGCATGATACACATGAGTAACATGTTATACACATGAAAGGAATACCACCTTTTCTTGCCTAGAATGTGAATGAATTTTGCCCCCTGTCAATTTTGGTTATTTGTGAATTCACAATTGTTAAGCTGCTCTCCTCCACCTCAGTTACTTATAAACTCTTCTAGGATCTCATTGGACAATCTTAATTTGGAATTCAAAATTCATATGCAGGAGCCCTGCTGTGTTGCCAACTCAGCATGCAAACTTTTTTGCAAGATAATTTCTGTAAGTCTAGAGACATTTGTAAGTCCTTTGAGGAATACGCATTTCATTTAGCCTCATTTGTAATCACTACGTTAGGACATCAAAATTGATGGAGATTGAGAAGATTCGGTTAGCTTGTTAATACTGCTGCAAGCATTTGAATGTTCACATAATAATTTATTGATCACTGGTGGGCAGGACCTGGGTGCTCAGGGATGTGTGATGGGACTCCTCTGTGGTATATACATCAGGGACTGACAGGCAAGGAAAAACCCTTCTCCTCCTAGTAGTGCATGCTAGTCACGACCATGCTGCAAAGTCAAACTTTCAACTTCAAAAAACCTTTTAGTATAAACTTTGCTGAGTAAACATGATACATTTCTTTTGAAGAAAGAATCCCTTTATATTTAGCATATAGCTAAAACGACAGAAAGAGCATTCAGACTACATTAACAACATTAAATCTGTTTCCTAAATCTTTAACGTTGATTTCATTGAATATGATCTTTACATCCTGAATTCAAGATATTTGTTATATCGCTCCTTTATCTTTAATAATTGACCACATTTGGTATTCCATCTTCAAGTACCATTTTCACCTGAGGAAATGTGTCTCAGACGTGTTGCCCTACCCAAGCTTACCTGTCTTCTAAAACAGCAACCGCAAATGTGGGAAACAAGACTCTATAAAGGTGAGGGATTTGAGGGTTTTTTTTTCTCTCACCTGAGGATATGTTCATTGATTTGAGAGAGAGAGAGAGAATGTTGATGTGAGAGAAACATCAATCAGTTGCCTCCCACACGTCCCCGAACAGGGGATCCAACCCGCAGCCCAGGTATGTGCCCTGACAGGGGATGGAACCCGCAACCTTCTGGTGTGCAGGATGATGACGTTCCAAGCCACCGAGCCACCTGGCCAGGGCTTGAATATTCTTTTTTTGAAGAGATTTTTATAATGCTTAGTGCCAGACAAAGAGAATATTAAATTGACAGTAAATGGAAACTGTAGTGAGAAGAATGAATTGATTTTACAGTTTTGCAATTATCTTTCATATCCAGCTTCACAAAAGATGACTGGGTTGTCAGCCTCTGCCTCAGATATGACATGCGTCGTGCAGACACTGGAAACACCACTGAAACTTATTGGGAGGAAGGACAAGGCTGAAAAGTGTAGATACTATCACAGTATTATTATAAAAATAGCTTTGACTTGGCAACCCCCCTGAAAGGGTCTCTGGACACCCAGGGGTTCCCAGATCACACTTTGAGAACCAGTGCATTACACCTAAGTGTGCCTCAGTACCCAGGGTATAAGTATCTTGGCTGAATACTAAGTACTCCTTAAAAAATAGTGTTTCCTCAAGTAAATCCCAGCCTGGTGTATAGAAGGAGCAGTGACTGTGTGGGCAGAGACTGGGGTACCCTCTTGCTTCCACCCTGGTAGTCCTTCACCTTTGCCAAGCTTGTTTTTCCCTGTCTCAAGTTCCTCACCTATAACAGGGCCAGCTACAGATCCCTTTCAGAGACATGGTAGGAATTCCACAAAGTATGAGACAAGGTGCCTAATAGGTGCCGACACCCAGAAGGTAGGACACCTGATCAGGGGTAGCGGTTAGTGTGCTTGGCCAGTGATGGCCAGGGAAGGAAGGAGAGGGACCACATTTGGCAAAAAGGGAAGGAAAAGAGGGCCAACAGGGCCCATCCACAAATGCTGACCTGAGAGCTGGATAGATGTTGAAAGGCAGATGTGTTCAGAGGCACATAAATTTGGGGTTTTAAAACGTTAATACTGTGCCTGTACTGTACATAACACTAGACCGCCATGGGTCCTAGAGAGCCCCCTGACAATCACATTACTCCCTCTGGGGAGGAACATACTGCACTCGCACAAGGCCTAGCGATAGCCTTGGGTCTGTTTGGGCCAGGTTTGGGTACCACATGATTTATAAGCAATCTTTCAGTGTTCAGAGCTCTGGCAATTTTTGGACTGTGGGTAAGGGACTGTAGGTCTTATCAGATGCTACTGTGATGACACCAAGCGAGAAATGTGCCCATGCAATTTCATTTACTTCTCTCAACTGCATGAGCAAGAAGCAGGCATCACAGGATCTAGAAACATCTTAACTAGCTTTGGCCTTTCGACCAGCTTTATAGGATCTCAGGGTGGGAACAGTGGCCTCTGACTTCCTCTCTTTGGTTGTTGCCTACAAACTAAAGCCCAGACAGTATTATGTGTGGGTGGGGACACCCATACCTGGGTGGTATGCATGTGGAGAGTGTGTGTGTTTCAAAGTGAATCCAATGACAAATATTTTTTTTGCTTTCTTTTTTAACAAATGTCATACCGAACGCATGGGAAGTTTGTCTTCAGGCTTTTGAAAGCCCATCCAGACAGCAGTCTGCCTTTCTGAGGACCTAAGGTAGGTGAGGTGATACGTTTTAGATACGAATAAAATCAATTACCCGCCACATTCGCAGGGATAGAGATTGAACACATTGAACGGCCTGTAAACAAGAGCCCACATTCATTGTTTCATGCTTATAATCTCTGTTTTACAGAACTTCACGGAGAAACGAACCCTGAATTGGTGTGAAGACCAAAGTCTTGCTCTACATGAATGTTGAGTGATGTGAAGGGACCGCAGGCCGCGGTGAGTCAGCTTCTGAAGCATTCATCGGAATTGGAAATGACTCGAGATGATGGCAAGGCTTGTGGATCTTGACAAACCACTTCAGCTACTGGTTTTTGTGGGATTTCAAATTATTTGCAGCTACAAAGATAAAATAGTTTTAAATAATCTTTTCTGCCTCTACCTACACTATTATTTTGAGTTTAGAGGAACACAAGTTATATTTATTTGGACACCTATACATGCTACATACATTACTAGGCACTTTATTTTGTTCATTCCAACTTAAGTACCTATATATTTTTAATTTTAGCAGGCCCCTTTAATTCAGCATCATGATATTAAAAATGTCCCTTCCCAGCCATGACAGAAAGCAACAAATGTTGTTTACTAAAAGGCAGGGAAGTAGAAAGAGGAACTTTTTATAATATGAATCTTTAGTTAAATAGAAATGGCTGCTGCAGTGATTTGGGAGGACTTGGCTTTTATTGATACTCTTCCTTCTTTTCTCCCTATCTCTTCCTACTTCCCTCTTTTGCATGTTCTCTTTCTCTTGCCCTCCCCGCCTTCTTCCTTTGCCTCCCTATCTCTCCCTCTTTTTTCTGTCTTTTCCTTCCTTTCTCCCTCCCTCCCTCACTTCCCCTCCCTCCCCCTTCCTTCTTTTCTCCTTCCTTCCTTCCTTCCTTCCTTCCTTCCTTCCTTCCTTCCTTCCTTCCTTCCTTCCTTCCTTCCTTCCCTCCTTTCGTCTTTCTTTCTTTCATTTTACCTGTCAAGAGTAGATTTTAATGTTTCTATAGACAATAAGCCACTGCTACATTATTGCCTTCATTATCTGGAATTCCTGTAGGAACAACATTATTGCACAATCATGATCAGCTGAACCCAGAGCATTTACTGAGATCCCTAGCAACTAGGGTAGGACAGTAAAAAGCAGGCTCATGGATACCTATCTGATCTCCTTACAATGAATGCATGAACTCTGCAACTCAAAAGGTACATGTATCTCCCCTCCAGGACTGAGGTCCTCATTCCCCCAGCTGCCAGGAGTGCTGGCTTTTGGTGTCTCACACACCAGTCCCTCGCTAGGAACGGCCCTCAGCAGAAGGAAGCCCCCCTGCCAAGGCCTTGCCCCACTCTGCAGGGACAGCCTGCATCCAGTGGCTGCCCCCTCACCTTGATTAAGTCAACTCTGAAGGCTTTCCAGATCCAGAACTCTCCATGGGATTGTCTAAGGCCTTTATTGCAACTGTACCATTGTGCAACTTCCAACATAGAATCATTTTTCTTTTACTTCTTTTAGTTCTACAAGTCCTGCTTATAGATCTCCACCTCAGTTGTTTGGGGTGCAGAACTACAACCATTGGTGCCAGAAATGGTCCAAGGAAGGAGGGTCTTACAAGAGGTCTGGAACCGGGTCACCAGCTGGCCCACGGCCAGTGAGGACGCCATCAGGCAGGGTGGATAGAACACCAGTGGCCTTAGGCAGGGTGTAGCCCTGCAATCATTAAAACTTGCACCTTGGTGACAGCTGGGAGGGAGTGCATTGGTGGGTGCAGGTTCTGGCTCTTTGAGAGGTTCAAGGAAAGTGGTAAATTCAAGTAGTGTAAGTCCTCAATATCATCAATAGTTTCTTGGAAACTGCAACTTTTTGCAAAGCAACATATAACGAAACTGATTTTTACCACAGGCTAATAGACGTAAACTAGAGTGAAGTTGCTGGGTCATCTCACGGTCACACAAGCCACCAAAATCCCAAATACAGACCCCAGACACTTCTAATATTAAACATCAAAATAAATGTGAGCGAGATGTACACTTAAGAAAGATGAACAGAAACAGGAGAATGATTTTCCAGCCTGCTGATTCCAGTTCAGGTCTGCCACCTTTAACACACTCAGTACTGCACGGGTAGGGGTCCCATCATGTTCCCATTCAGTTTACCGTTCTGCCCCCGTCCAAACCAGGGGTCCTGATCGCTGAGAGCAGACTGCCCTAAAGTCAACCCATTACCTAGTGCATCGGTTGCTGCTACTGAGTATCCAAACTGCCAGCAGCAGAAACCAACACTGAGGCCCCAGTACAGCATCCCTCCCTGAGGAGACCAGCCAGTCACTTGTTAGCCGCTTAATTGCATTAGATCCCTTTCTATCTGGAAGTGGCAATGATGTATCTGGACTGGAACTGGCACATATTCGAGAAGTGACTTTGCTTTTTCCGCCCACAGGGACTTAGCTGCTGCCGTCATCTATGAGCTTATATGTGATTTATAAAGTGACATGAGATTCTACGTGATGCAACCCTGGACCGAAGATCCCATTATAATAGCAAAGGAAGAGCAACACTGGGCATTGATGACCAGGGACCCACTGGATTCCACCCACACCATACCACGCACCCAGAAGCTGCCTACCCAATAGAGCCTTTTGAAAAACAGCTCCGGTGGCAGCCAGGAGAGGATACCCTGAGGAGGAGGTGGCATTAAGTCGATGTCCATTATATAATGCTGTGCTCCCAGGGGGTGAGGTCGATGGGTCCACTCAACAAGAATTGGAAGTAGGCCTGGCTCCACTTACCACTACACCCAATGACGTGCCTGGGGAGTTTGTGCTTCCTTGTCCCTGCACATTGCATCTTTTGGGTCCTGGTCCCCAGAGAGAGAATGATTCTATTAGGGCATACGGCAAGGGTTCCATTAAACTTTTAAGGTACAGCTGTGGCCTGGTTGCAGCCACATGTACCCAGGAGGTTCACTGCGTTGTTGTTGGTACTCCCTTGCCAAATTTGGATGGTAAATGAGCAGGTACAGTAGCAATGGCTTCAATTTGGCCACTTACCACCACAGCCATGTCTTCATGGGGACCTAAGGCTCAGAGCACTCAGGATGAGAATCTGGGTCACCCCAATAGGAAAGCAACCCAGACCAGTAGTAAGTAGCGCTATTTGAGGGTGTGGGGAACTGAGAGAGGGCTGTGGAAGAGGGCAGTGCAATGATGCCAGCGACAGTGGCAAGGACTGCAGTTGATCCCCAAGCCTTTCTCTTACAAGCTTCCCCAGAAAAAGAGATCAGAGTCATATGGAGCAAGTTTCAGATGGGATGAAAGTATATGGAGATATCAGATCTGACAGCCTCAGGGGTGGGCCGTAGCGGGTGGGGAGCTTTACTCCCTAGGTCTCCCGGTCAGGCCCAAAGCACGCATTTCCCAAGCAGTCAGAAGCACTGGCTCTGACTCATTCCCAGGGACTGGTCAGTGAGTCCTACTCAGGAGTGGCCCACGGCGAGAGTTCATCACCAATGGCACCCAGAGATGGGCTCATGCGAACGCAGGAAGGCTCGGCACCCTGGCCTCCACGAGGACAATTCTGAAAGGGCCATTTCCATTTCCCTGTGGTACTGGCTAAGGGCTCTGTGCAACTGCATCGCAGCTCAGCTTCTGCCTGTGCGGGTCCTGCTTTGCTCCCCTGCGCAGGTGTGCTCCTTAGAGCGCGGCCCAGCAAAGCCCCAGCCTGTGACCTTCCACCTCCGAGTCCGGTTCCCAGGAACTCGGCCTGAGAGTGCACTCTGGCGCAAGCATCTTGGAAATGTCTTTATTGTGCCAGTTGTTGTAATTCTGGGCTTAGAAACAGACTAGTGATTAAGAGTGAATGATTTTCCCCCCACAAATTGAGAATTAAAACATTCAGCAGTGTCACTCAGCAGAAGACATTTTGCTGAACACAGAGGGCTTTGCTTCTCGGGGAGGGCGTCTCTACACAGCATCTTTGCTTCTTCAGTGAGCTTTTTGGGTGTTTCAATTATTTATTTTCCAATCAAGGTCTAATCCATTGTTTACATAGATGTTTCTGAAGTGTTTTGAAAGTGTAGGGTGTTTTTAAAATTAGATCGCCAGCTGTCATTGTATGGAATGTGTGTGGGCATGTGGTGAATGAACTTATTTTTAACCCCTGAGCCCTGTCGCCTTGCTTCGCTTTGTCCCTGGAAAAGCAGAGCTGCTCTGTGTTCTTCTTCTCAGCCTGCTCACAACTGCGTTTCACTTTGTTATCTGTAGCACCTGCACCTCTTTGAAGATCACAGACAATTGATCTGCAGAATTTATGTTCTCTTTCCGTCTCCAAATTACTTCTTTGCGACAGGAAAGACATATTCATTGAGCGTATCCTGGATCTTTTAATTCACTGAAGTTGTTTCTTAAATGGATAGTTTTCATGCTCTTTCTGTTTAAATTAGCAGTAGTGTTGGGTACCAAAAGAACACAGAATATGATTTATCTTTCTTTTTAAATTATCAATTTCAAAACTAGTCAGATAAGATGTGCAGTGTTCCATTTCAAATACAGATAAGAAATCAGCAAAAAGCATACAGAGCAGCCTTCTCTGACAGTTTTTTCTCATATTATTTATGGAATATTCTCAAACCACAAAGGCAGACAGACTAGTATAATGAAGCTTCATGTATCCATCCCTCAGTTTCAACAGTTACCAACACTTTGCAAGTTTTCTTTCATTTACCCATCTCCACGTCCCACCCCTTCCCATCTCTCTCTCTCTCTCTCTCACACACACACACACACACACACACACACACACTATTTTCCTGGAATATTAGAATGCCAGGCATCATGTCATTTTTCTCATAAAGTATTTTATATGCATTTAAGCAGTAAGACTTAAAAAAATAACCACTAGGTATTATCATACCCAACAAATTATTATCTTAAAATTCTAATACCCAATGCATACTCAAATGTCCCCAGTTGTCTCAAATTTGTTCTTTTACAGTTGGTTATTCAAATAATAAGAACCAATGAAGTCCTTAAGCTGCACGGCCACCATAGCTCTTCAGTATTTTAGTCTGCACAGCTCCTCCTCCCTCTTGTGCCCTTGGCTTTGTTGGAGAAATCCGCTTATTTATCCTTTATGTCCCTTATTGTAGAATTACGTCATGTTCTCTGTATTTCTTGTAAACATGGTTAGGTCTGAGGATTGATTCAGTTGAAGTTCAAATGTTTTTTTTTAATGTCACAATATGTCTTATCCTGTGAACTTCCCGTTCAGCCATGTCAGGAGGTCCCGCTGTCCGGCTGCTCACTTTCAGTGACGTCGGTAAGCAGTCCGGGTGACGTCAGAGCGCTCTGTCCTCCAGGAGCTTCCTGCAAGTGTTTCACTGACAGCCACGGCCTAGACCCAGTGTCTCATTAAGGACCGACACGGCAACTTCCTCCTTATCATCCCTTCTACCTTAGTTAGCCGTCACTCTCCTGTAAGGAAGAATTTATCCTCATCAATTGTTAGGCTGTCAACAAATTGTTCAGCGGTACAATTTGTATAGCAAAGGCAGGAAAAATTCTTGATTCTTTTTATATATTTATCAATTTTCAGAATAATGATTTGGTAGCCTAACAACCTAAAGGGTTTTTTAAAAAATATTATAAACTCATGGATTTTTACTTATTTAATATTTTAATTGAATCTGATTATTATTCTTTTTGATAGTTATACTGTGCCATTTTGACTGATGGGATATATCTTTCAAGTTGGCTGTTCATAGCATGACCTATTTAGTTTTTAATTGTTTTTTGATTTTCTGCATTTCAAAATGTCCCAGACTTTTCGTGTACACTTCAGATTCCATATAGATTCTCAAAAGCGATTTACTGAGTCAAAAAGAATGACTCTTTTCAAGGTGGTTGGGCCTAGGGGGTAGGTTATGGGTTTCAGAGGAGGGTTAGAGTCCACGAGCTCCATTGTTTACTAGCTCTAGGGCCTTGGAGAAAGCTTTACATCCAAAACGAAGATAAGGAAAAGGACATTATAATAACACAGGCAATTATTTCATTATAGTGTTAGGTGAAAAAGTGAGATTTATAATTATAGAAAAATGCATAGAGAAATGATTGTAAGCAAATATGCTAACATGTGAATAGTTGTGTCTTTTGGTGGTGGGACTCACGGGTCCTATTTCTCTTCTTTATGATGTGTACCATGTTTTCCCACATAACCCAGAATGGAAAGAAATAAGATAACTATATTAAAAGAAAAATAGTCCACCATCACAAATACTGTAGTGTTGATTAAAGTTCATTTGGGATGTGATTCATCTCATACTCTTGTTGTATCTCTCATGGTCAATTTAATCCTCTTGTAACAGAGTTTAATGCAAATTATGCAGTAAAAAAAAATATTGATGTAACTACACTCCACCACCTGCTTCCTTTCTCTGTGCCATGTCGTATCGATTTCAATAGGCCAGGTCAAAGCTGAGTGTTTCCTGCTTTCAAGGGTGACCTCTGAAGGCCTCAGACTACTCTGCCTCCCTGCTCTCAGGGGAGGGCCTCTCCGTTCTGGCTTGACAGCTGAAGGCAGAACAGTAAAAATAGGAAGGAAAAGAAAATCTCCATTTGACATACTTATAAATCAGTTTTCCCAGGGGACAGAATTGTTGGTGTTGGCACATCGAAAATAGCTGTATTGATCAGAAAACTAAACCAATTGGTTCTTTATTCACATATGGATTCAGATGACTTGTCAAAGATGAATTCATCTTGTAATCCTGTAATCCTTTAATCCTTGCAAATGGTGAAAACTTTTATGAAAGATGTCTGCAGAGGTTTCTAACCTAGGATTTCGTCTGATTTTCAGGAATGGTATTTTGATTCTGGAGTTGAGGGCCATGATTTCTTCTTATAAAAACAGGGGATGAAATTTTACAGACATTTGGGACCTAATGGAGGGTGATAATTACAGATAATATTTTTTCTTTATGTTTTATTCTATTTAAATATACTTTAGTTCAAAAGAAAATTATTGATTTTAATTTTTAAGACAGCGCAGGCTAAGTCTTACATTGTAGAAAGTTCACTACTGGGCCTGCTTAATTAACTGCGAACAATGGATTGCTTTCAACAGGTCTTCAGATGGCTGTGTAAGAAGAAACGTGTAAAATAAGGTGTCCTAGTCATTGAAAACAACTGGTGGGGGAGGGTTGGGTGGAGGGGCTGAAACGGGAGTAGGGGGCAGAAAACTGTACTTGAACAATGATTGAAATAAAAAAAAAATAATTTAAAAAAAAAAAAAAAAAAAAAAAAGGTAAGGGTTGTTTTTCCTCTCTTCCTTCCCTTCCTGTTCCTCCTCTTTGGTGAGCCGACTTGGGTGCTGATCTGTAGATTAACCACACTCCAGCATTTAGCATCAGGACTCGCTGCCACTAAAAGCACTGCTTCATTCAGCAACACATCTTTCCTGGGCTCTTGTTCCTGGTGTGGGTTCTCAGCTGGATGCTGGAAACGTGTTGACGATGGAGATGTAGTGCCTGTTCACAAAGACCTTACAGCCTAGCTCACTGGACTGGGCATATACACACTGATACATCAAAGAGTAGCAGAGGCTCCACCAAGAGCGCTGTGTGCTAAGTGATGTGTGATGACAGGAGCCATCCCTGTGACGGTGTATTCAACAGGGTTCTGCAGACAAACAGAACCAATGCATCTGTCATCTCTCTCATTATTTTGAGGAATTGGTTCATGCGATTGTAGGAGGCTGGTAAGTCTGAAATTGGCAGGGTAGGCAGGCAGGCTGGAGACCCAGGCAAGAGCTGATGCTGCAGCCTGGAGTCTGAAGGCAGTCCTGAGACAGGGTTCCCTGTTCTTTGGGTCAGGGTGGGGAATCTCAATCCTTTTTTCTTAAAGCCTTCAAATGATTGAATGAGGCCCACCTTCAACGGGTTGAATGTTGAACGGGCCCATCTAATTTATTTGTATGGCACAAGTTTAATATTTAACAAGGTATTTACACAGAGAAAATAAATATCCCTCCGACTCCTGACCTCAAGCCTCCTAAGTCCTTCCCCAGAGGCAGTAACTATTACCAAACTGTTGATTGCCTTGTAGATATTCTAGGCATATATGAACAGATGGGTATAGATGCTTCTCAAAAATATACCAGTGACACCCTGCTTTTTTTCAGTTAACAAAATATCTCAGAGATTGTTGCATTAAATTTAGTTAAAGCTGCCTTTATTTTTTATAGTTACATAGTATTCCACTGCACAAATATACCATAATTTTTTTAGTAAGTTCCCCAACTAGATTGTTTACAGTCTTATGTTAGTACAGACAAAATGGCCATGAATATTCTTGTACACGCACTTCTGCCTCATTCAAAATATATTTTATTGATTATGTTATTACAGTTGTCTTATTTTTTCTCTCCTTTATACCCCTCCACCCTGTACCACCCTCCCACCCTCATTCACCCACCTTAGTTCAATATCCATGGGTCATACATATAAGTTCTTTGGCTTCTCCATTTTCCATGCTATTCTTAACCTCCGCCTGTCTATTTTCTACTTACCATTTATGTCACTTATTACCTGTACTTTTTTCCCCATTCTCCCCCATCTCCACCGGCTGATAACCCTCCATGTGATCAATATTTCTGTGAATCTGATCCTATTCTAGTTATTTGCTTAGTTCGTTTTTGTTTTTGTAGGTTCATTTGTTGATAGTTGTGAGTTTGTCATCATTTTACTGTTTGTATTTTTGATCTTCTTTTTCTTAGATAAATCCCTTTAACATTTCATATAATAAGGGCCTGGTGATGATGAACTCCTTTAACTTGACCTGATCTGTGAAGCACTTTATCTGCCCTTCCATTCTAAATGATAGCTTTGCTGGATGAGTAATCTTGGTTGTAGATCCTTGCCTTTGTGACTTTGAATATTACTTTCCAGCCCCTTCTTGCCTTCAAGATTTCTTTTGAGAAGTCAGCTGATAGCCTTATGGAAATTCCTTTGTAGGTAACTGTCTCCTTTTCTCTTGCAGTTTTTAAGGTTCTCTCCTTATCTTTAATCTTGGGTAATGTAATTATGATGTGCTTTGGTGTGTGCTTCCTTGGATCCAACTTCTTTGGGACTCTCTGAGCTTCCTGGACTTCCTGGAAGTCTATTTCCTTTGCCAGGTTAGGGAAGTTCTCCTTCATTATGTTTTCAAATAAGTTTTCAATTTCTTCCTCTTCCTCTTCTCCTTCTGGCACCCCTATCATTTGGATGTTGGAACATTTAAAGTTGTCCTGGAGATTCCTAAGACTCTCCTCATTTTTTAAAATTCTTGTTTCTTCTGTTCTGGTTGCATGTTTATTTATTCCTTCTGCTCCACACCATTGGTTTGAGTCCCAGTTTCCTTCTCTTCACTGTTGGTTCCTGTATATTTTTCTTTATTTCACTTTTCATAGCTTTTACTTTTTCCTCTATTTTGCAACCATACTCAACCATTTCTGTGGGCATCCTGATTACCACTGTTTTGAACTCTGCATCTGATAGGTTGGCTATCTGATCATCATTTAGTTGTATTTTTTCTGGAGCTTTGATCTGATCTTTCATTTGGGCCATATTTCTTTGTCTTGAGAGCTGTTACATTGTAAAGGGTGGAATCTTAGGTATTCCCTAGGGTGGGGCAACCCAGGTTGCTGTGTTGTGGCACTGTATGTGGGGGAGGGGTCTGAGAGGGAACAATGCTGCTTGCTAGGTGCTCAGTTGGTTTTCAGTCACTCCTGCCACTGCCCACAAGCATATTGAGCCCTTCTGGTGCTGATTCCGGGGTGGGTGGGTTTGTGCATATTCTAGGACCCTGTGGATCTCTCCAGTGAACTGTCCTGTGAGGCTGGGAGTTTTTCCTTCTGCCTCAACCCCCACAGGTTTTTTCGATCAGAGGTTTTGAGGCTTTATTTCCCTGGGCTGGAACCCTGGGTTGTGTGGTCTGTCTCCCTCCCTAGTTGTTCCTCCCAGTTTATCTGCATGTGAATGTGGACTGCCCGCTCCACCAGCCACAGCCTTGTCTGGTCCGTGCCAGCTGCCACCCTGCCATGAGTCCTCTTCACTCTGGCTGTCCATCTCCACCCCTCCCACCAGTCTGGATGAATATTTCTTCTTTAATTCCTTGGTTGTCAGACTTCCATACAGTTCAATTTTCTGGCAGTTCGGGTTATTTTTTGTTTGTAGATTTGTTGTTGTCCTTCTTTCGGCTGTGCGAGGAGGCAAAGTGTATCTACCTAAGCCTCCATCTTGGCCAGAAATCCTCTGACTCATTCTTTAGGATATATCCCTGGAAGTGGAATTGCTAGGTCAACAGATATGGGCTTTTGAAATTTTTACGTATTAACAAATTGTCCTACATAAAGGACTGCCAGTTAACACCCCTATAATTGTTATTTTCAGCTCCAACTTACAGATGTACAAACATGACATCACAGGTGTTATTTTCAAGGATGATGATGGGTTTGGGCTGATCCTTCTTTCTTTTTTTCACTTTCCTCATGTCCCTGGTGACCAACCACCAGCATTTGGGAGTCAGCTGCCTGGGTGTAGTCTGAGGAAAGGGAACACAGTGAAGGGAACTCCCCCATGGAGACCTCTACCTGAGAGCTTTACCTTGTTACTATGGGGCTTTGACAAGTACCAACACACCTCAGAGATATTGTGGGTTTGATTCCAAACCACCGCATTAAAGCGGGCTATTATCTTTTATCTGGTGGAGGGTCTTGCTTTCAATTTGTAAAAAATGCAACACCTGTGAAGTGCAATAAAGCAAAGTATGGTAAAACGAGGTGTGGCCAAATAAGAACGTGCTCTCTGCTTGGTGAGTTTCCCAAGGTCACCCAGCTCATAGGTTTCAGGAGTCTACTTGAACTCATACTCAAGTTTTTGTTGGTTCTTTGGACCCTCAGGGTCATAGACTTGTGACCAATCTAAATGAGCGGATTTATCTACATCTTGCATGAGCTAGTTCATGCTCATCCTTTAAGAGCTAATTCGTGTGTGTCATTTATAAGCTGGTTCCTGTATATCTCTAGGACAGTGCCTGGGACAGAGTAGACACTGAGTAGACATTAGTTATTATCTTTCCTCTTGTTCCATAGGACACCGATGTGGATAGAGGTGGTGGTGGGGGGGGGGGGGACTGGAGGGTACCAGGAGGGGTCTGGACATTGTCAGGGTAGGGGCTAAAGCTCCAGAGTTGGCTACAATGACCTGCCTGGTCCTTCCAGCTATGTGATTCGCACAGTTCCAGCTTGGGAGCAGGGTTTGAGTCATGGGGGCAGATGTACATTTTTCTTAATTGAGCAGGAGCTAATGGGAGCTGTATTTCTTGGAATCTGCCCATTGGATGAGAGCAAACATTAATTACCCCTGGGCTGGAAAGGCCAGATACAATTTACCGAGCAGGAGTGCATCTTCCCCCGTCAGTTATAAAACAGTGTGCAGAGGACTGGCGCACACTTTCCCACAGTGGAAGTCCATCACCAGCCGTGGCGTTAAATACAGACTGAAGGCCCCATAAACCAGCATCCATGTGTGAAGCAATTAAACATGGCACTGCCCGCTCAGCCACGCTCCAGCAGCTGCCCTTTGGGTCTTTCAAGGCTCAGCAACTTGTAGGAAGACAGAAGAATAATAATGTGTTCGTTTTCTTTGGGGACACAAAGAAGGCCAAAGTGGAAACGGGCCTCCCACAATTAAAGCAATATTCAATAGGTGTTGTCACCCAGGTCCTCAGGGAGGGGTGGGGCTGTCTTTCTCCTGGTGGTACCTCCTGCCAGCGCTCTCTGCCAAAACAGCCTCTGTGGTCTGCTGATGGCCACAGGTAGGCACATTTGCCACACCTGGTGGGAAACCCAGACTGCAGGGGAAGGACTAGCGATTTGGCTTCTTCTTTTTAATAATAAGTGCAACCTACCACTTCCTGTTTTATGTCTCCCATTCCACCCAACGCCCGCTTTCCCACTCCAGTTTGAGAGCCCAGAGAGTGTGATTTCTGGGCTCAGTGAGGTTGATGGTTATTCTGAGCATGTTTCAAAGGTGATGCAGTTAGCTCAGTTTTTAATAACTACTTATGACTCTCAAATGGAGGCCGGTCCAGAGGGCACATATGAACCCAAGTTAGCCTGCACTGACAGGAAACACCTGTCAAGGGAACCTAACTCACTGATCGCAGTCCTCCGACTCAGCTCTAGCTGGCTCACCTTAACTCAGGACGTAGGACCTGCCAGCCTCACAAGGAAATCCCCAGCTTCCCAGCCAGTGCAGCCCGGTTTCCATGTTGCCTCTTCTAACACTTTACGAAACTCATTGTTGCCCCAAATCCCCGCAGGAAGTATCTCCACTGATTATGAGGCACTGTGCTTCCCCATTCATAGACTGTTCTCCCTTGAATAAAGGACATTAAACTTGCTACTAAATTATTTTAGTTTTGTCATTTGGAAAAATAAAGCAGAGAACTATATAGGGGTTTCTGTTCTTTTCTTTTTGACTTTTTTGTTCAAGAGCTGCGAACCCGAGTGGGTCCCACTGACACCGACACACATGTCTTCAGAGTATGCTGTGGAGGGAAATTGCCAAGCGCCATTAACATCAAGGGAACTGAAATTGGAGCCAGGTGACCATAAAGAAGTGTGCCTGTGTATGTCTCACCCATGAACTCTTGAACTTTTAATAAGCTCACCATGGCAACCAGACCATCTATCTTCTTCACTCTGCAAGAAGCGGATCTGTATCACCAGCCAGCATCCTTCATTTAAATACAGGACCTAACCAATCTCTGTTAACCTGGCCAGCATCCTTCATTTATGTAGAGGACCTAAGTGCGGACAGTATGTGGGGACAGTAAGTGGGTATAGTTTTAAACCCTTTACAAACCCTGCTTTCCATGTTTCTTTTGGAGCATATTTTAGGTTGTTACCTGAATCTGTGAATCCCCAACTGCAGTCCCTTCTTTGGGCAAATAAATGTGTGCGGGTGTGTTTTTACTACAGCCCGAACCTTTATCTTTGCTTGACAACACCCAGGTACCTGCTTGACCCTGGGTGTGTGGGATGGGCCTGTCTCAGTGTGTCTGGGTGTGGGGCACCTTCTTGGCTTGCCCTGTCTTCTCCGCCCTCCTGGTCAAGCGGCTGCTGCAGTCCCTGCTCCAAGGCTTATTCCATGTCCCACTTCCTGGGTTTCTGGGGACAATGGGGCAAGTTGTCTTCTGTTACCAAGGCCCCAGGAGCTTTGGTGCTGGTGTAGCTGGGCAGGGTAGCTCAGTAGTTAAGAGTTTAACCACCTCTGTTAGAATCTTGGCTCCACCTCTTGCTGTGTTTTGGGGGAACTGCTTACCTTCTCTATGACTCAATTTCTTTATCTGCAAATCATAGATAATAATAGTACCTACCTGATAGGTTAGTTGCAAAATGAAATGAGATCCTGTATATGAAGTAGTTAGAACTGTGCCTTCTCTATAAGGAGCCCCAAAGTCCCTGAGCACATCAGCTTCATGCTTTGACTGAAGACCAGCCCCCCCTCCAATCTCTTTCTCTCTCTCTCTCACACACACACACACACACACACACACACACACTCTCTCTCTCTCTCTCTCACACACACACACACACACAATAACTGATGGACAGATGTTAATCTGTGATTATTTTCTTCCAGCTGAACTGGGGTTCTAGGGTAGCGATAAAAATACGGGCTATGAGAATCCTAATCTTTGGTCTGGAAGCACTCCCTAGCAATCTGTCCCTGAGGAATCTGTTGTACTTGGTCACTCTGAGACCTTGTTTCCTCATCTTTAAAAATAAGACTCCTTAGTCTATAAAGTCACTTTCTGTCCTATATCCCACAATCTCACAACTCTGGATTCAGAAGAGCTACAATTTATAGTGCCGATTAATACCTAAGCGAGGAAGGCCAAGTGCTTATTTGCATGCAAATAGAATGCTAATCCTGAGTGCAGATAAAGCTCCTGAGAATCAAGATAAGGTGTCAGGAAACCCTCCTTCTGGAGGTGCCCAGACAGAGCAAGCCGGGGCGGGAGAAATTAAATTTAACGGGAGCAGGAGAGTGCTATCAGTTATCGCCGCCCCAGGCGCACTAAATGGCGTCTGGCTCCCAGTGCTTAGCTTGCGGGAGGCCTTATCGCTCCAGTCCTGGAATTTGGAACCATTATCTACCAGAGCAGAGGGATTAAAAATAATGTGGGGCCTGATGGGCAGTGACTAGCAGCCAGCCTCACGGTGACTTTTACTGTTCACAGAAACGGGCTTTGGCAGACAGGAAGTCCGGAGGCCAAGGTGGGTGATTTAGGACCACTAGCAGATTGCCGGGGTCACCTCCGGAAAAGTTCACTCCATTTCTCTGCAACTGAGGTTTAGTTTTATTTTGTAGTTATTTGATGCCTCTCACTCACAAAGAATAAAATTCCTTCCTATCTCGCTGTGCTGTTTTATGATATATATTTCACTTATTTGAATATTATCTTGATGCATATTTTAGCTAATATTATATAAGTACATTAAAATGATATGTCTCGAAAAACTATTCCTACACATAATTGAAGGGTGTATATCACTATATCAGGGTTGGCAAAAGTAGGTTTGCAGTTGTGAGTGCACAAAACAGTTTATTATTATTTATTAATTATTGTATTACTTTCCATAGGAATAACTGTAAACCTACTTCTGCCCCACCTTGTATTGAAAGAAATTACTGTAATGTACTTAACCTGTGTTTTGGCATTTAGTTTCCTAAATGGGAGAATGACCTTACGAACCCAGCATGCTCATCACCAGTTTCAACAGAATAATATAGAGAGCCAGCCAATCTTGCTCCATCTGTGCTCCATCCCACAATTACTTTGAAGCAAGTCCCAGAGGTTATCTCCTATGTGTAGTTTCAGTATGAATTTTCTGAGCTTATTAATATTGTCAAATACCCTGTCAGTTTATACTTCCTTCGTTGTTTTCTTATATTTGAATCAGTATCCAAGTAAGTTCCACACACTGTGATTAATAGGCTTTTTTAGAACTCTTTATAGGTTCTCTCTTCTGTTTTCTTCTGGGGAAAAGCAAGGTCATTTTTTCCCAGACTCTCACAGTTGCTAATTGCATCCCCAAGTAGTTAATATGTTCTTTTCTTTCTCATGTTTCTTATAGATTGATAACTAGTTCTAGAAATCTGATCATACTCCAATCCTCCCAGCCTGAAGTCTTCCTTCCCAGTTCTCCCAAGTTGGAAGACGCATTCTGCTTGAACAAAACAGACTGAGGTATTCATATTGACCAATCAAATATGCTGGTCAAAGAGTGAAATTATTCTAATTGGATTGCAGGGGGCAGGGGCACTCGTATAAACCGTCAGGACTACTAATGATGTGTTGCGGAGGCAGCGAGGTCCTCAAACAAATGGGGCCTTTTATTTTTTATTTTTAATTATATTTTATTGATTATGCTATTATAGTTGCCCTGATCTTCCCCCCTTTGTCCCTTCCACTCAGCACCCCCCACTCCCTCAGACACTCCCTCCACCATTGTTTATGTCCATGAGTCGTGCATATAAGTTCTTTGGCCACTCCATTTCCTGTACTGTACTTTTCTGTAACTACCTCTTTGTACTTCTTAATCCCTTCACCTCTTCACCCATTCCCCCACACCCTTATCCCACCTGGCAAAAAACAAAATGCACTCTGTTTCCATGATTCTGTCTCTGTTCTTCTTGTTTGCTTAGTTTGTTTTTTTAGATTCAATTGTTGATAGATATGTATTTTTTTTGCCATTTTATTGTTCACAGTTTTGCTCTTCTTTTTCTTAAATAAGTCCTTTTAACATTTCACATAATTATGGTTTGGTGATGATGAACTTGTTTAGTATTTTTCTTGTCTGGGAAGCTCTTTATCTGCCCTTCAATTTTAAGTGAAAGCTTTGCTGGGTAGAGCAATCTTGGCTGTAGGTGCCTGCTTTTCATGATGTGGAATATTTCTCGCCAGTCCCTTCTGGCCTGCAACGTTTCTTTTGAGAAATCAGCTGACAGTCTTAATGAGAACTCTCCTGTAGGCAACTGACTGCTTTACTCTTGCTACATTTAATACTTTCTGTGTTCTTTAACCTTTGACATTTTAAATATGATATGTCTTGGAGTGAGTTTCTTTGCATCCATCTTGTTTGGGATTCCATGCTCCCTGGACTTGCATGTCTATTTCTTTCACCAAATTACTGAAGTTTTCTTTCATTATTTTTTCAAATACATTTCCAATTTCTTGCTCTTTCTCTTCTCCTTCTGGCACCCCTGTGATGCAAATGTTGAACATATTGAAGTTGTCCAGAGGTTTTTATACTATCCTCATTTTTTTCTATTCTTTTTTCTTCTTTTCAGATTGGTTGTTTTTTCGTTCCTTATGTTCCAAATCACTGATTTGATTCTCAGCTTCATCCACTTTACTGTTGTTTCCCTGTCAAGTGGTTCTTTATTTCAATTAGTGTATCCTTCATTTCTGATTTTTTTTATGCTGTTGAGGTCCTCACTAAGTTCCTTGAGCATCCTTATAACCAGTGTTTTGAACTGTGCATGTGATAGGTTGCTTATCTCCAATTTGTTCAGCTCTTTTTCTGGAGTTCTGATCTGTTTTTTCATTTGGGCCATGAGTTTTTTTGTCTCCTCATTTTGGCAGCCTCCCTATGTTCGTTTCTATGTATTAGGTAGAGCTGCTTTGACTCCCTGTCTTGGTAGTGTGGCCTAAATGAGTAGGTGTCTTGTAGGGTCCAGTTGCACAGCCTCCCTCATCACCCAAGCTGGGTGTTCGAGGTGCACCCTAGTACACCCTCCTCTTGTAGTTGATCTTGGTTGCTGTTGACAGATCAATGGGAAGGATTTACCAATGGCAGTCAGCTGCAAAAATTGGCTGTGACCACTGACCACCAGCCTCTACCCTATGCTCTCTGTGAAGGATCAGCTGTGCAGGGCAAGGGTGGTGGTGCTCCAGTGTGGTCTGTAGCTATCCACTGGGTGTGCTGGCCCTGGAATTTCCCCTGAGGTGCAGGCCAAGCCCATCCCCTACCTGTGTTTTGCCTGAGGCCACCCTGCCTGAGCTATAAAACAATTGAGGTGGCTACTACTTGTGCTGGGTGTGGAGATTCTCAGGCAAAGCCAAGCTGTGAATCTAGGCTGGCTGTTGCTAGTGCTGGGTCTGAGGCTCACTGAGGTCAGCTGTTGCTTGTTTGAGAGGATTTAGAAAGTTGTGAAGTATGAGCCAAAACCATCCATTCATATGGAAAAGCAGCTTTGCTGGGCTCATAAGTTGGGTGCGGGGTGTCTTTGGGGATCTACAAGGTGGGTCAAACAGTGTTAGCCCTGCTGATGGAGTCTCAGATATGGTACCAGCTTGCCAGCTTTGTGTGGAGAGGGTTTAGAAAAGGGACAATGGCTTCTACTTGCCTTGATTCTAGATACTTCAGTTCCTCCCTTTATGCTACTGGTGTCTTTCAAGTTTCTACTCCAGTGCTGGAGCTCAGAGGGAGTGAGTCTGAGTAGGTGAGTCTGTGTGTGGGTTCTTTAAGAGGAAGTGCTTGGGGTCCAGCAGTCTCTTCCACCAACTTAATCTCTGCTGTTTCTGTGGACAGAAGTTGTGGGGACCTCGGAGTGGGGAGCCTGGTGTGGGGCTGGTTCTCCTCCCTCCTGAGATATCAGACCCAAATTTTTATCCAACACACATGGATGAAGGACCAGCCCGTTCTGTGTCTGTACCCCTTCTACCAGTCTGTATGGATGTGGTTTCTTTAATTCCACAGTCATCAGACTTCCATTCAACTTGATTTCTGATGGTTCTGAGTGATGGTTGTTCTATATTTTAGTTGTAATTTTGATGTTGTAGTGAGAAGAGGCAAGCTGTGTCTGCCTACACTACCATCTTGACTGGATGTCCAAATATGGGGCTTTTAAATAGAGATTATTACACATAGTGTGAATGTAGGCTGTGTGGTTAATTTTATGTGTTCTCTTGACTGGGCGAAGGAATGCCCAGATAGCTGGTAGAACATGACTTCTGGGTGTGTCTGTGAAGGTGTTTCTGGAAGAGACTAGCATCTGAATTGTCAGACTGAGTAGAAAAGATGGCTCTTACCAAAGCACATGGGCACTACCCAATCCACTGAGGGCTGAACTAGTACAAAAAGGCCCAGATAGGACAAATTTTGTCTCATTTGAGCTAGGACATCCATTCTCCTGCCTTTGAATATCAGAGCTTCAGGTCCCCAGGCCTTTGGACTGAGATTGAGTTATACATTCAGCTATCCTGGTTCTTCAGTTGTAGATGGCAGATCATGGAATTTCTTTGCTTCCAAAGGTGTGTGAACCAAGTTCTGTAATACACCTCCTCATCCTATTGGTTCTGGTGCTCTGGAGAGCCCTGGCTAATACAGATGCTAAAATGCCAAAACCAACGAATGCTCACTGTACTTCTCTTGGGGCCCAAAGCATAGATCTCTCATATTTGAGAGGTCAGCCAGCCACAAAAGAAAGTACCTGTTTCTGATGCAGGGAAGATGTGAGTCACATGATCTAGAAGGGACTTCAAGAGTATTTTGGCCAAATCTTCTAGAGAGCCAAGGACACTGGACTTCCACAGAGGCTAAGTGACATGCCAAGGTCATACTCCTAGTCACTTGTGGGCCTGGCATGTGGGTTTTTGATTCTCATCCAGGGTTCCTTCCTATGAATCATTGACATTCTTGTCTTAAGGTAAGTAAGGGCTAACCAAAAATGAGAAAAGTCTTGATCAGGAATTTACAATGTTCTCAGTGCCATATTTCTTACTAATGATTCAGTCTCCTAAGTAACCCTATCTCTGCAAGAAAATCATAGGTAATTTAAAAAAATAAAAGCAAAGCATATATGTTTGTGTGTATTTTTAGTTGATTTGTTCAATAACTTTCCACACCTATTCTCCTAACAGCTCAAGTGTAATTTACCTTCATATTCCCTTCTCCCTTTCACCCCCCAAATAATAAGGTGTCCATTGCACTTTTTCATTTCAGTTCCATTTTTCTTCTAGGGGACACATATACCTTCCAAATTATTTCTCCACAAAGGAGTTCACCTTGCTGCTAGTGGAACCCCTGGGCAGTCACCAACTGATGGAAAAACAGGCAGGATTCATTCCATCTGGCTGACTGATGCCATGAGTTGAGTTAATGAAAAATTCGGCATGTTTTCATCTCATGTTCATTCTCTTCTCCTTTTGTTACTTGTTTGTTCTTTAGTACCACCCAGAATTTGTCCCTGATATGAACACAAGGCAGACAAATCTCTCAGGTCTCCGAGTGGCGGGGGTGGGCGCTGCAGTGGATAAGGACAGGGAGGTGCGAGAGACCTTGTGGGGAAGATACTTCACACGAGTCTCTCTTCAGCTGAGGCACCAAACGTCTGAATGTACTGCCAAACTCTGAGGGGGTGGGTGTTGATTTAAGGACTCATCTCAAAGTTAAAACTCACCTTTTTAAGGGAGGTGAGAAGATAAAAATTGGCCCCTGACAGCCAGGAGCTGGCCCTGCTGAACAAGCTCACAGAACACAGCCTCAGACGAGGTTACTCTGAGACCGTGATGAAGTGAGACCAGTGTGCAGCCCATGAGGTACCAAATATCCTCTCTCTCAGCTAAGATGAGTGATTGCTGCTTCTTTACCAATTACAGCTCTATCCTTGCCCTAGTCTGCTCTTCCTGTCCATAAGTTTCCTTAGTATACCCAACCACAGAATTCCCCCCACTTTCTGACAGCACCCAGTCTAGACCAAACCCCTGCTTCCTTAGAACTGGCTTCCCTTCCCTCCCCACACCCTCCATCTGCCGATTGCCCAACCAAAGCACAAAGCCTAGAATAGGCTCCTTCTAACACCCTCTTACCGAGGTACTTTATGATTCCTCTTGACCAGTTGTACTCTCCCTGCTATGAGTAATAATCCAACTTGTTTGATGACGGTGTGCTCCTGATGATCTTTGGCTGGAGGACATTGTCAGAGGGTAAAACTTATCATTTACTTATCATATAATATCATTATATTATTGACCAGTGATATCAAAAGGAAGATTTGAAACCATCCCTTCCAGCACTTTTTGTTGTTGTTTTGCTTTGCTTCACTTTATTATCAAGCACAGAGCTCTTTATTTAGACAAGAATCCTGGGTGGGGTCCTAATACACAATGTAAAGCATGCCAAAGGGGAGCTTCTCTGGCCTGAACAGAGTGACCTCTGAGCTCCATCGGCTTGGGCCCCACCCCCGGCCTGCTCGCACAGTAGCCTTGAGGTACTGTCACATATCAGACGGACCTCTGCAGAAAACTACTTGTCTAGTCTAAATCCCTCCTATTACAGATTAAGTATCCACCTGAGTTCCTTAAGGCTCCTTGTTAGGGACACATGCTTGACCCAGATTCTGGTTTCCTGACTTCTAGGCCAGAGCCAGAACTCCATGGTGGTTCTTTTTTGTTCATGAGGGTTCGGTTCTGGCTTACTTGAACTAGTGGCCCATTCTGAGCTGTTCACGTGGACATCATGGTCTGACTCTCTCCTCAAAGAAGCCCACTCATCAGGACTCTGGCTCCCAGCCAATGTTCAATACCTATGCTCTTTCCCTTTTACTTTCTTGACCAACAACCACAGTAATTATCATGGTGGTCCATGATTGGAATATAAAGATTCCCTTTAATGCACATTTGCTGCAAAATTTCTACCTATCAGGAACAAGATTCCCAATGAAAAGTGTTTGGTCCTTTTTTCTAAAGATCCAGCTGAACTCTAAATGCTCAAATCCTTGAGGTAAAAGTAGCAGTGAGGAGAGAAAGATGAACTTGAAAGATTATTGAGAAGAAGACCAGGTATCATGGCTTCAGTGAATCCTTGCATTACCTCAGTATGGATCGATGAAATGAGGTGTAAGCTTGCTTTACTCGGCATCCTCATTAATAAAGTAGCAGAAATAAAGCCTCTTCTTGGCTCATGCATGGAGGTGTTGTAAAGATAGGTGGGTTTTGGAAAGTAACTTAAATTCTACAAATGAAAAGGGCTACAGAAATCCAGGGGGACCATAGGGAGAGCTACTTTTAGTGGTGTTTGTCTCAATGCCATCATATTCCGAAGGACATCTGTGGTGGGTGGCTGGAATGTAGCATGATATGAGAATCTTTTCTGTGGGTTCCAGCTCAGGCAGGGCAAGAAGTCAGCTCCAGCAAGGCAGGTAGAACCCAGAGAAGAAAAGGACCATAATGAACTTGTTCTGTGTTGAAGACAAGGATGGGGATGGAGATTGATGACCTGGCCAAACCTCATCCGCCTAGCTTTAGGCTGGTTCTGTTAGCTCAGGTCATACATCTTTCTGGGTCGGGCTATGGCACAACTTAGGCTCTTTTCATCACGTTCTGACCTGTCATTGACAATGTAGAGGCCCAGGACCACCAGCAAAGGCATCTGTGGAGAGACTTCCCTAGCAGATGAATTAGGAAGTAAACTCCAAAATATCTGTTGGAAAAACATCAGTAATGAATACATTGCTGCCTTTAAGCTCTGTAAGAAACTGTCACTGAGCACTTACCATATGTCAGGGAATTGTCACCAGGGCTGGGACCAGCTGAGATGTGGAGGGCACTCAGCTTGGGCACAAAATTGAACAGGCTGTTGACAAATTCAGTAATCAAGGTAAATAATATTTACATGCAATATTTTAAAAAGTTAAATCAGAAAACTCTGTCCCTCTTGCTATTGCCAATAAAGCCTAGCATCTGACTAATACCTGTAAGTGCTTTCCATAGTCAGTGCTTTTCATTCTGTTCAGTTTCCATGCATTATTAAGTCATTGTCTCAGTCAGCTCAGGCTCCCATGACAAAGTCTCTCAGACTGGTGCCTTAAACAACAGACATTTATTTCTCACAGCTCTGGAGGCTGGGAGTCCGAGATCAAGGTGCCAGTATGGTCGGGGTTTTGTGAGAGCTTTTTTCCTGGCTTGCAGATGGCTGCCTTCTTGCTGTATCCTTAAATAGCAGCGTGTGCACACGCACCAGAGAGAGAGAGAGAGAGCAAGAGCACTCTGGTCTTTTTATAAGGACACTAATCCCATTATTGGGGACCGACCCTCATGAGGTCATCTAAACCTAATCACCACCCAAAGATCTCACTTTCAAATACCTTCACATTGTAGGTTACGGCTTCAAACGATGAATTTGGGGGGTGGGGGGGGGGACACAAACATTCAGTCCATAATGCTCATTTAATTCTCACATCAATCCAATGAGATATTTACTCTAATCCTCTTTCCCTTTTCTCTTTGCTCTTTTCTCTCTCTTCTGTGATAATTAGAGCACAGTGATGTTAAATAACTTGTCCAAGTTGATACAGTTGAACCAGAATTTGAACCCCACCCTGACCACAGAAGTCTTGTCATACTGCCTCTAATGCACAGGTGGCAAACACAGGGCCCGCAGGCTGAGTCCGGCCCCCACCTTATTTTATCCCGCCCAGCACCTTGTTGCTACCCTGCAGCAGCGCTGAACTCCTTGCTCCTAGTTAAGGAGTAGTTACATGTATACAGTCCTAAAATTACATTCGGCCCTTTGAAGGTAACTGCGAGGCTGATGTGGCCCCTGGTGAAAATGAGTTTGACACCCCTGCTCTAAAGCAAAAGAATATCTTCTCAAGAGAAATCTTGTCTGAGCTACAGACAAAACAGAGTAATAGTTTCAGGGACAGTAGAAATCTCCCCTTGGTCCAATTTCCTGCATGTGGACATTGAAAAGGGCTGTAAAGTGGAAATTACCAAGTGGGAGGTGAGAAAGGGAGAGGGTAGGAGGCATTTCTTAACCCTAAATTAACGAGTAGGGCCTTAGCTTGAATCAATTCCACAAGTAAGGGAGTATAGGGGAGGTAAGTTTTGATAAAATGCAAGGGGTAAAGGAGAATGGTAGCTGAGCTTACAGTCTCAAGAAGGTGAGTGTTTCAGAGGTGAGGGGGCAAGCTTGGACAGCCACTGGCAGCATAAAGCACCATATACATGAGCGCTGATGGGCAGGGAGGGAGAAGGACTAAGTGGGCACCTAAGGAGGGCTAGACAGGTGCAGAAGGCCCCTTTCCTCTGCACAGGAGTGGCACTGCCACAGAATTTTGTAGAATTGCCAAATGCTGTCGAGTCTTGCCCAGTGTGCACTGGTGTCGATGAGTGCTATAGTTCTAACTTCTATGCTGCCTGATTTGCCAAGCGCCCTGTTTGGGAATAACCCACGTTCCCTCTCCCTGCTGACTCAGAACATGCCACACGCTGTTTAAATGATGTCCTGGTGGCCCCGCACTGCCTGGAGTGCCTTATTCAAGGTTGTGCCATGATGCACGGCCAGGATTTGGACTCCAGCCCAGATGCTGACATGTAAGCTGCTGCTTCAGCCTTTACATGCTGACATTCTTCCTTGTTAGTTCTCCGTAGCCACAGATTTTCAGGCTTCACAAGTTCTAGACTGAAACCAACCTCTGTCATTGTGCCTTTATTCACTTTCCTTTGGTCCAGCACCCTCTCTGGAAACCCTGGTGAGCCTCAGGTTATTCAGTGCACTTGGTGGGCTCTGCCCCCCATTAACCAGAAGTTGAGCTGGGAGTCTAGGCACTGGAAGTCTCCTGTTTCTCGTATTTTCACTTTGGCCTTGCTGTGTTCTGAATGTTTGTGCCCCCCTAAGTCCCCCCATAATTCACCTATCCTAACCTGCAGCATGCTGGTGTTAGGAGATGGGGCCTTTGGAAGGTGATTAGTTCATGAGGGTTGAGCTTGCGTGAATAGGATTAGTGCCCTTATAAGACAGGAGAGAACTTGCTTTTTCTCTCTCTGCTCTCTGCCATGCAAGGACACAGCAAGAATCTGGCCATCTGCACACCTGGAAAAGGGCATTACCAGATCCTGGCCATGCTGGCACCCTGAGCTGGGACTTCCCAGTCTCCAGAACTGTGAGAAATGAATTTCAGTTGCTTAAGCCACTGAGCCTATGCCATTTTTGTTGTAGAAGCCTGAGCTGACTAAGACAGGCCTTTACAAAATTTGTGGTTCTATGTAGTCTATGAACTTAAGATTACAATGAGTTTCAGATTTCCCCTGGTGACTAGAAAGATGCAAAATGCTTTTGATGTCCTTAAGCAGTGATCAAAAATGGTGATGCCTGAGTATCGGGGCATTTTCCTCTAAGGGATGCCTAGATATGTGGAGACAGTAATTTTCAAAGCAGTACCAGGAGGGACCATCCAACATTCAGGCAGGAAACATCCTTCTATCCTTCTGCTCATCCAGTTCCTAGCCCCTGGGACAGCCAGCATTAGCTGTTTACCCTATAGCCATTCCGGCCCCGCCCCGTCCCATGGCTTCCTGTTTCCTGGCAGGCCCAGCAGCCCACTAAGGCACACACATCCCAGGTATGTTCCTAGGCTCTGCTGATGCTGGTCCTGGCTGATGGGGCCTAAGAGGACAGGATGCTCTATGTACGTGTGTATGTAGCAGGAAAGGTGCGTTCCCTAATAAAAAGAGACTCAGAGGAGGAAACACAGCTATTTTTCCCTAGATGCTTCATGCCTGTGGCGATGTCTGGACTGTGGCAGCTAAATCTTGCAGCACCAAAGGTAAATATTACAACACCATGAAGTGCAGAGTAGGAAGATGGAAAGAGCCTTGGATGTTATACTTGAAGAGTTGCACCAATCTGGGAATCATCTGTCCTCTGGCCTTCTTGCTTTATGAGATAAATGTCCTTATTTTTGAACTCCTTTTAAGGGAAGACTCAGGAATCTGCAGATGAAAACATCCTGATACACCCTTTACCCCAACTTCCCTTGCACACTAATTCTTGGAGCTGTGCCCAAGGCAGCTCCCTCCTCACAACACTGACGTAGTTCATAGTTGCATGCACATTCCTTTTAGCACCAGGCTTAAGACTGCGTATGTGTGCGCGCACACACACACGCACAACCTTGGCTCACTTCCTTCTAATTCAGTGCGTGCATTGTATTTTAAGTGCCCAGGGACTATTGATGAGGAGAACGAAATGGACAAATGTAAAGTGGCAGTGGCAAGGACTGGCTCTGAGTCATGGCTGGGTCTGGGTAATGGATGAGATGCTCCACAGCCAGTGTGTGGGCGGCTGCCTGTCGTCTTTGTTCAGAGATCGCTCGTGCTTTTCCTGAGGCTCTTGCCAAGGGAACATTTGCATTCCGTTGACTCAGCACTAGCAGGAGAATCCCAAACAAGCTGGATTTGCTTTGGAGGGCTAACGATGCCTGAGTAGTGGGCTCCTGATAAGGGATGAAAGGCATTTACAGTGGGGTCAGGAAAGAGAAACTGCCGTGTGGGATTCATGTGACTGATTAGAAGGACTGTTCGACGTGGTGCAAAGGATGAAGCCTTGGGAGGAAGGAGCCCTGTGATTTAGGAGTAAGAGCTAAGCATGGGACCAGGAGACGTAGTCAGATATGTTCCCTGGATGTGAGAAAATCAGGTGTCTAAGTTCCAGGGGAAAGAATATGTAGGAGGCTACGGTTGTCTTGGCTTATGGGAAAGCTGGGCTTGGGACAGTCAGAGCAGAGGATGGGGCAGCCCAGGAAGGGTGGGCCTAAGAGCAGGTGTGAGGCAGTGTGATGGGGAGGAGGAGGGCTCAGTCAACTCCATGGGGAGGAAAACTACCAGAGTGGGCTTCTAGCACATACAGGTTGCCTTAAAGTACAGCCATGGAGGGCAGGCATTGGTTTGGTCCTCACAAAGAAATAGAATTTGAATGGGGTTTAAGGCTGATAGATAACACATAAGAATTATTAAATGGAGACATTTGTAAAAATGCATTCAGAGCCTCTGATTCCCAGCTGTTGGAGGAGGTCATGGAGATGATGTGACCTCAGCTGACCCTTGGGCTGGACTGGAAATGTCGGTAGTTCCTCACCTCCTCCCCCATCCTTGGAATGTACATTCTGTCCACCATTCCCATAACCAGAGCCATTTCATGGACGCATCCCTGAGAGAGCAAAGTGTTGCTGAGACCACCTGGGCGGTGCATGTGACTAAACCCCTCTAGGACCTCTATGGAAAGTCTGAAGATTCTGGTGGGCAGTGTTGAGATGTACTTGACTTCAGCCACTGAAGACAGGCCTTGTAGGTAAGTGTTACTGCACGGGCCCGGGGCAGGGGGGCCAAGATACTGGTACCAAAACAAGGCACTCTCCTTGGGGTCGCTCTATCCTTGTTTGATCTTTGCCCATCACCAGGTGTTAGGAATTATGGCCCTCAATGCCAGAATTTGGTGAAAAAGAAAGGAACTGTTTATTCAAAAGTTATACAGATTTAGAGTAATGGCAAAATGTCGCTGTTAAAAATCCCCAAATTCCTTTGAAACACCCACACACACAGTCCTGCCTTCCCTCCTTTGCCCAGTCAGGCCAGTCAGGGGTACCGTATCTCAGGAAAAGAAATAAAAGTTCATAATTCAGCTAGCACTCAGTTCTTCCTAGTCATCCGTGCTTGGCTGGGCCGGCCTCACACTCCCACCACCATCAGATGTGTCGCCGCTGTGATCTCCAGTTCTTAATCCAAAACCACGCGGCACTTTATCATGGCCCACCCGTGAGAGTCCTTTCACCCCTTCCCTTCCTGCTCTGCAATGGTCTCGCAGCGTCCTCCCCGTCTAGTCCTGCATTGTCTCTCCTGCATTCTTTCAAACCACTGAGAGCGCTCTGCGTGGCTGCCACATCTTGCTTTCCTTCTTCCTTAGCCACATGGTCAAGGTAACCCCCTCTACTCTCCCAAAACCTCATGGTTCAACTCCCAGCTTTGCTGTGGGGCCTGGGTTTAAATCCTGGCTCAAATCTTCTTTTGTAACCCCATTTCCAACTCCTCCCACAATTGGCTACACCTGCCAGCATTCCTGTATTTTTTTCAGCCTTTCCTGGCTGCCATAGTTAGTCAGGGCAGGCGTGGCCCTGTGGCAAGGAGCAAACCATTTCCAAGTTCTCACGCAGGTGCTGTAACTGGGTGAGCTGCCTCTCAGTTACATCTCTGGTTTAAATCACACCCATCTCTTTGGCTAAACTTATTGATATGCAAAATAACCATTTTTGCATATCAGGTATGAAGCTATCCTGCTGTTATTGATATGTAAAATAACTCTCAATGGTGGTCCTGCTCCCTGTGCCCTCTTCCCCAGCCAGGCCTATTATACTATATTCCTGGACACCCCAGGTTCTGGACCCTGTTACAAATCCCCTCTTTGGGAGGGAGCCCTGACTGCACCCTATTAGGAGTTCCTTGCTTGTTAAACCTACCACCTACCAGTCTGGATGGTGTCTGCCTCTTTCTTTGGTCTCTGCTTGCCCTAGGCTGTGGGGATCCATTCACCAACATACTTCCACACCTGGGGTTCTGACTCAGTCCTTTCAAAACATCCAATTTAATTGGTCCCTGGAATTTTTATTTTGAGAAAGATTTTCAGGTGATTCTGATAATCAGTAAAATTTGGGACCTTCAGTAATTGGCGGTAATAGTGTTGACAAGGAGGTTTAGAGCGGATGGTGGATCCGCTCATGGAGTGAGCAGGCCATTAGGTTGTGGGGATCAGGCCTGGGTCAAAGATACAAATTCCGTATCCCTGAGAAATTACAGAATTGCACAGTGGTGGGCCTGACATAGCAGTCCTGGGGAGAGTCTTCCGTGTGCCTGCTATATGAGGTTCGTAGGCTGATGTCCCTGTTTTATCCCTGATGGAGCTGAGGTTCAGAGAGGGTAACAGATTTGCTCTAGACACCCAGTCCAGTGAGTGGTGGAAAGGGAAGTGGATTAGGTGTTCCCTCCAGCCAGTGACTGTGGGAGGCTGACTTCAAAAGCAAAGGGGGAAGTCGGTCAGGTGCACACAAGAGAAACAGAACCAGGAGAGGAGAAAAGGAAGGAAGAAGAAACATGCTGGAGTTGATTAGAATGAGAGCAAGGAGGGGGGGGGAAGAGGGAAAGGCGTTCAAGATGACAGAGAGACCTCTTACTTTCTGAATTTGGCTTTATTTCTTTGGTATTATTATTGGGTTGGCCAAAAAGTTCATTAGTTTTTTATGTAAAATAGAAGATATATTTTTCATTTTCACCAATAACTTCATTGATGTTGATATTTTGATTGTGTCGGCTCTCTGTCACATGGTATAATGTTGATTGTTCTCAAATCATGTCTTGATTTGATTTCTATCAACTTGAACTGGTTTACCTGGCCGTGGGGCATCATCCAGTGAGAAATCACCAGAAAACTTCACAAACCACTTTTAACACAATCCATCAGTCACAGCACCTTCTCCATACACTGCGCAAATTGTTTTTGCATTTCAGTTGTTTTTACCTTTCTTGAAATAATAAAGCATAGTATGCCAAAAATGTTGCATATTTTCTTCCATCTTCAATATTAAAATGGCTACACAAAAATTCACTAATTTTCTTAAGTTCTTTTTAAATGCAGGCTGATATGACAGCTGTCACAATACAATCTAACAAAGTTGTTTCAAATGAAGTTAAAGAAAACTAAGTGCTACTAGAGCCATCTTACGGGGGAAAAAACACCAAACTTTTTGCCCAACACAGCATTCCCATAATTACAGCTTACTTCCTTAACTCTGAGTTCTAGCTTCCCAGCTTTATGAAATGCTTCCCCTTGTCCCAAAACCCTGAGTGGTTTTTCTTTCTATGCCTTTTTACAA
Organism: Phyllostomus discolor; assembly: GCF_004126475.2. NCBI lineage: Eukaryota > Metazoa > Chordata > Mammalia > Chiroptera > Phyllostomidae > Phyllostomus > Phyllostomus discolor. Next base: position 23,427,414 of record NC_040905.2, read on the forward strand.
CCATCTTCTAGTCACTTGGCCGGCACCATGTGATATGGCAGCTCCTCAGCCTGTTTTTCACACCAGCTTTTTTGCTACCTGATGCCCCTGGGCATGGAGGAAGTGGAGTGGACTGTCTGTCCACTTCTAGAAGTTCTGAGTCATTCCACAGGGAATTTTGCTCTATTTTGTAAGTAATGCCTTAGCAGCCAAATAGAGGAACAACCTGCTTATCTGAAATTAGGTAAAAGAAATCCATAACTAATTCATTTTCAGGCTTCCTTTTGGATCTCCTGATACTTTGTACTAAGAACTATGGGAACATTTAGGGCTCTGAAAGAAGAAGATTCAACATATCAATGTGTATTTACAAGAGCCAGTGCACCATCTGAAGCATCTGCCTTTCTAGCCAGGAATAACGCGGACGCCAGGTCACCTGGTCTCAGGGAGCTTTCCAAGGAAGGGTGAAATGCCGTTCGCCCTGGATAGTTCAGGGAGGCCTTTGGAATCCTCTGTGATTCTGGCAGAAGCAGAGGAAAAATGAATGTTGTGGCTAGTCTTCTTTCTGGGGTTTACCAGTCAATAGTGAAAACTATGTTTTTAGTTTTTGCAACAGACATTTTGGACAACAATGCCTTCAGTTAAATTAATATAGCAATTAAAATATTATGCAAAGTATTTCCTTATTTATAACATACCAATTTATTGTAAAGCAGTTTACTTTCTTCTATGGTTGAGTTTAATGAGTTTCTTTCAAAAGAACCGTAAAAAGCTTGCTCGGAGAAAGGAGACTGTTATTTTTTTTAATAAGCAATGTAGCTGTCACCAGATGTTATGAAGATTGATTACTGAATGCATTTTTTAATGCAGATTATTTATTAGATAATAGGGCATTTTCTCCTCTAAATTTCCAGGAGGAGGAAATCATTGAGTTTTTCCATTTTAAATTAAAGGCTTTCTACAATTGTTTTTCCCTAAGCCTTAAAATGGACGATCAAATCCAATTATGTAACAACACACTTAGGAAGAAGCCCACTGCTGATGCCTTTGATGTCTGCCTGAATCCCAACAAACCTCTCGAAAACAGGAACCAGATACTGTCCACACACCAACCCACGTGCCTCGCACAGTGCTACTAACACACAGTAAGTGTTCCATAAGTGTCTGTTGGGTGAATAAATGTTATATGCTGTTGTTTTATTGGAAACACTCATTCAAAAGTTCCCTGCTGAATACACTCTGCCCTAAGCTTGTTTATCAGTGATGGATTGCTGTACAGCATATACACTTCTTTGTGTCTCTCTCTGTCGTCTTCCAGAGGCCGGGAAGGGAGCAGGGTGCAGAGCCCACCTTGGACTAAGGTCTCTGTGCTCTGCGGATATGGTTAAGTCCTTTGCCTACTTGGGTTGATAGTTAATAAGCTCAACCCTGTACCTGTTTTCTTTGCCAAAGGAAGTTGAAAGTGTTCTATCCTAATAATACCAAGTGGTCAGGCTGTGGTTCGGCTTCACTGAAACAACTAGTTTCTGATCCAAGGGGGCCAAGAGTTTAACGTGACCAAGGTGAGGCTCTCACAGCAATTCTCCTTCAGCTTTTGTATGTAATGGCACAGAAATGTAAATTTAAGAAGAATCATCTCTGGGAGAGCCTGGGGCACACAGCACTAAAAGGTGTATGGAAGGAAAAACTTTCCTTGGGGTCTTGTTTATTTTAAAAGTGTGTGCAAGTTTGCATCATAAACTATACTATACCTTTCTGTTATAATAAAATAAAGCAAAGTCAACACAGCACAAGTTTCCTACATCTTTGGTTAACATGGAACTGAGTATAATTTCTGAAAGAGTAGCTTGATTTGAAAAGAACTGACCGGGTAATTGCTGAGGACAGCTGTGTGTTCAGAACTCGAGGCGCTCCTGAAGCCACACTGTCAGCCAGTTCCTGAAACCTCGGGTGAGTGCCACTGACTGAGAGTGACCCTTGGACCCTGTGATGGTCAGCTTTCTGTGTTAACTTGTCTGGGCTGTGGGACTCAGATATTTCATTGAACATTGTTCTAGATGTTTCTGTGAAGTTACTTTTCAGAAGAGATTAACATTTTAATCAGTAGGCTTTAAGTAAAGCCAGTAACCACCCATAATGTGAATGGGTAGGCTTTATCCAATCAGCCAAAAGCCTCTTCCCTGGAGAAGGAGAAATTCTGCCAGCCAATGGCTGTTCCCTGAGTCTCCCGCCTGCCAGCCTACCCTGCAGATTTTGCACTTGCCAGTCTCCACCATCACAAAAGCCAATTCCTTAAAGTAAATCCCTTTCTCTGTACCTCCACATGTCTTATTATTGGTTCTGTCTCTCTGGTGAACCCTGACTCATATAGGTGGACTGAAAGCTAACTGAGTCATTGGTTATCAGTCAAAGGAATAGTCACCAAAATTTTTTTCAGAGAAAAAAAAGACCCACAATGCTATCCTCTACTCTGCTAATGCTGGAATGGCAACCCAGCATTATGTATGTGAACTCAGTCACAGAGCCTCGTCGCCTTCCCCCACGACAAACTCCTTGTCAATTTTCAAACCACATTTTTCAATGTGGCAACTTCATCATAGGTGGTATGACACGGCTCTGCCTTGATAAGATGTTGGAGATTCTCTGCGGTTTAGTGAGTAAGCTGATAAATGAACACTGAATTCATTTAACAAATCCAGTCTCTCTCTCACCTTTTGTAAAGATACCCTTTTATTTACTTCAAGAGAAAAAAAGTTATCAATTCAACCTTCTTACTTTATTTTTTTTAGTTGACACACCATTAATAATGCCTCACTTTTTTTTTCTGTGACTGAATAATAAGAAATAAAAGGAACTCCTTTTATCAATGGCACGCAGTGAGCTCCTGCACGCTGAGGATGCAAGCAGGCAGATCTTGCGCCTAGATGGACCGGCACCAGCCCCGTGTTCCAGGCACATCTGCACAGTTGGTCCCCTCTCCAGGATGGCTCCCAAAGCAACGATGGTCTCCCTGGTAACGCAAAGGAACCAAATTGCCCAATCACTCTCAGCACACTGAAGTTTTTTATGACAGCCTCATAAAAATCATAGTGTATTTTCCAAAATGGAAAATGGGATTCTTCATGTTTCTTTTGACATGTTCCTGAGAATGTATCTCAGAATGCATTACTGTAGAGCCGTGGAAGTGTCTGTTGGGGGTGGAGATACATTTCCACCACCGAGACAAAATTGGGTAGCCAGTGGGGTTTGGGAGTCAAGGAGAAGGAGGAGTCTAGTATGACGGCAAGGTTGTGAGCAGTGATATTAGTTAGGACAGTGTGGGGGTGAAGAGTTGATTGGCAAGTTGGGAAATGCATGCAGAGGGCTTCACTGGTGTGACAACACCTTCTGAGGGCAAGAATTTCAAAGTTTTCCCTTAAGTAGTTGGCAAGATCAATGTCCCTGAAAACGTGTGGTAGGCTTAAGGACATTGGGGAAGTATTAGGGTTGTTCTCGGGAGAGTGGCTTTGCTGTCTGTTCTGCTGTCCTCAAGGTTGGGGGTGGGATGAAGCAAAATAACTTTTGAACTAGGATTCAAAAATGATTCTATTTGTGGCTAAGATTTATGAAGTGGGTATGTGTAGTCCATTCGTGCGTCCAGTTAATTAAAGGGCTAAGGCTAGAGAAACAAGAGAGGACGAACAATTTTGACTGTTTGTAAATGTAAGAAAGATTTCCAACAGTCATCATTACAACCAATGGACTTGGCAACGTGGTCTCAACTACATTCCTGTTTATACATCTTTATAGCCCCCTCAGCTCCTCACCCAGTGCCCTGCGTAAGGAGGTGATCAATAATAATGGTTGACCTGCTGCCAGCAGCTTTAATTTGTACAAATTAATGAAAAGAAATGTGAGGTCACGTTTCCTTTGTGTGTGCTGTACATACCTGAGAGAATGAGGCAGTTATCTCACTGCTCAAGCTGTTCTTTTACAAAAATAAAACCATAGTGAGGGTTTATTTAATTAGAAAAATGTGAATACAAGAAACTTAGCCTGTAAAGAGGGTGAATGCAATAATTGGGAAGGAATAATGGGAGATGAAAATGCAGTCATGGATCACGTAATGCTGTTGAGGTCAATTATGGACCACACACACGATGGTGGTCCCATAGGATTATATACGTAGTCCAGGTGTGCACTAGGCTATACCATCCAGGCTTATGCAAGTGCACTCTGTGAAGTTCATGCAATGTCACATTCACCTAACGACAGCTTCCTCAGAAGTCTAGTATGACAGCAAGGGTGTAAGCAATTATATTGTTATTATAATCTGGTAGTGTAGAATTGGGATGCAATTTGGGAAATGCAGATAGAAAGCTCCTAAGACTCAGAAATATTCTATTTAGCTGAATCTTGACTGTTTATTATAGCATTTTTCTTTAAATAATAAATACATAATATTTATTATATATACACTTGATGTGATATATTTTGTAATTATATTTTAAGATTCTACGTGGAAATATTCACTCCAACATTAATTAATGTACAGTATATTGTGAGCACATTTAATGGGAGAGGCACTGAGCTTAGTGCTTAGAAAATAATCATTGTATTTGGGGAGCTCAAAACCTAGTGACAGAATTCTTGCTGCCAGGATTCTGGGCTATGCTTGGTAAAACAGGATTTTCTTAGGGTAGAATGGCATCCAAATATATGTGTTGTTTATAGTTCCCAGAATTGGACTTGGGTCCAGACCAGAGCTTCCCTTTATTCTCTGTGATCACCCACAATGCCTAGCATTGCCTGGCATACAGTAGGTGCTCAATGATGTTTGCTAAAGGAAGGGAGTGAGGAGGGAGGCAGGAGGGTGGGCAGCACGCCCACAAGAAACCACGGAAGTGCCTGGGCATCTGTCAGATGGTCGTGTAGGTGCCATTCCCTGTGGCAGCTGGGTGTCCTCTGTCCTTAACACTTTATTTATCGCCTTCTTATCTCTCCACCTTTGTGTCAAGAGCCTGTTTCTTCCCTCACAGCTCTCCCCACACCTGCAGGAATGACAGTGGCCTTCTTAGAGACCAAGAAGCGCTGAGCCTTTTTCTCCTTTTCTAGTTTCTACCCTCAGGCAGTATTTTCTTTTCAAAACCCTTTGGTACCGTTCACATTCCAGTGCACTTAAGTCGCTCAGTGGGCAAAGACTCTTTTTCCTTCTTAGAGGGTTTTAGTTGATAAACGAATTTAGAAATCAGCCAAAGAGAATGAATGTCGGCAAATAACAGGCATGGGCTTAATTTCAATTGTTACCTGAGCCCAAATGTGAATTTGAAATTTCACGTCAATATTTGAATTTTTTTAATTCAAATGTTCAAAATGTTTTTGAGGTTATGTTGCTTAATTAAGAAATGGATATTTGCTTCCTACATATGTAAAGGTGACCAGTGACTAAACTGGTTTTAGATTACAGATTAGTTCATGTGTCCTTGAATCAACAGTCTAGTGATGACACAATTCTGATATAAATACATGATTAAAAACATTGAAGCTTTTCCAGCTATTTAGAAAATATGCTTATGCTCTAGCAAACTCTTGGATTGTGGGTTCCCATTAGCTTGTTTTCTCTTGTATCTGTTGTGAAGTGAGGAGTGACTTAAGCAAGAAAATAAGAGCATGATTTTATCCCTAGATATCTGTACCCTGACTCAGAAAGGGGCAGCTGTAAATTGCCTAAGTTCATTTTACCTGTTCTAAGTACTTGCTTTATTTGAAAACACATTTCAACACTTAGAAATCCTTGCCTTTCCCTCTTTCATTATTTTTAAAGATTTTATTTATTTATTTTTAGAGAGAGGGTAAGGGAGAGAAAAAGAGAGGGAGAGAAACATCAATGTGCGGTTGCCTCTTGTGCACCCCCAAATGGGGACCTGGCCTGCAACACAGGCATGTGCCCTGACTGGGAATGGAACCAGTGACCCCTTGGTTCACAGGCCAGCACTCCATCCACTGAGCCACACCAGCCAGGGCCCTTTCCCTCTTTCTTGAATGGACAACCATCTACCTCTTTGGTCCACTCTGTTCAAATAGTGAACTTGGCAGAACACATTTATCTGCATGAAGCCCAGTCAGTCTACTGGCTGGGCTTACCACTTGGCTGCCTTCAAAAAAATAAAAATGTTTCTATGGTATCTACACTGCAAATATCACTGTTGTTCTTTCTTTTTGATAATTTTACTACCAAAGCATGTGTTTTCTTGATTTAATAATAAAAGTATTTATTATTTACTACATGTCAGATACTATAGTAGGCATTTTATTTTAATTTCAATATAATAAATCCTTACTTAATATTGTCAATAGGTTCTGTAGCTTTAAGCAAATGACAAAACCAATTTTACCTTAGGCTGATTGTTATAGTAAATAAGAGCTAAGTTCCTAAGACATCTCATTGACGTCTAACAATATTGAATGAAGTGTTATTCAAGGATCTGCTGTATTTGATTTGTATATTTTTATTTCATCCTCCAAAACATTCTGCAATGTATTGTTTACATTGTTTTACCAGGGAGGAAGCAGAAACTCTGAGAGCTGGAGTAACTTGCCTGAAGTCATGATGTTGTTAAGTGTCCAGACTGGTATCAAGTTTTGCCTCTGAATTCATAGAATCTGTTCATTCTTCACCATGCTGGTGCCCAAATCAACTGTTTCCGCAGTCATTTCGCTTAGTCCCTGCTTTGTTTGATCTCCAACAAATCAACCCTTAACTTTACGATTTAGCCAAGTAAGCAGATATAGGCTTTGCCCATTTTAGTTTGCAGGCCAGGGCTCCATCAACTGAGCCACGCCAGCCAGGGCAGCTTTGCCCATTTAAAAAAAATGGCTAGCAATATTTGAGCTTCTATATGTCCTGGGCACTCTGCAATGCATTCACAGTCATGCACTGCTTAGCAACGGGATGTGCTCTGAGAACTGCATCCTTAGGCCATTTCATGGTTGTGCAAGCATCACAGAGTGTACTAACACACACCTAGGTGGTACTGCATACCTTGGCTAATGGTAGAGCATATTGCTCCTTGTCTACAAGCTTGTACAACATGCTACCATACCAAATACTGGGACACAATTGAAACGCAATGATAAATATTTGTGTATCTAAATGTAGAAGAGTTACAGTAAAAATGTAGTGTAAAAGATATAAAATGGTACAGCTGTTTAGGGCAATTCCCATGAGTGGAGCTTGTGGAACTGGAAGTTGCTCTGTGTGAGTCTGGGAGTGAGTAGGGGTAAATGTGAAGGGCTTGACTGTACACTACTGTAGACCTTTTAAACATTGTATGCTTAAGCTACACTAAATTGATAAAATAACACCAGATTAAGTCAAGTACAAAAGAATATAAGGCAATCACATGATACAGTAAACTTGAGATATACAAGGCTGCTGCCAGTGTAACACAGCACACTGTTTACAGGAACTTATGTTTGTAAGTAGAAAAAATACTGTCTAAAATAACAATAAAAAGTAAATACATAGACCAGTAATATAGTTTTTTATCATTTTCATGTATTATGTCCTGTGCATAATTGTATGCACTGTACTTTTATGCGACTGAAAGCACAGTAGATTTGTGTACACCACATGGCCACAAACACGTGAGTTATGTGTTGTGCTACCACACGTTATCATGGCCATGGCATCACTGGGTGACAGGGACTTTTCAGCTCCATTATTACCTTAGGGGACCGCTGTTGTATATACAGTGCCTTGTTGACTGAAATAGTTTGCAGGTGGAAAGTCCTTATGCAGTGCATCACTGCACACGTATCTTCACAACTGGGCACACATATGCGGGAGGGCTGGGAAAAAAAGAGCAACAAATATAAGAAGTTTCTGTATATATAAGACAAATGTTTAAGTGTTGGTAGATTGACAATAAAAACTTTTAAAATTGTCAAACCATTTTCTCTGCACTTCTGAACATAGGGCCTGGAAAGGAAGGGCATCACTCTAAGGAAGACACGTTCTGTTTACTGTCGTTGGCATGTGGCACCGCCCACAAAAACTGGGACTCTGGTGGTTTGTGTCAGAGATCCGATAAAGATCTTTAAACAAGAACCCGTTGCTGCTCTGGAATATTCATTTTCTTCCTGACCACTTTCAGTTAATAGAGTGAAAGTTAAAAGCATCAAACTCATGCAAAAGCTTTTATGAAAATGAATGTATCAAACAAATGGATCTCTAAAAAAATATGAGAGTTGATGCACGCTAATAATATTAGCTTCAATTATATTTAGCCTTTACAAACAAAGCCCTTGCACATAGATAAGAGAGGACTGCTTCCATTTCCGATCCTTCCCCCACCCTTCTCTAAGCTGCATGACTCAAGGCGGAGTCTGAGGCCCAAACAGAAATAAAGGGTCAACAAATGAACGGGAGGAGGATGGAGTCTCTTCTCTTCTCTTTAAGTGCTGACACAAAAGTCTCCCGAGAGAGGCTGAAATTGGTCAGGATGCTGAATTCTCTCTAGCTGGCACATTTCTTTCCTTTATACTTATTGTCTTCCTCTCCCAGTTGTCACTCTCTGTGATTAGGTAAAAATAAATGTTAGCACCATTAGGAGGCTGAGATAATTCCACAGCACCTCCTAATTTACCCTTGTCTGTCTGCGGTGTGTTTTCAAATGCCAAGCCCAGCTCATTTTGCTTCTGGATCTTTAGAAAACGCTATTTATAGTGTGAGTTTTCGCCCCATTGGAGACATTTTCTGGAAGTGATAATAAACCTCGTGGCATTTGTACAAGAAGACCTGTCTCAGTAAATGACAGCTGTCCCTTTGCACACCATTATCGTTATCAAGCCAGCCCCAAATACCTGTAGATTGGGCCGAAGGAGGAAAAATCGTTTGCAGGTTTCTTGATCACTAACTAATCCAGAGGCTTCCTAATTTTTGTTTTTCCTAGAATGAGTCACTTGTCAGAGGAAATTATGTTTAACTCCCATGCGGTTACATGGCTAACCAATTAACACTCCCAGTCACTGTATGCATGGATTTGTGGAGCTGTAAGTCCACTTTCCTGCTGTTCCGTAATGCCCATTTGGCTGATAACAATTTCCATCACTGAGCAGAAACAATGAGGAGGCCTCTCTCACCCATCTGGTAGCTGACACTTTTATTTCCCTGTTTTCCATTTCTAGTCCCATCCTGAGACTGTCGGTGGCAGGATGTCATAGCAGTTTATGACACTACTGATTACAACACAGGGATTCCTCATTGATTAAATGTGGTTTACCTGAGGTTGGCAAAGGTGGACCAAGAGGCTTGCAGAAACAAACTGTGACTGCTAATGAATGGTAGGCCTACAGCTACCTCTCTGGAAGGCAAAGGCAGGGTACAGAATAGCGATTTATGTCCCACATACAGAGCTAACTTATTCATTTCCTAAAATGAATTAGCAGTCAGTTCTGCAAAACAACTGGTTTGATGAATTTTAAAGCTCACATCAGCTAATCTAATCAACTGAGTCTGCAAATCATCAAGCTTATTCTTTATGTAACCATAAGCCCAAGAATGTTCTTCCAGTGATGGCTTTATCATTCTGATTTTATGTACACATCAAAATGACGGTTACTTTGACAATGGTAAACTCAATTAACAGCTTGGCAAAGAAACCCTGTCTTTTCATTCTATTCATAAATCTGCCATCAGCACTCAGCTAGTAATTGTATGTATACAAAAGCAGCTGTACTACTCAGAATATTCCTAGTTAACAGTTTAACTCCAACCTTACCCCCTCTGGCTATGACTCACTGACACAGGATGAAGACAAGCCTAAAAATATTTCTTAGACTCTTTACTTGAAATAACTCATGACAGGAAATGTTATTTGGGGCAATTTACTATCTTATTAACTAACCTGGGGGGAGAAAAGGTTTTTGTTTTTGATCAAAGCTTGGTATATGCATAATGAATTAACATACTGAATTAAACTAAATTACAGAAAATCACTCACAGACTAAGGAGTTGGTTTAATTACTGGAAGACAATTTTTGTAAATTTCTGGGGCAAAGTTTTCCTCTTGGTCATTGAGGTGGTCTGTGAGCAAGCACAGACAATGAGACAAAGAGTGTCCGAGAATTCATTTATCTGATGTAATAAATATGGAATATACGTTCATTTATTTGGTCAAGAGGCTGGGTTAAAGTTTATCTTCATTTATTAATCACAAGATATTTGACTAAGATGTGGAACAACATGAAACTGTCTAAGTTGTCAAAATCAGAAAACATTTTAAAATCACTCATATACAAATACAATGGACTCTTTTAAAAAAAGTAATGTTTATTGTAGTTTTCCATTATTCTTTAGTCCCCTTAGACCCCTTCCCCACACAATCACCACACTGTTGTCCACATCCATGAGTCCTTTTTCCTTTGTGCTCAATCCCTCCACCCCTTTACCACCCCCAGTAGCTGTCATCTGCTCTCCATCTACGAGTCCATCTCTGTTCTGCTCATTAGTTCAGTTTGTTCATTAGATTCCACATACGCGTGCAATCATATGGTATTTGTCTTTCTCTGACTGGCTTATTTCACTTAACATGATGTTCTCCAGGTTCGTTCATACTGTTACAAAGGGTAACTTTTTCTTTTTTATAGTGAGTAGAATTCCATTATGTAACTATCTCATAGTTGTTTTATACACTCATCCACTGATGGACACTTGGGTTCCTTACATATCTAGGCAATTGTAAACAATGCTGCAATGAACATAGGGGTTGTGTTGCAGCCTGTCAAGGCCTGGCAGGTCAACTCTAGATTTGGGGAGACAGAAGAAAATGTGCAGAGCCGTGGGGATGCTTAACATGCCTTTATTCACAGGTGGGCAAGCCACACACACTGCAAGCTGTGTGTCTCCCTGCATGTCTCTGCAAGTCTCTGCATGTCACCTGTCCCCTCGGTGGGGCATGCATTATGGTCCTTGCTCCCCAGCATGGCACCCAGCAGGGAGCCCCTACTGCCTTAAGTACTAGAAGCAAACAAAACCAGCTTCAAGCCAGAAAATTATATAAGATAGCATAATTCTGCACATGTGAGCCCAGTCCTTGTTATGGGAACCGTTTACTGGACCTAGTCTCAAGGCTATGAGAACACTGCTATCAGACCCACTCAAGGCTATGGGAACACTGCTTCCCTTAGTTATCCAGACTCCTGGGTGAGGAAGCCAGACTGCCTCCACTTACCCTACAGGGGTGCTTATGTTCTTTCAAATTAGTGTTTTGGGTTCCTTTGGCTATATTCCCAGAAGTGGGGATGCAGGATGAAAAGGCAGATCCATTTTTAATGTTTTGAGGTATCTCCATAGTGCTTTCCACAGTGGTTGTACCTGTCTGCATCCCACCAACAATGCAAAAAGATTCCTCTTTCTCCACATCCTCACCAGCACTTGTTCTTTGTTAGAGTTGACTCTTGAACAGGATAGGTTTGAACTGCGAGGGCCCACTTACATATGGATTTATTTTGATAAATACAGCCAGCACTCTGTATCTGTAGGCTTCATATCTGTGGATTCAAGCAACCGCTGATAGAAAACCTATTTTCAACTTGAGATTGGGAGTCTGTGGATGTGGAGGGCTGACCGTATGTGTTGTTTTATACAATTTTATTCATATATTTTATTCTATTTTATTGATTATGCTATTACAGTTGTCACAAGCTTTCCCCTTTTGCCTCCCTCCACATGGTACCCCCATTTACTCCAGCAATTCCCCCTTCTTTAGTTCACGTCCATGGGTCATGCATGTAAGTTCTTTAGCTTCTCCATCTCCTATACTGTACTTAACATCCCCTTGTCTATCTGGTACCTACCGATTTGTACTTCTTAATCCCTGCAGCTTTTCCCCATTCTTCTCCTTCCCCTCCCAACTGATAACCCTCCAAGTGATCTCCATATTTATGATTATGTTTCTGTTCTGCTTGTTTGCTTACTTTGTTTATTAGATTCAATTGTTGATAGTTGTAAATTTATTGCCATTTTAGTATTCACAGTTTTGATGTTCTTCTTTTTAAAAATAAGTCCCTTTAACATATAATAACAGCGTAGTGATGATGAACTCTTTTAGTTTTACCTTGTTTGGGAAGCACTTTATCTGCCCTGTGATTCTAAATGATAGTTTTGTTGGGCAAAGTAATCTAGGTTGTGGGTCGTTGCTTTTCATCAGTTTGAATATTTCTTCTTGCCAGTCTATTCTAGCCTGCAAAGTCCCTTTTGAGAAATCAGCTGACAGTCTTATGGGAGCTCCTTTGTAGGTAACTATCTGCTTTTCTTTTGCTGTTTTTAAGATTCTCTCTTTATCTTTAAACTTTGTCATTTTATTTTTTATTTTTATGTTGTTAAAGATTTTATTTATTTATTTTTCGTGAAAGGGGAAGGGAAGGAGAAAGAGAGGGAGAGAAACATCAGTGTGTGATTGCCTCTCCCATGCCCCCCACCAGGGACCTGGCCTGCAACCCAGGCATGTGCTCTGACTGGGAATCAAACTAGCAACCCTTTGCTTTGCAGTCTAGCACTCAATCCACTGAGCCACAAAAGCTAGGGCATAACCTTTGGCATTTTAATTATGATGTGTCTTAGTGTGGTCCTCTTTGGGTCCACCTTGTTTGGGACAGTCTGTGCTTCCTGGCCTGGTATGTCTATTTCCTTCACCAAATTAGACAAGTTTTTTAAAATTAGTTTTTCAAATAAGTGTTCAAATTCTTGCTCTTCCTTTTCTCTTTCCAGCACCCCTATGATTCAAAAGTTGTTACATTTGTAGTTGTCCCAGACGCTCCTTAGCCTATCCTTTTTTTTCCCTTGCTGTTCTGACTGAATTTTTTTCCTTCTTTATGTTCCAAATCATTGATTTGGTCCTCAGCTTTATCCACTTCAGTGTTGCTTCCCTGTAACTTTTTCTTTATTTCACTTAGTGTAACCTTCATTTTTGCCTGGCTCTTTTTTATGTTGTTGAAGTACCTAAAGAGTTTCTTGAGCATCCTAATAACCAGTGTTTTGACCTCTGCATCTGATAAATTGCTTATCTCCATTTTGTTTAGTTCTTTTCTGGAGTTTGTTCTTTTCTTTCATCTGGGCCATATTTCTTTGTCTCCTCATTTTGGCAGCCTCCCTATGTTTGTTTCAACATATTAGGTAGTGCTGCTTTGAATCCCTGTTTTAGTAGCGTGGACTATTGTAGAAAAGCACACTGGTGCTTTGGATGTGAGCTGGATGGTGCAGAGCCATAGGTAATCACCAGCATGGGGCAACCCCTGTGAACTAGGTTGATGGAGTCTCAGCTATGGTGTGGCTGCCACTCTGTGGCTCTGTGTGGGGGAGGGCTGAGAAAGGGGACAATGCTGCTGCCTGTCCTTTGGGATTTTGCCTGGGAGAAAACTTTCCCTTGGCACTTGCCCTGATGCCAGACTCTTTATTTTCTCCCCATATGCCCCTGGTGCCCTTCCAGCTGCTGTGCCAGTGCTGGAGCCCAGAGGGAGTGAGTCTGCATAAGTCCTAAGTGCATTGCAGGCCCTTTAAGAGGAGATGCCTGAGAATCCCCCAGTTTCTTCCCCTGCCCCAAACCCCACTGGTTTTTATAGCCAGAAGTTTCAGGGACTTATCTCCCTGGTGCTGGAACTATGGGCTGAGTAGTCTGATGTGGGGCTGAGATCCCTCGCTCCTGAAGTACCCCTCCAAATTTCTATCCATCACATGGGGGTGTGGGACCACCTGTTCCATGTCTCTGTGTGTTTGTGTCTCTATGTATCCATCCCTCCTACCCATCTGGATGAACGTGACTTCTTTAATTCCTTAGTGGTTGGGCTTCCATACACCTTGATTTTCTGACAATTCTGGGTGATAGTTGTTTTGTAGCTTAGTTGTAATTTTTGCTGTGGTTGTGTGAGGAGGTGAGTCATGTTTATTTTCACCTCCAACTTGACTAGCTTATATCACTTTAATAAGGGATTTGAGAATCTTCAAAGTTTGGTATCCAAGAGGCATCTTGGAACCAATCCTCTGAGTTAAGTTTCGGGGGAGTCAAAAGTTATATACAGATTTTCAGTTGTGTGGAAATCTGTTGGCACCCCAACCCTTGTGTTATTCAAAGGTCAATTGTACATCATATGTTCTAATAATATGTGATTCTTAAGTAGTTATTAAAGCAAAGTCATCTGAACTCTGACTATCCTATATTTTGTTGGTTTATTTCAAGTTCCTACATATCCCCAACACAGAAAATGAGCTTCTGAAATCCAAATGTTCTTTTTCCCCCATTAATATATATTATTAAATTTTACCTTAATAATTCTCCTCTGGTTCAGGACTGGAGCAGAGCTCAGCACATCTGTTTTGGGGGAAACTTCTGTAGAGTTCTGGCTTCCACTGCACGTGGTCTTTACACGTGGATCACAGGAAGAGTTATGAAGAAATTCCTTCCAAGATCACTTTACTGAGTGACCCCTTCGCCGTCATCATAGGAAGTTCCCAGTTTTTCTAGGATCACCTTACATTATCTGTTTCTCTGTTATTCCTACATATTGATGCTAAAATCACTCAACAAAACATGTTCATTTATCATCATATCATAACTTACTTTAAATTTCTCAAGTCACCACCAGGGGCTCAATGTGTCTGTCTTATCTTCACTCCCTGCCCCATCCAGGCAAATTTACTGGCTGTTCTCCTTGTTTCTTTTCCGCCTCCTCCTGAACCAATCTTTTATTCCAGCTGTCTCTACCTCCCACTGAAATAGTCTCTTCTGACAGTGCTTAAAAATTTATATCCAGCTTCCTACCACTGCAAGTAAAGAGGTTAGGGCATCTAAAGAGAGAATCATCTCATTTATGTGCCTGACAGACAATAGCATAAATTCCCCCTGATGAGCCTAAATGAATTCTTTTCATGCCTCAGGTGACAGTTTTTCCATGTGCTGATCAAAAACTACACATGGCTGCCACTCATAATAGAGGGTGACACTTTCTTCCAAATTTGCAAACAGGGTGAGCCATCCATGGTTAGTATTTATTTTTCAAAGAATTTTTATTTCACTTAATTTTAATTTTTCTATTGTTCAGTTACAGTTGTCCTCATTTTTCCCTTATTGCTCTCCCCTGCCCTGACCCACGCCCCTCCCACATTCAATCCTCCTCCACATTGTCCTTGTCCGTGGGTCCTGTATACATGTCCCTTGACTTGGTCCTTTCCCTTCTTTCCCCTGTTAGCCCCCTCTCCCCTCCCCTCTGGTCACTGTCAGTTGGTTCTTTATTTCCATGTCTCTAGTTCTATGTCGCTCACTTGTTTGTTTTGTTGATTAGGTAAAATTTATATTTTAAAATTAGAGTTAACATTCAATATTATATTACTTTCAGGTGTACAATGCCTGAAACTAATTAGATACTTATTAGATACTTATATAATCAGTCTTATTTAGACACTAATTAGACACTTATATAACTTACTAAGTGATCACCCTGATAAATTTAGTCCTCATCTAAACCCATATGTAGTTATTAAAATATTACTGACTGTATTTCTTATGTTGTACTTTATATTATCATAGTTAATCCAAAATTATGGTCAGAATGACATTCTATTCTCATTGAGCACATCTTGATTTTTTTTTTAATAATAAAAATGCACAGTAAGTGCACCAGGCTTTGCCATGAGTGATGAGACATATAGTAAGTGGTCAGGAAATGTTGACCACTATTATGACTTTACATTATTTTATTTTATCCTCACAAGTACCCTATGATGTGGATTTAATACAATTCCACTTAGCAGATGTATTAGTTTTCTAGGGCTCCCACAACAAAATACAACAGATTGGGTGGCTTAAGCAACAGAACTTTATTTTCTCACAGTTCTGGAGGCTGGAAGTCCAAGGTCAACGAGTCAGTTGGGTTGGTTTCTTCTGAGGCCTCTCTCTTTGGCTTGTGGATGGCCGTCTCCTTGCTAGACCCTCACATGGTCTTCCCGCTGCAGGTGCCTGTGTTCTAATCTCGTCTTCTTACAAGGACAACACGTCATGTTGGATTAGGGCCCACATTAATTACCTCGTTTAACTTTAACTACCTATGTAAATACCGTATCTGCAAATATAGTCCCATTCTGAGGTCCTGGGGGTGTAGACTTCACCACACGAGTTTGGAGGGCATACAGTTCAGCTCATAGTAGCAAACGAAGGAACTGAGGCACGTGCAGAGCCGAGCTGCGGTTCCACTGCTCTGGCTCCGGGGCTGTGCTCTCTGCTGCTGCCCCGTGGCATGTGGGATCAAACGTAAAAATAAGTGCTTTCAGACCCTGAACTGCAGATAGCTAAATGTTTTAATTACTATGTAATTGGTATTGATTAAAATCATCAGGATATTAGATGCCTGAGTTCATTTTCTCCTAGTTCATTAAGTATTAAGCATAAAGTTTTTGACTTCATACTTGGTTGAAAATCTTCTGGGCTGCGTGTCTCCTTTCTTCCTTTACTACAGACCATGACAATGACTGCAATCTTATTTTGTGAGGAGGGCTTTGTTTTCTGCTTTGTGAACAAGGTGATTTTTCTGAGTATAAGCTTGAATTTACAGACATCACTGCAAAAAGCGGGAGAGACTGAACTGACCCCAGGACATGAGGTTTTCTCGTCATTGCCTCTTTCTCACCAAACCAGTGTGTGGTTGATTGAGGCTGTTGGTCAGTTCATCCTAATTTGAGGATTTGAGTTCTATCCCCCCCAAAAAGAGACTTGTTAAATATTTGGTTTTACAAATGATTACATATTTTTCTTGATGATATTTTCTTTTGCAAAGAAAAAATAGCCCCTACTCTCCAGAAACAACTAATTATTCTGTAGCCATGGTAAAATGTAGTCACACAGATGGATTTTAGAACTGCTTATTTTTTATAAAAGGGAATTCTATAGTCATGGAGTCATCAGAACTAGTTTTAAACCCATTTCATCAACCAACAACTCATCCCAGTGGAGGGCTTCTGAAAACCAATCAATCAGTGCTGGCCTTTTGCTTTGGAAAGGGAGCCAATAGGGATTAGTGTACTTGCTCCAGCAAACGGGCTTCCGAAACTGAACCTACCAACACGTCTCACCCGAGTAACTGTGCCTCTCCAGCTGATGCCATCCCACTCCTGCTTCTGAGAGCCCTCCAATCCCTGAGGTCCACATTTTCCAGATACCCTCTATCAGGTCAGCTACCTATTCTTTCCAGGGAGACTGCCCATCCGACATAACTCTCCCTTCCTTAAGGAAGTAATAAATTCCGTTTTGTAGTTTGTTGTCATTGTGTGATCATTTAAGACATTGCACAATGGTTTCACCCCTCCTTTGACACTGTATTGCTTCCTGATAACACAAAACTGTTGACTTGTCTCAAGCCCATCTGTCTTCCTTTAGATCCTCTTGTGGTAGACCATGTAGGACCAATGACAAATTGGCCTTTTTTCCACCTGTATTCTTTCTTGATTGATCATCTCAACATGAAGCATAAATAAATGACATTTTTACTTTGTGGCATGATACAAGACTATAGCTCTAACTTCCAATTACTGCAAATGATGGTTCAGATGTTCAGAGAAACCTCTCCCAGTACAGCACACCTAAAAATGCTGTAGAAAAACTCAACTTCTTACAGCTTTTATAATATGTGGTTGAGCTAGAGAAAATAAAAGAATTTTTCAGGGTTTTTCTAAAAGCCTAATGAAAGCACATATCCAAAAGAGCAAGGGGTGCTGGAGCCGGTGCTTGCCCTGGGGGTGTCTGGTGGAACTTGATGCCTATTGTCTGGGTTTTAATGGGACAGATGCACAGGGACAGGAGACAAAGCCTGGGCCCCAAACAGGGAAAGAGGGTCAAGTCAGGGTTCCTGCATAAATCTAGCACCTCTAAAGTGGACAAATAGGGAAAACTTGCCCTGCTGATGGAGATGTTGGAGACACATACTGAGTGAGGATACATCCTGCCTCATGCTTGGTTCTGTGTGAATGGAAGGAAATTGCCACATATATTTTCTGCAATCACAAGGGTTTGGGACAAGCCTGCAGTCACAAGGGTCTGGGACCACATTTCCCTTGCCTGTTGGATTGTAGAAATTTTAGTTGAGAGTAGTCTTGGGTTGGTAGTGCCCCCTGGAGGCTGACATAGGCCAGTGCAAACACTCTTTGGAGAAATTCAATTTCAATGCTGGCCTCAAATAATTCCCTTTGATAAACTTCCAAGAAGGTAAGTTTTTAACTTTAAAAAGATTAAGCCAAAACAAGCCATTATAAACAAAAGTCAGCAGCAAAAAGTGAAGCATGGACTCAAGCTAAGAGCTACTTGCAAAGCTAGCAGATATGAAAATGACCAGAAACAGAATGGGAAGTAAGTATGTCACATATATTTTAATAAAGTATGATGGGAAAACAAGAGATCAAAATTTCCTAGGTGGATGGGAAAAAGCCAAACAGAATTTTGTGATATAAAAAATGCAACTGGAAGGCGGGAATGCCATGCTTAGAGAAGGGTTGGAGGGCACCTCTCTGCATGAAGTGTGCCAGGCCTCCCAGTGTGCATTTGCACAGCTGCCTCTCCCCAGGTGAAACCGGGAAATCAGGAAAGCCCAGATGAAAGGAAGGTCCTGATGCTTTATTTTCACTGAAAGTCAAAAATCAATGGCAATCCATAGCTATCCTGTGGTTTGGTTTTTATTGTCAGGCAGTCCTTCTTTCCTCTTATTGTGGGATCCATCAAGAGTTTAGGTGGTCATAACTGGACCCATTCCTTCCAGATATGTAGGTTAGCAAGCTGGGCACACTGCAGTGGAAGTGCCTGTCTCTTGAAGATCTCATGTCTTGCCCTTAGAATGCAGGTCCACAAAATAATTTCCTTTACTTAACTTTCCCATACTATCTTTCACTTTACTACTAGAAAAGGTGCCTGTTGTCTTTTGTTGAACTTCCCCAAAGCTGCATGCCATTACCGATACCCTATTGCTATTGTCCTTGTTCTGGTCCCCTCACCCCATTTGCATCTTGAGCACATGTTTTCTAATTGGTCCAACTCTCTGTTGCCTTGTTTTGCTCGAATTCTTCTTACGTTAAAACACCAGGGTGATCTACCTAAAATGCAAATGTGACCATGCCCCTCTCTGTCTGTGATCTGAGAGACTCAACTTCTTAAACGTGGCCCTTCACGATGTGGCCCTCCTTGAGTGGCTCTGCCTGCTTCTCTAATTCCGTGTCCCACAGATTCCCACTTTACTCATCAGCACTCCCAACCTCATTCCCTCACACACCCTATGTCGTGTCTCACCTTTGTAGCTTTTCTCCTGCTGTCTTCTCTGGGCTGAATTCCTAGTTAGTCATTAGATGGGATCATTCTATCCTTTAAGACTAATTAGTCCACTTCTTCCAGGAAGCTTTTGCTGACATTTACCCTGTGCCCTACTTGGTTAATAGGTCCCTTCAATCCTCCTATGGATGATGTACACATTCCTAACAGTACACTCATCATATTACACTGTAGTTATGTGTTCACATGATTGAGGTAAAGAAAGGCACTACACAGCTCACCATTGGCAACAGATAGAGGATTTAGATAGTGTGTGGACCCAAGAGAATTTTCCCTTAGAGACACTTCTGGAATAAGTCAGAAAGGTGTATTAATGAAATCAAAGCCAAAGCCCCTCTGTACCCAAGGATGAAAGTGTAATCCTTCCCCCATTTCTATTCCCAGTCGTCTTCAACCATGATGTCTAATTCCATTCATTCTGGTCTCTCCAGTTCCAAGATTCTGAGATGAAACTAAAGGACAATATTAATAAGAAATGTACAATAGTACAATACAGCAACATAGGTATCTGAATTTGATATCCAAATCTTCTCCTATTATAATTTCCTAGTAGGAAATTAGAATCTAAAGATTAAATCTCTTTGCTGGTTGAATTTCAAATGTATGTAGGAATTAATGTCTGAAAGTAAGTTTTGTTTTCTGTGTGAGTTAAATATTCAAAGATCTTACAATCCCTTCATCCCTCAATTTCTTATTCTGGCTGTTTTAGCCAGAGTTCTCATTGTCTAGGTGAGGAGTTTGCACACTTTTCATCTCAGTACACCCTTACACTCTGAACAATTGTTGAGAACCCCAGAGTACTCATCAGTGTTTATTATATTAGAAATTAAAACCAAGGCATTTAAAAATACTTATCAATTTACTTAAACATAACAAAATAAACTCATTACAATTTAACATAGATACTATATTTATTAAAAGCATTATGCTAAGCGAAATAAGGCAAGCAGTGAAAGACAAATACCATATGGTCTCACCTTTAACAGGAACCTAATCAACAAAACAAAGAAACAAGCAAAATATAACCAAAGACACTGAAATAGAAAACAGGCTGACAGTGTTCAGAGGGGAGAGGGGAGGGAATTTCAGGGGAATTTCAGGGGGAAAGGGGAAGGGTTTACAGGAACAAGTATAAAGGACACATGGACAAAAACTAGGGGCGGGTGGAAATGGGAGGGAGGTGGGGAGGGCTGGGTGGGTGGACTGGAATGGGAGTAAAAGATAGAAAATTGTACTTGAACAATAATTAAAATAACATTAAAAAAAGAAAAAAAACCATGACATTTTTCAAAACAAAAATATAGTGAAAAAGAGTGGCCTTTTCCCCTACATGTTTGCAAGTATTTTTCACATTCCGTTGAAGAGACGACAGCGGAATGCTCGCACCCAGTGCTGCGTTCGACGTGTCACAGTGTGTTCCTCTGGCTGGAGAATCTGAAGAAACTCCAGTTTCATGCAGATATTCAGTTAAAAAAGGAAGGTGCATTTTCAAACCTGTTTCGGATAGTTGTGAACTTTCTTCCTTGATATTACACTTAACACTTAACAAGTGCTAGTTTCTTAAAGATTAGTTTCCATGTGGAATCCGAAACCCTCCCAGTGTACTTTTCATACTTTGTTACATTAAAATTCATTGAAATAAGTTGCATTTTGAAAAGATCTTTTACCCATGCATAATTTTGTTAATATTTGGTTCCATGTTTTGGTTATTTGGGAAATGCAGTTTCACTGAGTTAGGCAGATCTCCTGAATGTTGACATATTTTACTAAACAATGTCAAAATATCACATTTGTTAATATCACCGCCCATCTCATCAGGACGTCTTTAAGACGAGCAACGATCAGGCTTGTGGTGGTAGACACACTTTTTTAGGAATTCTAATTTTGGCTTGAAAGCTTGAACTTCACCTTTGGTGATGATTATCGTCTGCTGTTCTGCTTGAACAGACATGCTCTTTGTTCGTTTTTGAGCAAGTAGTTCCCAAATACCCAAGTTTAAATAACCAGAGTGGCTCCTTTAAGTAAAAAAAATGTTTATTTTAAAAGAAAGAAAGGTTCATTAGGTCAGAACTCAGACAACGGCACGGTGCCTGACCTCCAGGCCGACCCCCTTCACACCGCGGCGTGGGGCGAAAGGAGCCCGCGTGGACTTCTCATTTCATCAGGTAGAACGTTAAAAGAACTTGCACTCAAGAGATAAGATTTAATAACATGACTATTTTTTTACAGTTTTGTCAAGGTCATTCGGAAGGGAAAGTGGGTTTAAAAAATTTGTTTCGAGTGTGGGGTGGCAAAGAATGCAGTGACTGCCAGTGCAGCTGTGGTCATGCTGCTAAGATGCCGGCTCTCAAGGGGCCTTTGCCTTTGCACCGTCAGCACACACCAACCAATGGAGCAGCCCATCTGATCTTGCTCATCCTCATTAAGCAGTTTTGACCTGGCAGACCCCCTGCAAGGGTTGTGAGCCATCCTTCAAGGTCTGCGGTCTAGGCCAGTGCCCGGGCTGGTTCTACCTAGAATGGGCGTCACTCCTTTTAGGACTGAGCAGTGGTATGAGGTTAACGAGAAGTCCCTGAATACTCTTTTTAAAGAGTTGAAAGGGTTAGTTGGACAAACTCAAGTTTCAGAGCTCTGACTCAACACTCACCAAATGGAGGAAAACAGCCAATGTCCAATGTCAAGGGCAGCCCTTCCTGGAAAACCTAGTTTCTAGGACTCAGGACGGTAGAGCACCACCGGCAATGGCAGAGAACCAGGCAAGTGTGGGAGAAGGGAGCTGGAAAAATCATTCAGCTTCTGTCTTCTCCAGACTATGCTGGTTGTCTAAACTTCATGAGCTTTGAACTTAAACTTTCTTAAGAAAAAAATTCTCCCAGCAAAAACATTTACCCTATCTGGGTAAATCCACAGACGCGTATCTCCACTCTCAGACCGTGGTATTGGAGGCATTGCTGCCTTCTCACAAAGCTTAGGAACCTGAAATTATATTGTAACCCTCATCACCAGTAGTTGATGTTTCTGTCTTTGCCGTCCAGTAGATCCATAACCTGTCAATCTGCATTTCCCATTTGCTTTACCTGCTGGGGCCTGACACTAGCATTTTAAATCTAGAACCTCACTCAGTGCTCTGTGGCACAGATGGAATTCTCCAGCACTGAAACTTAAGAAGAGCAAACATGTCCCGCCCTTCCAATATCAAAGCAGCTCTTCTCTCCATGGTTGAGTCATTGACTTAGCCATGTCTGTTTAGAAAAACCTGCACCTGTGTAGGTCAAGGACAAACTGTAGCACCTGTACGCAGATGCTGCCCTCCCCGGCTAATGGCCCACAGCTTTTCGGAGGCCTGCAGGGCCAGTGTTGCCTTGCAAAGGTCCCACGAGGCACCAGTGTGAATTGTTTGGCTGAGGTGACTTTGCTGCCACCATGGGAGCCCTTGTTCATCCCTGTGCTACCCTATTTTTTTTGCTGAGGCCTATGAACCTTCTCAGCTGTGCAAGCGACCCTGACTGTCAGTGGCCTGTGGACAAAGATAGCATAAGCAGCGGTACTTACCAAGGTCAAAATATTATGTAGTCTAAGCATAAAGCTTTCATACAGCTTTCAGCACTTACATTCCAACTGCACAATTGAGTTTACCATTGTGTATAGAAGCCTGTACAGAGTTTTGAGGTCAAAACACCTGCTCATACAATCTTAGTCTCAAAGCTACTTCCTGGGATCAATCACTCTACATATAACTTAGCTCCTTCAAAATTTTACTCCTTGTCTTTCCCCTAAGATTACTGACTTATTGTGCCAGAGATTGGTACATTTGAGGTTATGTCCCCAATTACAACCCCCTCATGCCTTAGGCCGTAGGAACTGGGGCTACTTCGTAAAGACTAACAGTGGGAAGGAGCAGCGCTCAGTGTTCTCTGCACAGGAGGAATGGGAGGGGAAGAGAGGAGAGAGAAGTGGAAAGCTCGTCCAGATTCTCCTTCCAAACTAAACCGTTGCACTGAGATGCCCTATGTCCTCTGGGGGGAGGAAGTACGGGGACAGAGAGGGGCCTGGAGTGTTTCACTAGTAGACTTCCCTTCTTTTGAAAGAAAACACCAGGATAGGGTAGAAGTATTATCTTGCAAACTTCTTAGCTTAGCTTCTTAATCACCCTTTATTACTTTAATTTCTGTAAGGTACAGTTTTCTGGTCTCTAAAATGGAAGTAGTAATATCTACATGGAAAAATCGCTAGAAGGATTAGAGATAATGCATGCAAAGCTAGCAGAGGTGCACACAGTTGGCCCAGAGGGGAGAGAAACATGAACAACTGGATGTATTAGAAGATAGTATGTGTGGTAAGTACTACAATAAAAGAAAAAAGTCAAGTGCCTTACAAGTCCAAGTGAAGAAAAATTTAATTTTTTTCACTTGGCTGGGCCTTCACTTCAACAGGCTTGGGGGGTGGATGATTTCATAAGAGGGGTGACTCTGCAGTTGAGTTTTAAAATTTAATAAGAGTCTCTTCATCACTCAGTTCACCTGTGGAGCACATGGTCTTGATAGGCTTCTAAACAGAGATATAAAAGATAAATAAAAGAATTCCTGAATCTGTCGACCCAGGTGGAGAAATATCACATACACACTTGTGCACACATAGCACAGACACAAGAGAAAGGCAAAGTGTATATCTGCAAAGTTGTGCAAAGCGTACATGCTTGGTTTGGGCAGAAAATGCAGGAGAGTTAAGTCCGGAAGTGCTCATCGGAAATAATGCCCTCCTAGGAGCTGAAAGCTTTAACATGAAGAATAGATCAGAAAGAGATGGGAGAATGGGAGAAATGTTTGGAAACAAGATTATTTAACACCTCTGCACAAGATAGAAAAGCAGTGGATGCAATCAGAATAAGGAAGGCTCATTGAAGGAGGCTCCTTTGGAGAGGTTTGTTCTGAGGGAGGTGCCCAGGTTGGGTTGAAGGATTCACATGGGAATCAAAGAGCAGTAGGGAGCATGTGGTTTGAGCACAAGCCGTCTCTTAACTCCGGGGAGCCACATTCCTCCCACCAGGATATTCCCCCTCATACCCAAAATCTTTAAGACCATAGCTTTATCACAATTGTTAAGTCCATTTAGTAAGTCTGCCAATTACCCAGGACCCACTTCATGTAAGGATAGAAAGAGACCATGACATGATGTTCCCATAACATATAATTTATGTTTGAATATGAACATGTTCTAAAGTAGGTAAAACGAAGTTGGAAAATCAACATTATTTCATAATCTACACTTGTGCTTATTTTGTATTTCCATTCATGTAGGAATAATTCAGTGAAAGAAATAAGCAATTTCCTGGCCTACTTAATGGATGGAAATATATTTAATGGCCTCCAACATCTTGGCTTTAGTTAGGTTTCTTGTGTGAAAGACAGTCAATGGCATGGTCTCAACTCAGCTAAGGGCAGCCCGTGGTCTGTGCCATCCAGAATGAAGCTGTTGACTAGGGGCTCATCTGGGAGTGGGAGAAGAATTCTTGCCCAGGGAGAGAGGAGTCTCGCCCCCAGTTGGCCATGCTGCCCAGCAGAGCTTGTGCCATTGAACAGAAATCTCAGCTTATTCACCGTTGAGCACTTAGTCTCACTGAAGCACAAATAAATTAATTCGTATCTTGAAAGTTTGTAGCAGGAAAAGGAAGTAGGATGTAGCCACAGAAAAAGAGTGCTCTAAGGTACAGTGGTTTGGATAACACAAGGGTTGAATCAGGTCTTCCCCTGCCCAGGTGTGCCCCTCAAAGTCACATGCAGCCTGCATGCAGACACCCACTCCAACGACGCACCAACGTTGGGGAAGAAGGTAATCAGGAGGTATTTTTCCCACTTTTAAAAAATAACTCCCTTATGCGATGGAAGTGGAAATGTACAGAGAAATGAATGGCATGTGGGTTACCTCCTGTGGCCTCAGGACAGAGGAGAGCCAAGGGCCCCCCTGAGGCCCGGTCTTGTGCCACTGTCCTTACTGGCCCCTTGGAAGGGCTAGTCCCATAGATTCCAGGGCGGGATCCTACATCAGCTAAACCAGACTCACTGCGGTTTGTCCCCCCAAAGTAGTATGGGCCTATGCCTGGGAGTGCTTCACTACCGATCTCCATTCCCAAACCTCCCAATTGGTACTGTGTGTTTTGTAAGGGTGACAGTAAAACTAGTACTGTAGACATTTTTCTCTCTCACTATAAGAATAGTTTCTATTCAATGTTCTAAACGCTACCTAATTAGCTTGATAGGGTTGTAGCGACCTCCATAGGGGTTCTATTGAGACCCAGCCTATCCTAGAAAATGAACATTTCTCTCTTTTCTATGAAATAGTGCATAGGGACAAGTTAATCATAAACCCAATTTGACAGCAAATTTGTCTGTGTAATTGATTACCCTGCTCTTTACCCCTATTTCCCCATCCTAGCTCCCGTGCCCTCCTCCTTCCATCGAATGGCAAACCTTCTGCTGTAAGATAGAAAACAAGTCGGTAGGAAAGTGTCTATTGGGCGTCTAAAGGAGGTTCATTTTTATAAACCCATTTTCCTCACTTGAGAAGTGATACCATGAAGAGAAGTGGCTCATAGCTGACACCGTGGTCTAGTTATTTCTGTTATGCAGACATGCAGCCAGAGGCCACATGGAGACAACCAACTCGGCTGGGTCAGTTCTTCCCTAGTGGGAAAATTTCCCTGGGTGATTTGAATAATGGAAGAGCCGAACTTTCAGAGACCTCCCTTTCATAAAGCATCGGGCTGAGGAAGAACTGTAGGGACTGCTGTACAAACCCTGCTCGGAGGCGGGTGCTCCCTACGCTTTGAGATGCACAGATTCTTCCACTAGTATGGCTGTCAACAGGTGTGATCAGAAGGGGCTTCCAAACAAGACGGGTGGAATGTGGAAACACAATGCCACTGATCCAGCAAATCCCCATCTTCCGGGGCGCCTTCGCTGGATGCCATAAACCACTGGTTCAGATCCCCGTGGGCAGAAGGCCAGCATGACAGATGGTGAGGCGGGCCGGCAGCTGCCCAGAGATGGAGGCTGTATCTGGAGGGCTGCACTGGGGATGGGCAGACTGGACTGAGCTGTTTTTCAGGCTGAGCTCTTCTGCAGAAGTTGGAAGACGCACAGCTGAAGCAGCTGGTCACTGACTGAACATGTCAGTAGAGAGGCTGGAGGCATTCTGGCACTCTGTTCTGACCTTGCTTGATTCTAAGAGGTGGCAGGCAATGCTGTCAAATGACTCTGATCTTCATTTCGATTCTTGTCTTCATTAGGGGTGGGGGCGAGGTTCTAGGCAGGAGGACTAGACACAGAGGAAAAGGATGAAGGTGAATTAAAGCGAACGTCAAAACAGGTTGTGTGTCCTGGTAGATTAACTGAGATGGAGCGGCAGCACAGCTTTCTGTCTGGCGCCCTGGGGGAGAGGCTTGGGGAGCGGGGGCCGAGTGCAGGTGCACGTCTCTGAGGCCAAGCACTGTGGAGTGGCTGGTGTCTGCACTGAAGGCCAGGCACGGAGAAGGAGATGGAAGCTGACACGCGTGTCTCAGAGGCAGCCGTTGCTGTCAGGTTCGGTTTGTGGAGCTGGGAGGAGCTGTACCAGGCTGCAGACGAGCGCCTGGCGTCTGTCCGGGCCCTTCCTGCACTTTGTGGCATTGGGAATGAGCCTCAGCCCCTCTGCATGTCTTGCATCACTGTCTTAAGAATGTGAGGTCCTTGGCACTTACTGTCGTGCTCTTGGCCTTTGGGTCATATGGAAAAAGTTTTGTTCTAGTACTCGCTTAGATGCTTCCTCCCAAGCAGGGCACTGGGGGAATACGGCTGGGGAAACATGCCGTTAGGGATTTACATCATGTTAAAGAATAATTGCTAGGTATTTAACACATGTGCAGGCATAGACCAGAGGCTAAAACTGGGATTTAAATGCATGCTAGATAGCTAACCAATTAATTAATGAGACAAATATCTATTAGACACCTACGATGGGTCAGGCACTGTGCTGAGCATTGAGGATACAGCAAGGAAAAAAAGTGAAAATTCTTGTAGTTTACACTATAGTGGGGGAGGTTCAAAATAAACAAAGTAAATGGGTTAAGTAATGAAAGCATGGACACTAGCCACACCGCAGTGCACAGAGTTCAAATCCTGGTTGTCAAAAGCACTTGGTCATTGAATGAGGTTAGGCAAGCTACTTAATTTTTCTGCACCTCAGTTTCCTTCTCTGTAAAATGGGATCAACAGAGAACCCACCTTGCATTGCTGCCATGAGGGTTAAAGGGGAGAGTATGTGTGAAGCTCTTAGAACAAGCCCAGCATATGAGTCCTACGGAGGGTTTGGTACTATGGTGTCAGCATTAGACGGTGGCAAGTTCCCTAGAGAAAAACGAAATGGGAAAGCTTCAGGCAGAGCCGTTCAGGAGGTCTCACTGAGAGGGGGACATTGGAGCGAGACCTGAGGAGGGGAGGGCGGGAGGCATGAAACCACCTGAAGGAAGAGTGCAATAGGTAGAGAAGGCTGCAAGGTCAGAAGTTCTTGCTGAGAGGGAGTCAGGCATACTGGAAACAAAACAAAACAAAAACAAAACAGGAAGAGGCCACCCCCCTTTGGGACAGCAAAGGGGGTGGAGGAGACAGGCCATGTAGGGTCCTGTAGGTCACTGTAGAACTAAATATGGCTTTCCTAGCAAAGGTGACTTCCTGGAAGTGACTGTTGACAGCCGTGAGGTTTTACAGGGTCCAGCACAAATCATGCCCCTGTTTTTATTACAAAATCTTTTGTAAAAAGATTTTACAAAATCTTTTTGCAAAATCATAAGCATGTAATTCTGTGACATAACAATATCACACTCAGGCACACCATATAACATTTTAGGTGAAATGTTCACATTAAAACTATAAATAGTACACCCATATTATCACCCTACCAACCACACTCAAGCAGGCCTTACTTCTGCTGAATCCTGAGTATTCAGAGTCTGTGGGATACAATTTAAAAATTCCTCCTCTATGTGTTTAGTATTTGGTCTGGTATTCTGGGATAGATGCATAAGTCCTTGAGTTTCCTACGGAGTCTATTACTTTGTATGAGCAAATAATAATTTAACATCAATAAAGGAAAAATGAAAGAGAAAAGTGGCCCATGATTCTGTCACCTTAGCAAAATAACTCTTGATTTTATCACATTTCATTCTGGAAACTTTCAACTAAAAACAGGGATTGTAATATCTCCTTTTAATGTTGCTGATAATGGAACAAATATTATTTGACTATGAATGGGTGGGGAGTGGATCCTGGGAACAAAACCCCTTCCCAGAATCTACATGTCCAGAGGCCGGGGGCCCTCGTGTGGAAAGATGCGCAGTTGGATCCACCGTTGGGATTCAGGAATAAATAATGCTTCCAACGAGGAAGGTCTAGATGCAGCCAGGTTGCTGGGGGGGAGGACAAGTCACCGAGGGGGGAAAAGTCAGTAGGTGATAAAAGAAAATCGGGAGTCCCCATTTTATAGAAGAGCAAACCAAGATTTTGAGAGTGATTTAAACACTGTTTCCTTTTGCCCTTGTTTGTGGTCACCTCCGCCCAGATAACACCAAGGGAGGGATCACTGAGTACCAGTGGAAGCTAATTGAAGGCCAGAAGCCCGAGAAGTGGAGCCAGCCTCTGCAGTGTGGTGTCCATGTGGCTTTGAGCCTCACAGGTCACCAGAGGCCACCCTGACAGACCTGAGAGAGGCCCGGCTCACACTGACCAACCCCACCATCCCTCCCTGAAATCCTTGGGTGCAGGGAGTGAACTTTGCAAGGCACAGGAATGCCTGCGTAAGCTGGAGAGGCTTGTTTTAGGCTATTTAGTTGACACTTGGGGATTCGAACCAAATAATGACTAGAAATAATCCATACAATAGATGCCTGACACACAAAAGCTGCTCAATAAAATGGTAGCCATTATTTCTATGTTCTGCTTCTTCGGTTTTTATTTAAACATAAGCCAATGCCATTGCTAAGACTCATTGGATATAAGTGACAATTCACAGGAACAAATTTTTATTGTGCACTAGCTGGGCTCCCTCCAGGGCAGGGGCTGACATTTAATTAGATTGATATCTAATTTGTGGGGATGTCTAAAAGTGTTCCCTCATGAATAGAATTGAAGGCTATGTTGAGTGGCAAAAGGGCATGCTGTCACGGTGAGTGGCCCGATCTGATTGCCTTTGGCCGTGGAAACCTTTCTTAGTTCCTGTGGGATGTCCAGCTACTCTGGTCATTCTTTGAGCTACTCAGTAACCTTCTTTAAAAATACTTCATTTGTTGTTGAAAATAGCCAGAGTGGTTTCCGTTGGTAGCAATCAAGAAGGCTGACTAATATCTTATACTACTAGAATTAGCTTCTCAAGGATACAAACTATGTCTTCTTCATCCTTTGCCACTCCAGGGTCTGGTTCATGACGTGTTTACAATAAATGTTAAACCCAAATGAACAAAGTTCAGTCTAATCTTTGTGAACCCATAAGGAACCATTTATGAGAATTTGTGCAGATCAGATGTAGTGTTTTCCAATGATGCATAATACATCTTCCATTTCATAATATGCCGTTCTCTCATATAGGGTATATTAATTAGACTGTCAACGCAGTATCTGTGGATATAGTTATCCTCTTAAAGGTGCTGAAGAGAAACATCTTTAAAGTCTGATGTCATCTACCCCCAGACCAAGCCAAGTTTTCCCTGGCAAGATGCACCGAGTTTGATGCAAATACTGTCAGAGCCAAATGCACACGCCCTCTCTCTTCCTCATTAATTCCCTCCCCAACTCTCTCCATCCCTCCTCTCCCTTTCCCTGCCCCTCCTCTCCCACTCGCTTTGACAGATCGCTGACTTCACGGAAACCAATGTGGAGTCCCAGACTCCTGGCTCCCTGAAGGCACCACATCCTGCTAGACTGCACACTCATTACAGGATGTGCTGAGTCTAGACATTCACCATCCACATCAAGTCTTATGCCCACAAGACCCACAATGCACATCATCTCAATGAAAAGCTCTTGGACCAGGAACAAGGGGAAGCAGAGAAAATAAATGCACAGTAGCCACTCCCTGCTCTTAATTGTATTGCTCTGTGTCTACCAGACAAGGCCCACCTCCTTTCCCTGTTTCTCCCTTCCTCCCACTTTCCATCCCTTCTACCTTCCCTCCCTCCCCCCTCCTCTCTTTCTCTTCTATTTCAGATAGGGGAAATAATCATTGTATGACAGCAGAAAAGGAAAAGGAGAGGTGGGGGTAGAGAGACGAATGATGAAGAGAACAGTGTCAAGAAGGAAGTAAAGGCAGAGCATACCCACCAGGTCAAAACTTTCTGATGTTAAGGGGAAGGTCTGAAGTCTGTCAGGAGATGCACTAAGAAACAAGGGACCAACCGGCAGAATCTTCTCCCAGAGAATTCACCGATGAGCAGTTAAACCATAATTTCCATATTCCACTTGATTTTCTCCTCATCTGCTTCCAGTTTTGAACAAGTGTTACCAACGACTTGGACCCATTATTATGCTAGTAACCAGTGGAAATGCACCTCTCTCTTCTAAGCCTTGATTTTTACCTACCCCTGAGTGATTTCTCAAATCTTCATTCAGAGAAGCAGCTGGATTGCATTGGGGGAAAAGAATTACCCCTACTGAATCTTAATATAAAAATGACAAACTATCCAAACTGACAGGCCATAACATCACTTAAGTCACCCTTCCCTTTACAGATAAAAGAAGAGAGAGAGAGATTCAAACACTTGGAACACCCAGCCCTGTGACAGAAGAGCCCAGAATAGAGAATTTTCCACTGAGTCATGATAAGAGTGGCAAGGAGGATAAAGTCAAAGAGGAAGAGAAGATGATTAGGTTGGGAAGCTTGTGTTAATAATTCATTCTGTATTTGTGTTGTTCAGAATTTGAGAATGCTTTTTGATCAATTATTCATGGCGGAAGAAGGTAAAGAAAACATCAGATGCCATAGGACATCTGATCTGACCCTTTTGAGAAGAACCATTTCCTGGGTCTAGCATAGTGCAATGAAATTAGTCCATCAAGGGTCTTTGAATATATTCCATGAGCGTCTTTCATAAACATCCTGAAATATCCTAGAAGATTAAAGGCAGCATCCGCCTCAAGGGAATATTACGCATAATAAGCATGAAGAATGTTTGCTACTTAAAGTTAGGTGATGACCCCTCTCTGAGAGGGTCACTAGGTGAATGTGAAAATTAGGTTTCTGCAAATCACAAAGGCCAAAGACGTGCCTCCCAGCATGAGGGACATTAATGAAAACAAGATAGGAAATCATTACTGATGAGCTGTACTGTTTTAACACCTAGTTCACCTCCATCTAACTGGTAGGTACTTACAAAAAGGCTTGATGAACAAAGGGTGAATGAATGAGTGAATTAATGAAAGAAAGCCGGTGTGCTACTTTCAAGGAACAGAAGATAAACCTCAGCATGTAAGGCAAGATTATCTGAAATGCTAGACATACATTCCACCGTGTTTGTTTGTTTGTTTGTTTTAAGGCCCTTAGTCTAGGGAGATTCTGGACTGAATTTGAGACTAAAAACAGGCACCTTCAAGTCCTATCAGACTGAAGTTGCATATATAACCCTTCTACTACATGGGTAAGGTACACACCATATACCCAGGGCTGTGTGTCAAACAAAGTAGATTAAATTTTTGACAACGAGTAACGTCTTTTAGAAATAGAAATCTTTATGGAAGGGTAAAATCATTTAACTTGGGCTGGACATAGTGTCTAGAACAGACGTGAACATTTTTTTTTCTTTTTGGCTTTTAAGTTACCCAAACTAAAAAAAAATAATTTCAAAAGAGCATTTGTAGATTTCTGCTTAAGTAGTGCTCAAGGCTCAGGAATAAAAGAATGAAAAAAAAATCTTGGGGTTGGGTGAATTATATATAATATATATTTAGAAATGAATAGACAAATGTCTATGTATAATAATATCACTAGGCCAAAAGAGGTTTTTCTTGAAAATAAAATGGGAAACAAACAGCAGGATAGTAGTGTGGCTTCTGAAACTGAGCTATAGTTCTGTTTTATTTGTCAGTCTGCACAGGAAACGCAAGCAGTCACCCAGCTCGCTTGCACTGGCCTCCGTGTCCACATTCCCCATCCACACCAGCCTCCTCCCTCATCCCCCCAACCAGATCGATACCTTTGTGAATACTGTGTTGGAATTCAGCCAGGAATATCTGAAAATGCCATCTCACGTTGCCTCCAACTATAAGGAGGAAATTATTCAGATGACTGATGCTCTGTAGGGCAGTATGCTAAATTGATCCTTTGGCAAGAAACACCTCATGTAACTTAACACAGCAATTCCCATAAATACCAATGTGATTATCAACCAGAAGTTAATTTACCTGTTTCTCAAAACTAGACAAGTAGTTCCGTGTACATTTTTGTGTCATTGTTATGTTTAATATGTGTGTATCTTGGAGTGCTCAAACCAACCATGACATAAATTACACTAATGAAAGTACTTTGTCAAGCTTGCAATGCTCTTGATGAAACACCTCCATTGTGAGATTTTGTTCTGAGTACTTACCTTTCAAGTAAAATTATCCTCTGAATTGACTTTTTCTTTCTTTTTCTTGGCTAAGTGGAATTCTCTTTTCAACAGAAAGATTTACAATATTCCCTTCTGTGATCTGACTATATTTTAATGCTTTAAAATTGTGGAAAGTATATTTTAAACCATTGTTTTCTTATTATTTACCGAAAACATCTGTAAAGTTTTCTCTCCCTGGGATGGTGTTTCTTGCATTCCTCTGTTCATTCATACCTTCATCTGTTTATTCATTCAATAGACATTTCTTGAGCACATGCTCTGTGCCAGATCCAGGGTTCTAGGCAATGGGTGTCTGTTGGGAACTGTCCCGACTGGTTTTAGGACCTGTAACCGCTTCCCACCGCCCCCCACCACCCGCCCCCTGCCACCCACTTGGCTAAGGCTGAGTTTGCGACCTTGGGACCATAAGCCACTAAGGAGACAAAGTTTATCTCCCTGGCAGGGGTGCCACCTCTGCTCCTTTTACTTCACCCTGCCTGGTCCCCAGTGCTTGATTGGTTAGTCAATGACAGGTAAGATTCCTCAAGGGAAGGATGACTTAAGACAGGCACGATCACGGGGGGCCCTCAGGGAAGGACTTGGGGGGCTATAGAAAAAGGGGGTGATAGATCCTCGCCCCTTGGCTTTGACAGCCTGAGTCCTCATTCTGTCTGTAAGAAGTCTCCTAATCTCTTGACTGCCTTACTTCCCCTACCTGATTTAAGCCTGAAACAATGCCTTAAGCCTGAAACAATGCTGGAGGTGGGTGCTGCCCTGTGCTGGAAAGGGTGGGTTCCCTAGGGCAATCAGGCCTAAGAAAGAATTCATAAAATCCCATGCAACCTACTTTGCTAATACCCTCAATTTAAATGATAAAGGTTCAAGCAGGAAGTAAGTTTGTTCCCCAAAGTTTTATGGCCCTTTAACTATCTGACTCTGACACAGTAGAAGCCCTCAGAGTTCTTTGAATGTTTTCTATTGTTTAATCATTTCTGCCTGACAATGATTGATGAGCTTTACATATATACCCTGTATTCCTATGCAAATTGAATCCAATAAAAGCTTGTCAAGGCAAGGGTCGAGGCACTCTCCACTTGAGAGGGTGGCTGAGGTGCTCCGAGGCTTGCACTTCCCTTGAGAGAGAAGCTGCACTATCCCTTTTCCTCCACAGGACTTGGTAGTCTGTGTGAATTTGTCTTGTATCTCATCCACAATGCCAGAGACCCCAGGAGCCGGGATCCGCATCAAGTGTCCACCAGAAAACCAAAACAAGCCCTAGGTAACAATAAAGGTCCCAGGTGATGATAAAGAGGGTAGTTCAGTAGATGAGAGAGGTACTGGGTAACAGTGCCACTTAGAGAGGGTTGCCAGGGAGGGCTTCTCTGGGGACGTAACATTGAACAGAGACCAGAATGAAGTGGGCAATGAACCAAGCAGAAGTCAGAGGGGAGAAGGCTTGAAGCAACAGAACATGTGCAGGAAAGCCCTTGACCAGAGAAACATGATGGGCGTTTCTGGAGAAAGTGTGTATGGCTCCTCTACCTTTCAAGAACGCTTTCTTTTAAAAACAACTATCTGAATGATGGGCCATGTGGAATTAATTGCTTCCTGATTTTGAATAGAATGCGTTTCCATTGACCATTTATTTTGGTAAATGTGGCTGATTCAGGATGTGAGAAACAGTTATTTAAAATTTGGAGAGGGAAGCGGTTGGACGAGAGCATTGGCACGGACTTGCCCTGGCAGCGGTGATGACTGAGACAAAGAGATGAATAATTAATGCCTATGTGATGATTGCATGAGGAGGCTTTTGAACGTTTCATATGAAATAATTAAAACAACACTTTTCTCTGATCATTGTCAGGCATGTAAAGATCTGGCTATAAAAGGCTTCACTGGGTTGGGGAACGGCAGTCCTCTCCCTCACCCCAATAATAATTAGTTTAGCTGTACAGGCTTTGTGTATGTTTTTTGTGAACTAAATAGAAGGCAGTTATGATAGCTTGCTTTTAGCAGTCAGAATTTTATAGGTTTTTGGCTGCTCTCTATAGATATGACACAGGAAGAATGCCTGATGGGTTCAGATTTTTTCTATCCATGACATGAAGTTCATACAGCTGGCTGCAGTGTGGCTGAATCAAGCAGTTGGGTTTGTCAGATCCCATCCATTCTAACTCTAATTACACATGTAGCAGCTGAACCAATCAACTGTACTCCTTTTGGGTAGTTATCCGTATGTCTCCTTCCTCATCCCCATGGCAACTCCTTTTCTTTCCTTAAAGATCTGGGCTCCTGGAGTTCCAGTCAAGGTGGTGAAGTAGTATAGGCATTAAAAAAAGAAAGAAGGAAAAGAAAGAAAAGAAGAGCTGAGCTGACGCATTCTCTCCCATACTGCTCCAGCCTTCAGTGTTGGACATTTCAGTGCCCATGTAGCCTCACGGTTCCTTGACATTCTCATGCTAATGATCTTATTCTCCTTCATCTCAGCCTCTCACTCCTTTGTCATTCAATAACTACAAACTCTGCATCTCTCCTACATCCTATTTTTAACACCCTTTCTCACTCGTACCCTGATTCTGACAATCCAACAACCCTGCTACCCTCCAAAGGTCCTACTATCTTCTAACCTCTGTCCCTCACTTCCCTCATGTCCTAATTTCCTTCTGTATCTTCAACCCATTTGTTCCTCCTTTGATTAGCAGCTTTTCTTTGTCTCTGTGAACACAGCTGGGAGAAAACCACAATGCCAATTGGTGTCACTCTAAATTCACATTCGGTAACATCAAGTAGGCCCGATATGTGGCTTGACAGTCACACACTTTCCATAGATCGTTTGCATCTCTTACTCCCCAGGTGACAATTTCATCCATTCTCCTCCTTCCTTGGACCTCCTCATCTCAGCTGAAAACTTTGTTCTTGTTGGGAACCACCCTGACTGGTATCAGAGCTGAAACCCCCACCTAGGCTAAGGCTAAGGGAACGCCCTTGGAACCGTAAGCCAGCAAGGAGACAAGGGCTTGTCTCCCTGGCAGGAATGCTGCTTCTGCTGCTTTATTCATAACTGAACCCCCAAAAGCTTGGTCGGTTAGCCAAAGACGGGTAAGATTCCCCAAGGGGGGAACAACCTAAGCCAGGCACGATCACTTTGGGAGGCCCCCCAAAAGAAGGACTTGGGGGGCTGCAGCAAAGAGGGTGACGGACCCTCGCTCCTCGGCTTGACATAGCCTGAGTTCTCATCGTCTGGGAGAAAATCTCCTTATTGTCTTAGTTCCCGTGCTAAGCCTAAAACAATGACAGGGTGGTGCAACTCTGTGCTGAAAAGGGCAGATTCCCTGGGTGATCAGGCCTAAGAAAGAACATGTAAATTACTGTGAAACCTTCTTTGTTTAGAATGCTCTCAGTTGAATGAGAGGGGTCCAAGGAGGAAGTTTGTTCCTCAAAGTCTTACAGCTCTTGACCCCGACTCAATAGACCAGCAGAGTTCCTTGTTTTCTATAGTTCCTTACTTCCCCTGATAAGTACTGTACTTTGCCTGAATTATTATGCAAAATGAGCTCAATAAAAGCAGGTATGGACGGTAAATCAGGGTGCCCCCCACTAGGGGGGATGGCCATTTCGTCCCCACTTCCCCACAGAAACTAGTTTGTCTCTGTGCATGTGTGTTTGTTTCTCGCGTGTTTTTCGGCGAGCCATCCACAGCGTTCCGTGGTCACTGCTGGCCGGTGACCCACGCGCAACAGTTCCTATTGCACTGGAAAAGACTGAAGGAATCATAAGAGAAATGTCATAGTCCTCACCACTACCTGTGTCTGTGCTCACGTAATCTTACTTCTCTTATAATGGGATGAACCAACTCTCTATGAAATATCCCGTCCACTGGTGTCTCCTCATGGATATTGCTCCAGTAATTAAAACCCTTTCTAATGCATCAGCAACTTCCCTCCATCTGCTGGATCATAACTGTCAACATGCAAGCATGATCTTATTTCTTCATTTATGGAAAAGAAAAACCTTCTGTTGAACCTATTTCATCTTCTAGCTATTGTCCAATTTTTCTCCTTCCCTTTATAGCAAAACTTCTTGAAAGTGTTGTTCATGTTCTCTGTCTCCAATTTTTCTTCTCCTGTTGAATGGACTTTGGCCAATTTTTCATTCCTATCGGGGCACCAAAATTACTGCTACAAGATCGTGACTGCCATCAACAATGGCACATCCAGTGGTTCTTTCTTGGTAGTTATCTAACTTGACCTTCGGCATTTGTCCCAGTTGATTTCTCTCTCCTCTTGAAATGTTCCACCATTTGGCTTCCAGGACACCCCATTTGCCTGGTTTCTTCATTCTCAGGCTCTTTTTCTCATTCTTCATCTCTCATCTTTGGAGATTGAAGTTCCCTCCACCTCATCTCAATTTGTATAGGTATTTGATAGCTACAGGGGGGCAGTGGCTTTACTGTGTTGGACGTGCAAATCCAGAGCGATCACTCTGTGTTTAGTGTAGTGACTGAGTAGGTTCTGGGTCAGGTTCTCCAGATTTGGATTTGGGTCACCACCCATCCACACACACACACACGTACCTGTACTCACTGTTTTCTTTCTTTTCTTTTTTTTTTTTTTTGCTCTAAGTCAGTTGGAAGTAATATTAGTAGCTAATTCATAAGGATAATAATGAATAAAAGAAATAATTTAGGTAAAGAGGTAGTATATAATAAGAGCTCAATAAACATGAACTATTATGAATATGGTTGAAATGGTGGGTTTTCAATCTCTTACACCATGGGTGCTTCCAGGTCCTGGTAAACCACGTACTTGGCCCACTTTTGTATGCTACAGGAATACACAATTGCTACACAACCACTTTATTGAAATTAATAAAATGATAAGTGCTACTTCTGATAAGAAACTAGTGGGGTAATTACATATTGTAGTGGATTGCCAATTATATTAAAAGCCCAAGTGTGGGTGAGGATAACCATGGATGCTACAAAAGTACTTACTGCTCTTCAGAGTCCTCACTGCTCTTCCCTGCACTGCCACCTCAGGAACTCATTTCACACTGGACCGGTTGCTCTGGGCTCTGGTGTGTGCTTGTTTGCAGTTGAGCTAGCTCAAAGGGGCATACTCTGAAGATATTTTGCCAAAGAGTAGGTTCAAGTTTAGGATTTTCATAGTCAACTATAAATTTGAAAAATTTTGGATTTTGATTGCTTTTAAATGACAGGGTCTCCATAAAGCCTCTTCCATTTTTACCTTTGTGATAAAGTTTCACAGAAAAAATGTAGTCTGCAGGGTTTTCCAAACCTCCCTGACAATGGAAGACTTTAATGTAAATGAGGCATCTTTGTAGTATGCTGCCCAGAACATTTTTTGGAAAAAAATCCTGGCATAGAGAATACCATAATTTACATTCTGTTTGTTTTGCTTTACCATTTTATCTTTGGGGTCTAATAATAGGTGTTTAATAAAATATTGTTAAAGAAATGAAATGTAAGCAGTATATTCCAATCTTTGAAGCTTTTGTCAAGCAATTTATGATTCACCATACTCATGATACGGTCACTGTTCTTGGTAGTCACTGATGTGAGCAAGTCCTTTGGTCCCAAACTTAAGCTAATCGTCATAAAGCCATCTCTCCAGGAGGGTTTAATATGTAAACATAGGGGCAAAAAAGACTTTAATAATCAATTTGTATTTAAAACAAACTTCCTGAACTTACGTGTGAAATATTATCGCTTTAGGTAAATGGCTTTGAAAAAATTGCATACTTCATTCCTCAAAGAAGTTTAGATTACGTGGCCATGAAGCATGTTGTCCGTTTATTCATTTAGTAACTGTGCACCTACTCTGTGCCAGCCACTGTTCCAGGTGTTGGTAATCCAGGAGAGACCCAAGCTGAGGAGGTTTGTTTTCCCAGGGGGTTCCTGATCTAGCAGAGGAAAAGGAAGCAGGCATCTACTTTTAGAACTAAACAAGTTTTAAAATGAAGTAATTGCAGACTGAGATAAGTCATGTTAGGGCAATGACAAAGAAATAAAGGGAAGTGAACCAGGGGCCAGAAAACCATCAGGGACAGAGCCCAGGCAGGAGATGGCATCAGCGATAAAGTGAAATCTGAGCATCATAACTCCAGTCTCCACGGAGAGCCAAGGAGTCCTAGGCTGGGAGGGGTGGGCTGGCATTGCCGCACGGAGATGGTCAGCGCCTGGGAGCAGACTGAGACGAGCGCCGAGCGGGAAGTGCAGCTCCACAAAGAGAGAAGGACGTGTAAGAAAGAGATGGTGTTACACACATGAGCCGAAGATGGCCTCTGCATTGGACCCGTTGATTGTTTCTTCACAGCAGGCTGAGACCTATGAGCTCAAAAGCCTGTCAGAGTCAAACTCAACTTTTTACACACCCAGTTGTTTTAAACACAACTCAAATAAGCAGGTTTACATCTTCTTCCACTTAGAGCTTGCCTTGTTTGCAGGCCTTGTGAACCTGCCCAGCACGTGCTAGCCATATAAAATAAACCCCAGGGATTATAGAGACACAAGTCACTGCTGCCCCTGACAGCCCCCTGACCCAGAGATGCTGTGCTGGCCTGCTGAGCAATCTCACTTAGATGTGAGGGACCCTCTGCTCCCTGTCTCCCCTGGGAGTTCCCTTGCCCTCCTCCTCTTCTCCATGGTAGTCCCAGTGTGGTGGCATCTGGACAGTCTCGTGTCCACAGGTACTTCTCTGCATGTAAACTTGTCAGAGCCACCACCCAAGTACAGCTGGTGTGTGCTACTGCCACCTCATGGTCATGTCTTCTTCCTTGATCCTCCCAGAAATCTGTCCTATTCTCTCTGGATGGGAAAGCCAGTCAAAGTGGGTCTGGTCCAGGAGTGGGAAGGGGCCTTTCCCACCTGCGGGCAGATGGAGGGACCTTGAGCCAGAGTAATAACGGAGCTTGTACACATTCATACACTGTATTTGTTGGAAGGGCTGGAGAAACTCTATGTTTGAAAATCGTTTTCCACTTTTAATATTCTGGATAGACTTGCTAATTACATAAAAATCTACAATCCAGGTATATTTCAGAAGTGGGTCTTAAGCTTTCTGGTCTTGTGGAATGAGCTACTCCTATATTATTGAGTGCTTTAATTTTTGCCACAGTTGGAAAAAGTAGTCATGCTTCCTGCTACCGGTCTCAATAAGTGGATGTGGAATGTGTGACTACAGCTGCATTAAACTTCACTTATTGTGAACTTGGGGTCATTGCATTTTGTAAGATATAATCACGCACGCTTTTAATATAAGGCATGAGAATAGTTTACTCAGCTGGGAGCAGAGTTGGCACATTTAAGGTTGTTAGGTCAGTTCCTGGCATCAAGGACAAAATAGTTGATGTTATTAAGTTCTGTTTTCCTGGCTCTTGACCCTCCTGTTACGATGTAGAACGCGAGTTCCCTATAGAGTTGACCCAAAGTATGTCTTAGTGTTCTGAGAAATACTTAAATGTAATTGTGCCCAGGGGCAAGTCTTACTTAAACCTGGTCGTCTGATGTGCTTTCCTTTCCTTTTGCTCCCATCCTTTCTCTGCTGTGCAGGGAACTTTGTCAGGTAAGGCTGCTATAGCAAAATGTCATAGGCTGGGTGGCTTAAACAATAGACATTTATTTCTCACAGTTTTGGAAGCTGGGGCATCCAAGATCAAGGTCCTGGCTGCTATGGCAGAGAGGGATTACTCCCTCTCCTCCTCTTCTTATAAAGCCACTAATTCCATCATAAGGACCCCACAGTCATGATCTCATCTAACCCTAATTAACTTTCAAAATTCCTATCTCCAAACACAGTCACATTGAGGGGTGGGGCTTCAACATATAAGTTTGGGGAGGGCACATTTCACTGCAGTGCATACCCCCAAGTAGTTACGTGTTGTGCTGCTTCTGAGGGCATGTCAGCTCCTGCTGGGAGGGCTGGTACTTGCTTACTGCTGCCATCTCTGCTGGGAAGACTCACATCTGCCTGGTCCTGTTGTCCAGCCAAGAACCACAATGCAAGGTCTGTGTCTATATTCACTTTTTTGCATGTGGTTGTCTAGTTGTTCCAGTACCACTTGCTGAAAAGATTGTCTTTGCCACGTTGTATTGCTATTGCTCATTTGTCAAAGATTAGTTGGGCGTGTTTGTGGGAGTATATTCATGTGGTTCACTTTCTGGACTCTCTATTCTGTTGCACTTATTGATTTGTCTGTTCTTTCACCAATATCATACTTTCTTGATTTCTGTAGCTTTATACTTGAATAGCTTTCTATATTACTGCAGCTTGAAGCTATAGAATAGCTTTCTACATTATTGTAGCTTGAAGTTAGAGAATGTCAGTCCTTTAACTTTGTTCTTCTGTTTCAGTATTGAGTTAAATATTTTTGGTCTGCTGCTGCTCCTTAATTTTAGAATCAATTTATCAATGTCCTCATAAGAACTTTCTAGGATTTTGATTGGAATGGGAATGAATCTACAGATCAAGTTAAGAGGAATTGATATCTTGGCAATCTTGAGTTTTCCTATTTATGAACGTGGAATATCTATTTATTTAATTATTCTTTAATATCTTTCATCAGAGTTTTGTAGTTTTCCTCACATAAACCTTGTACATATTTTGTTTGATTTCATTTTGGAGAGTATTAATATAAATGGTAATTTAAATTTTTAAATTACATTTATTTATTGCTAGTATATAGGGAAATGTTTCAGTTTTGTATAATAACCTTGAATCTTATAACTTATTAAGTTAATTGCCTATTAGTTCCATGAGCTTTTGTCAATTCTTTCAGGTTTTCTACATAGGTGATCATGTCATCTGCAAGAGAAGAGTTTTATTTCTTCCTTCCCAGTCAGTCTCTATACCTTTTATATTCTTTTCTTGTCTCATTGCGTTATCTAGGATACGCAGTACGATGTTGAAAAGCAGTGGCAAGAGAGGGCATCCTTGTCTTTTCTTGATCTTAGCAGGAGAGCTTCATGTTTCTCATGATGTCTTCATGATGTTAGCTGTGGGTTTTTGTAGATGTTCTTTATTAAGTTAGAAAGTTCCCTTCTATTTCTAGTTTTCTGAGACTTTTT
The DNA here is from genome assembly GCF_004126475.2 of Phyllostomus discolor. Classification (NCBI taxonomy): domain Eukaryota; kingdom Metazoa; phylum Chordata; class Mammalia; order Chiroptera; family Phyllostomidae; genus Phyllostomus; species Phyllostomus discolor. The sequence continues at coordinate 23,469,427 of NC_040905.2, forward strand.
AAAAAATTGTGAAAGGGTATTGAATTTAGTCAAATGCTTTCATTGTGTGGTGGTGGAAAGGTCATCCTATAGTCCTATGATTAGGTCTCTGTCTTGTGGTGAGCCTGCCTCCCTGGATTGTGAACTTCACTAGCCATTCTTGGTCCCCTTCCGTCCTCCTTTAGCTGGGACAGAATAGCCAGGGGGGCTGGAGTTGGGTATTTTCCTCCCACAGTGTGGAAGGTTTTAGTTGGGTATTTCCCTTCCCTCAGGTAGTTTAGGTCCTAGTTCACTAGGTTCCCCAATAGCAGGCCTTGTTAAAAAGAACAGAATGCTCTGGAGTACTTTAAACTGGTTACTTTTTACCTCTCCCTTTCAGAGGCATGAGGATTTTTCTCCAATATTTACTCACAAAAGTGTCGTGCCTTTACCTCTCCACTGCCAAGACTGTGTCCTCCTGGAGCTTTTAACCTGTAGGCTTGTCTAACCTGAGCCTTCAGCAAGCAGGCCATCGGCTCTACTCCAGGCTCTCCTGGCCCGGCACAGCTTCTTGAAGTGGTTTTTACACAGGTCTCTGAGCCAGTAAATTGTGATTCTTGGTGTCTGCGTGTCTGTCTCTCCCATTTGGGGGACAGTGATTAGCCCTGTGAGCTCCCTTCTCTGACGGATCTAAGAAGAGTTGTTGATTTTCCCAGTTTGTTCAGTTGTTTACTTGTTAGAGCGGACTGGTTACATCTGTGCTCTCCTTACATGCTGCACTAGAAAGCTCTGAATTTATTTCTAGGTGTTTTGATAATTATATTTTAGAATTACTGGTTTCCTCTAAATAGTGTTTATTCTGTTTTTAACTCCATTGGACAAAAAAAAAATTTTAAACCCCTAATCTAAATGAATAGGGAATGAGAAAATTTATATTTGATTTCACTGTGCCATACGGCGGGGGGTTCAAGTTTGGTGGAGATTCTATGGAGTTTTAGGACCATGGGTGTTACTCACATAAAGTAGCTTCTCAATTAATCCTGTGGCTACAGACACTTGCTAAGTCCTTTTGTGCACAGAGCTCATCCTCCCTGTGCCGAGCCCCGGCTTGGAGCTGCTGTGGCCTCCCCTCGGCTCCTCTTCAACAAGAATTGGAGCATTCGTGAGAATGTGAAGCAAAATCGAGGAAGGCACCCAAATATGACCAAATCTGTTAAAGAACTTCGGCCCCTATAGAGGCCTGGTTTGTGAGCCATTCAACAGCAGTTTCCCTGTAAAGAACAGCACACCAACTCTCTGTGTGAGCCACTGTGGTCATAATGCAGATTCTCGCTTGATATTGTCTCAGATCCAGTGCAATGTTTCAAACAATTAAAAATAAACAAACAACTCGTTGTCAACAGCTGCTCCCAGCTCATGAGGAATTGAGCATCTCATGCAGACTCGGATCTGGAGAGGGACCCACGATGGAGAAAGGCAGACAGGGCGTTCTCATCATCGTCTGAAAGCCGGGTATTCTCTCCAGCGATCACTGCTGCCGGGAAGCCTCCGACGGCACGCCACTGGGCCGTCACCCCACGCAGGCCGCTGGCAGAAGCCGGGGCAACGATGCTCTCCAGGAAGGGCAGAGCACATTAAACATCCTGCAGGGAAGATTGTGGCCTCAGCCCATTTTTCAAAGTGAAAATCGAAGCTGGGCTTTTGGAGGATATAGACACGGATCACTGAAAGAAAGTTTAGTTTAAAGGGAAAAAAAAGTAACAAAAGGCCACACTCTATTTCTTGCTTCAGCTCCCCTATTTCTAAAAAGACTAATACATGGCTGACATCTAAGGAGATAGCTTAGTTCTCGCCCACCACCAGCTATACGGAAGTTTTATAACACTGAAGTACCTTTTGTTAAAGTTTGTATCTTTTGTTAAAAAGAAGCCACCAAAGAATCCCATGATTTCTTTATTCAAACTATTTTCTCATTCAAATAGTTGGATGAAAAATTTTCAAGGGTATTTCTAACGGACAAGTTAAAGGATGTTCAATGATCTCTCAGCTCTCCATTCCCATTTATCAGAGAGATTATTAAGGGAGGATTTCATAGCCAACAGAGTCAAACATTTTCAGATGGGCCTCAGATCTTGTAGAAAACTCTCACTCTGTGATAAAAAGAATATCCATATATGAACCTGCATATTGTAAAGAGAAAGAGAAAAACTGGGGAACTCATATAGGAGTGATTTAAAAAATTGTCCTTAGGGTTTAGTTTCAAAATTCAGGTGATGTGCATTAAGCAGTTTGTTAAGGAGGGAAAGACCAAGGAGGTTGCTCCAACGGAGAGAGTGACTTTTGGATCATCTCTCGTCCCTCAGTACCAACATTGATGGTTGATAGGAGACAGGGGGGAGAAAGACATGGAGCGCTCGTGTGCTCGTCACTATTTGTTTCCCTCTTACCTGCACAGGGGTATTCTGGCTAGTGCTATCACCTGGGGAGAAAGCCGTATAAAATTAGTTAAAATGAATTATTATGGAGGACATTTATTTCCAAAATATTTGGAAGAGTAGAGGGATTGCAAACAGGGGAAACCGTGTACAATAAATCTGGCGTACTGTTTAAAAAAATGGAACCAGAATAGCCCTGGCTGGTGTAGCTCAGTGGATTGAGCTCGGGCTGTGAACCAAGTGTTGCAGGTTCCATTCCCAGCAGGGTACATGCCTGGGTTGCTGGCCATGGCCCCCAGCAACCACACATTGATGTTTGTCTCTCTTTCTCTTTCTCCCTCCCTTCCCTCTCTAAAAAATAATGAATAGAATCTTTTAAAAAATTAAAAAAAATGGAGCCAGAATAAAGATAGAATATTGCCATACCTTGTGGGCATCACATACATATTCAGATTGATTTCATCAGGGCATCTTTACCTGGTGTCCGTGTATTGTAGAATTCAGGGAGGTCTGTACACGTGGATGGGAAAATTATAGTCTTTTTATAAACCTCTAACTGAAATTGAGCCCTGCCTTAATTATAAATATAGGTCTCATTAGACTGTCAAAGGGATTCATGGGATAAGAAAAGGTTAAAAAACCTCTGGAATAACAGTATCATCCACCAACAAATGGGAAAATAAAAATTTCTCACTTCATTTGAACCAAAACATGACTGTATTCAACTACTCAATATATAAATTAGTAAGCAATGTTTTAGATCAAAGGATACTGATAATATGACCCGAGCACACTCTAAATATAGATCATTTTAGTCCCTACAATTGATATTTCCAATTCATTTTTATTTGTTTATTGTCTACTATGAGCGATATTATGCAAGGCTCTGGGGGCTACAGTGATTGCAGAAGCTCCCAGTGTTTGGGAGGGGTGCTCCTAGTACACGATGACTATAATAAAAAGAATGGTGTGGTAATTTTTTTAAGTTGAGAGAATAAGAAGCAATTATTGAATAACGCACTTGGACTCTGTATTTATTGACAAGGAAGATGGGTCTTCCGAGCCTTCACATGTGCTTCTGTCCATCCTTTGTGAACCCAGGTTGTTGAGCATCCACCCTGGCAAAGCCTGAAGTCCAAGTAGGGAGAGAAGCATTGATGGTCAGTTGAGACACCCACACCCACACCCCACTCACACGAAAACTAACACTTTCCTTCGTGGTGATCTCCTGCAACCCTGACTTCTCATTCATTTTCCAGGTCATGTGCACCACTGGACAGAAGACTGTAGAGAGATTATCACAAACTCATTCATTCTTCTGAACCACAAATGAAAGAAAGCTTGTTTCCCAAAATGTGGTCCAGAAATATGGTGTTTTCAATATTTGCTGCTCTGAAATATCAAGATTTTGTCGGGTTTGGGTAAAGTTGACTCATTTGACTTATGCTCCTTATTCAAAAAGAGATAATTAGTGGGAAGGTATTGGCCATTTCAGTGGAAATGCTGAGTCTCTTGACTTATCGCTGAAACAGCTACTTTAATTTTCAAAGAAATTGTAAAAGTTGATTCTTTTAAGTGCCAGTCCAATTATAACAATATTTTAAGAATTGGCTGAGCACAATAGAAAACTGAGGTCAAATTTCATTTAAGCCTTATGTAAACTAAGATAATTTCATGTTATGCTTGTTAGCAAATGCCAGAAGTAGTCAAATCCTTGCTGCTCTGGTTCTTGGGTGAATCAGGGTGATGAGTCCATTTCTATCTCTGGATAGCACATACTCTCAGATGCTTGCATTTAATTTGTAATTCTTAGACTAATTTCTAACAAAGTCAACACATTTTGTCTATTATAAAAGAATATGGCTTTAGATGTAGTATATATAATCAGTTTGGAATTTAAGTAACGACTTCATTACCTAACAAGTTTTTTAAAAAATGTTGCCATATCTTGATGATTTATTTAGCTTTGGAACTTCCTCCAACATTAACACCTAATCCACACTGTTGACCAATGATTCTGCCTTGGGTTGTTGGAAGGTCCCCCCCTACCAACCTTCCTCCACTATATATGCTAGACTTGGCCCCTACCTAGACCATTAAGTCATTGAAGATAGGACTCATGTCTTATAGTCTTTTAAAATCTCTCTAACCGTGGGTTTTATTAATATAGTAAATGCTCAGATAATTGCTGGTCCACTCTCATCCTTAGGTTAGCTAAGGAAAGAACACGTTCATAGGGCCATCAGCAGGGGACTTGTTTTTGGCAGCATTAAGGACAGAATAGTCATTTTCTGTTTATAGTCTACAGGGACCAAAGAAATGGACTAGAGCATCATGGCGATGTCTAACAGTTCCCCAGCCTGTGTATGTGACAAAAGATAATAGGCAAATCAGTGTTTGGCTTACCCAGTATCAAGCAACTCATTTGACTTTTTTTTAAAGAAAAAAAACAACATTGACTAAATTGTTTTGTCTTTTTGTAGACAGAGCCTTGGATCCTATTGATGAAACCATATTTCATGCCCGTGCTCCGAAGCAGCTGTAGTTCACTGATTTGAAATAACTTAATGAGGTATTGATTTTGCTGCTCACTGTGCTCTGAAACAACTACCACAATCATGCAAAGCAACATCATAGGGAGAGGGCAGAAGGAAAGGGGCATTTCTAATGAATATGCTAGATGAGTTTCTGTCAACTTGATGATTTGAATTGGATGCTTTAGCATTAGAGAAATGCATTATTTAATTGGAGATGAATAATAGCAGTTCATGTTGCTCATTTGGAATTTGGAATTGGAACTGAAACACATGCACTTCAGGAAACATAAAAGTTTTAAAAAAGCTAGCATGTGAATTAATTATCTTTCAAGCCAATTTTTAGTTGTTCAAATGAGAAGAAATGGAGAAAACCTTAGAGTGGAAATCAGACCCCAGGGAAAGGAAATAAAGGAACTGTTCCTTTTGCATTTCCTAAACACTCCCACGTGGCTTTTAATGAACTGCATTATTGCATTTTGGCCCTGGAGTTGGAAGGAGCTTTGCCATAAATTAGCAAGATGGAGGAAATGTAAATGAGGGTATTGCACAGGCTAAAAACCTCTTCCCCACAGTGCACTTAGCTAAGATTTTAATTGCATGGATAAAAGGTTGGCATTTTGAGGGCCATCTTTAAGCTACCCAACGTTGCAAAGAACTTTCTAGAATCATTGGGTCAACAACTATGATAATCAGGTAAATTCACACAGACTGGGCAGATTACCCTAAGCCACTTCCCCGCTCTCTTCCCAATCACCCATGTCCTTTCATTTAAAAAGCCTACCATTGATTGTTTGCCCGAACACCATAAATTTGGTGTTCCCCGTGAACAGATTAGAACCAGAAAGGATGGCGCAGTTTATCACAAGAGGAAATGGTCCTGTAGAAAAGCAATGTAAGTGAGAGGGTCAGAGGAAGAATTTCCAGTGAAATTCTTTACATGGGGAGAGGTCTCCTGGGTCAAGAAAACCATTGGGAGGAAAATAAGCAAGCTCCTACTGTGAGAGAGGGGTCCTCTTAGGGCCAGTTAACTTTCAGATGCTTTCTTGAATTTAAATTTGATTTGTCTTTTTAGTTTCAGGCAGATTGCTTTAAAGCAGTGGTTCTCAACATAGGGCTAGGAAGATTTTGCCTCCCAGGGGACATTGGTGATTGACACCTGGATATATTTTGGTGAGTGAGGAGGTGCCACTGGTGTCTAGTGATTAGAGTCCAGGGATGTTGCCTCAAATGTCAAGAGTGACAAAGTTGAGAAATCCTGAAAGGAAAAACACATTTCTATGGTCATAGAAGAAAGAACTAATAAGAATTAGGAAAGCCTTGAATTCTGCTGACTAATGGAGGGAAAGAAATGCTAGCCAGCAGAGGCAAAGATGTGACAAGATGATTTAATGCCCTTGTCAGGTGTATGAGGTTACATGACAGTGTGTCTGGACTGTGTGGCTTAGAATCACTTTGGCTACTTTCCCAGAGCCTCAGGTTGTAACTGATTTGCTTATAATGGAATGTTTACATGAACTATGTAGTTATAATAAATGCAAACAACGCTGGGTGGGTAGGTTTTTTAAAAAATGTATCTCTTTCCTAGTCAGATAATAATCCTTTGTTGAGCATCTGCTGGGCCCCAGAACTGTGTTCAAATATTTTTTAAGCTATTCACATTTTGTTTCTTTTTTCCCCAGGTTCATAATTGGTTGTACAAATTGAGTAATCACATGGTGAGTGGACATTAGCATCTCCAGGCATGGGAACTAACAGATGAGGTACAGTCTAGAGCCCTTTTAGTTGCTTTCACAGCTGGATTTTTTTAGAATCTTAACTTGAAGTATAAAATCAGCAAAGCAATGCTTCCATATGTGGGCCAGTACAGAATTCATTCTACCTGTGAGAGTGTAAGAGTTGAAATATTTTCTGATACCAATGAATTGGGATTGGCAGCAGTTTTGGACCTGCCATGACTTCAATCTTGCAGACAGCACCATTCCACAGCCTGCGTCCCTCAATCTATGAGCTACACCCTCTTTTTGTTTTAAAACAGCAACCCACATCACTTATCCTCCTGGGATAGTTTAATTGTTCCAGAAACAAAAGGAACTTCTTTGCATTCCTTGCTTTTCCACAGGTATGTAGAGTGACTTAGGGCGAGGAAATACAGCTTGGGGTTGAATGGCTTTTCAGGGATCTGCAAATAGGAAAAAGGTCTCATACATTAACATAGTAAACAATCCTAAGGAGTTTAAAAGGGATTTTTATGCCACAAACTCAACGACATTATTCTAGGGTCTGTTTCCTGTTGGCCCTGATGAGCTTTAAAAGCCCTCCTCTTTCTAAGAGTCAGGGATTCTGTCCTTCTCTGCAGCCAGTTAGAAATGACAGGGGAGTCATGTACTCATCTGAGCATCTGAAGGATTTGCAACCATTTATTTCAGAGCTTTAGGAAGCTCTGGAATAAAACCAGATGCCCAGCTTTTTGAATATGTGCATTTTCCTGGAGTGACTTCCATATCTACATGATAATCCTAAATGGTCTATGACCCCAGACAGTGAGGATCTTCTGCACTAGGGTAAGATGCTAATACATTCAGGATTATAAACTTCCATTTCCCATGGCTGCTAAGAGAGAAACTCTATGCTGTAATTCTAGACATCACAAATGGACCCCGGGGAACTACATGCAAATGGGTGCTATCAGTCGCAGAAGTGCAAAGAAAAGCAGCACATATGGTCAGGACCTCTCACCACCTTTACTTAACATGGTAGCCACCAATAACGAAGACTTGTTATGAAACCGCATATGGGATTTGGAGGACCAGTAAACGAGTTACCTTTTTCTTCTCAGACTTTAGAGCCAGTGGATAGACAAGTCAGAAAAAGTAAACAAACAGATGGGGGAGTAAAAAAAAAAAGACTTATTATTGATTAAGCTGATGGAAAAACATGGCTTTAATCAGAGAGATGCAAATTAAAACCACAATGAAATACCACCTCACATTGGTCAGAATGGCTATCATAAATGAATCAATAAACAAGTGTTGGAGAGGTTGTAGAGAAAAGGGGACCCTAGTGCACTGTTAGTGGGAATACAGACTGGTGCAGCCACTATGGAAAACAGTATGGAATTTCCTCAGAAAACTGAAAATGGAACTGCCTTTTGACCCAGCAATTTCTCTACTGGGATCATACCCTAAGAACCCTGAACACCAATCCAAAAGAACCTATGTACCCCAATGTTCATAGCAGCACACTTTACAGTAGCCAAGTGCTGGAAGCACCCTAAGTCGCCCATCAGTAAGTGAGTGGATCAAAAAACTATGGTACATTTATGCAATGGAATTCTACTCAGCAGAAAGAAGGAGCTCCTACCCTTTGTGACAGCATGGATGGAACTGGAGGGCATTATGCTAAGTGAAATAAGCCAGGCAGTGAGGGACAAATACTATATGATCTCAGCTTTAACTGGAACCTAATCAACAACAAGAAAAAAGCAAACAAAATATAGCCAGAGACATTGAAATTAAGAACAATCTAACAATAGCCAGAGGGGAGGGAGGAGGGGACAATGGGGGAAAGGGTTTTCAGGAACTACTATAAAGGACACATGGACAAACCAAGGGGGAGGGTGGAAGCAAGAAAGGAAGGTGGGTTTGGCTGGGGTTGCGGGGAGTGGTGGGGGAGAAAATGCATACACATGTCATGAACACACAATAAGTAATTTAAAAACACATGGCTTTAAATGCAGGCCAAATAGGCTTATTAATACACCCCTGATTTCCAAAATGTCCACTCCAGGTGTCCCTGGACCTGTCAGACAACCATAGGCGACTCTTTCCTCCAGCTGAACAGGATACCTGGTCTGCAAAAGGCCATGGTCTCTCTGAAGGGGCTGCACCTGGCTCTGCTCAGGCTCTGTCTCCTGGACCACCAGTCCAATATGTCTCTCCTCCCCAAGAGAGTGATGAGTAAGGGTGGAGAGCAGTTTTTTTCCCAATAACTTAACCATCTAGGATGTTGAGTACATATTATTATCTGTTTCTTTAGAACATCAGAAGATAAGTTTTTTTCCTCCAAATTTAAGTGCATCCCTACATAAACTGCAGATTGAAATATGATATTGGTTGGGAGATAATCTTGAGTGGCTTATTACAAAAAAATGGAAGTGAAAGCCCTTCAAGGTCATGTACCAGCATACAAAGAGTTGTACAGAGAAGTTACTGAGAGACTGTCCATAGTAAGGAATCTCTTTTGTCAGTAGCTCTTAAGACGAACTGGTGAGAGTTAGACCTTGCTATGTAGAGCTGAAATGCACTGGGAGGAGGGGCTTTGGAACAGGAAGTATGGGAGTGGCCATCAGAGAAGTGATCCCCTGGGCTAACTGTGAGCTAAAGATGTGTCACCTTCTGGGAGTGACTTTTCTTTCCATCTTCTTTATCTAATGTTACCTTCCTTGACTCCATAAAAATGTCTCTGACTTTCTAGCAAACATTGTTTAAACTCTACATGCTTTCAAGTTGTCACTCTTCTGAAATACTAACCATACTTACCTTTGGGAAAGGTCAAAGATCTTTGAGGGGAGGCAGGCTGGGTGTTCTCAAAGGTCTTTAGCGTTCTTTTCTGTATGGTGACCCAATGTCTCAACTTGTCTAATGGGTCTCTGTTTATACCCAGTATCCCGCCCACCCCCCACCTCCAGTCCAGCTATTAAATACTCTTCCATTCACCCTCAAGAGTGTCCTGGTTTGGAAACAAAATTATATACTCACTTCAGTTTTCCTTAATATTTAGTTTTTTCCTTTTAAAAAGGGATGTATTTATTGTTACTTGTATAGTTAAAATCAGTTTTACAAAAGGCTATGGCATGATTTCTGCCTTCAAGGAGAGCTAGCTGAGTATAGGAATAAAGCAGGCATTGATATGGTGATTTTTGCCTTACATTACAAAACACTTGAACAAGTTTATTTAACGGGTTGAATGGTCAGGGTTTGGTATATTTTAGGTAGATGAATGATAAGTGAAGCTGAAGTGACAGGTGTAGCAGGCATGAATGCACTAGTTACACATACACTGTCAATGTCATCTCATACTTGAGTACTTTTGCCTCTACCCATCCTAGTGGCTCTATTGTGTGGAACTTCTTTTTTTTTCTTTGTCTAGAAGGCCAATAGTACTTGAAATTGTGCTGGTCTTTCAAAAAGTTAGAGTTTCTCTCCAATTCCTAATTCACACTTTCTTTAATCTCTAATTAGAGCTCTTTCTTTTTCTAGCCTCCATCAAGCCCCTAATTATGTATGAAGACAAAACCGGTAAATGCATGAACATTACTGGTTTCAAAACAAATTCCTGGGGGGACTTGTTTCCCAGTTTCTTCTGACTTACCTGCATGACCCTCCAGCCAGGTCTTCCCTCCTGTGCTGTGATACCCAGCCTGTCATACTCCATTTATTAATGGCTGTGTCACACAGAGGAGGAGGACTCTAGGTAAATCAAGACAGATTGTCCCTCTCTTTTTCTTCCCTTCAAACTTGCTGTTGGGGAGGAGGCTTGGTGTGGCATTAGCAGTAGCTGGCTTCACACAAATGCTTGTTCCCAGAACTGATAGCCAACCCATGGTCCCCTAGTATGGTGGTACTGCTGTTAAGTAGGAAAATGTTTCTGAACCAGTTGATAAATAGCCACTGTTTCAAAGGCTCTATCCAAGTTGTCCTGTCCCCAGTTTCCTTGACTTTACCATCAGGTACCCTTGGATGTCCCCAGATCTACCAAATAAGGGGCACAGCAAGAGGCCATTGGGAACTTGCTCCAACCCATTCTAATTAGCTGGTCCCTGGGCCACATGATTTATTCCTCTTCAGGGTGCTTTCAACATGAGTTTGAAATGACTTTCCACAATTTAAAAAATATGAATCACAACTGGTAATTTGTATTGAGCTTAAATTTTTTCTTGAGTGTGTGTGTAGTTTGCTCACCCATAGCAATGGCCCTGGCTTATTTATATCTTTTAGGGCATCTGTATCACCATTGCTGCTCAGCAGTTTGGCCAACTGTTTTTTTCCCATAGAAGATAAACTTTTGAAGTACAATTTTTTTCAAATAAAATATGGGACTTTCATCTAGTATCTACCTAACAAATGGTCATTTAGTTTTTGGATAACTTTGGTGATGGAGAACCTACTATCCCTGGAAGTCATTTTCCCTCTGAAGTAAGTTACACAGGAGGACTTACCCCATTTCACAGAATTTTTTTTTTGTCACAAAAAGCTATATCTGATAGTCAGCAACAGGATTCGTCTCTCTCTGGGTAGAAATGGTTCTCTGGATGGTCTTCTTTTAGCCATTCTCTACTTATGCAGATTCACAAACACTTCATAACATCTGACAAATGTCACAAACCTAAAGAAACCAGACAGTCCTGATTCCTGTCTTTTTGCTCAGAAATATACCTTGTGTATATTTTGGTAATCAGTCATTATATAATCAATCATTGCTACCGAATGAATGAATGAATGAATGACCAAAGGCAGAAAATTTTTTTTAGACTTTATGGAAAATCCCCAAAGATAGAAATTTCATAACGTCTGATTGGCCTATTTCAATATTTTATCATAGCAAGATCAAGAGTTTTCCCTTATGCCTAACTAAAAATCTTTGTACCTTTATTTTAAGCTAATTTCTTTTTCTTCTTCAGTACTCTGGGTGTATTTCCTTTGTCTGGCTCCATTCCCATATCATCTTTCACGTAGACAGGGCAGAGGCAGGAGGGAGAAAGGTCAAACATATATTATAAAAGTGTGGTATTCTAGAGAACTTTATTACCAAATTTATCTCCCCATAACGAATCCATTACTGTAGGGAGCAGTTTTCTTTATCATTCCAGATATCTATTATGTTAAAAAGTAAAAAAAAAATTCTTCTCACTTTGCTCTAGCAAGTTAGGGCCAACCCTTTTGGAAAAAGCTTGTCATAGTTGAGTTTGGATATTCAGAGAAAGGACAGGCTTTCATTGCAAACATGTAGGGAAAGCACCTTTCTCTAAAATTTTTAGAAAAACCATGTATTCCAAACTATGCGCAAATCTAAAAGTAAAATTATGTGTTTTGCCTCTTGAGGTTGACTTTCTGACGTCTATTAGGACAAGGAAGGCGCCCTCCTTACCTTTCTAGAGTATAATTAAGAAAGCACAGAGTTTAACTATAAATTCCTCAGTTCTAGGACGTTTAGTTTGGCTCTGTATAGAAATGTATCAATGGTTCTTTAATGCAAAACTCATGGTTTCAATTTGCCTTTTAGTTTCTATGACTTTTGAAAGGAGGCAATGACTAAAAGGAACTTTAGAGAGCTTACAGTTTAATACTCTTCCTCTGTAGAGGAGGAAACTGGTTGCTCAAGCAATAGTTTGTTTATGGTAATATTGACCATAGGCAAATATCCTTCCTGAAAGGATTGAGCATTGAAGACCAGTGGTAGAACATTATCTTCCTCTTTAGATAAATCTGGATCAGATCATTCCCCTGGCACCTCACCCCCCATAGCCTCTGTTAGCAGAAATATGTAGAGAGGAGGAATACAATGCATCCAGTGTCTTTGGTTTGGCTGAGGTGTCTCTTAAGACCTCTAACCATTTTTGAATGAGTTCTGTGATTATGGAATAACCTCTTGATCTCTGAGCAGTCTTTCCTGTTAGGAGGGAGTTCCCTGAGCAAAGAACAAATGTAAAAGTTGAAACATTTCCCTGATGTAGAATAATAAATAAATCATCACCATTCTGATTTTTAAATGTGTTCCTATGAGTTTAATTGTTTTGAGCTCTGTGTGGCCTTGGGTTTCCTTCATGGATTCTTTTAAATATGCATTTATCAAGTGCCTACCATCATTTGTTTATTCAACAAGAATGTGTTTAGTGTCTGCTATTTTCAGAACTGCTCTAGGTGCTGGGGATATAGTAAAAACAAACAAACAAAATGCCTACACTCATGGAGCTTTTGTTCTCATTGTAGACACAGGTAGATAATGTACACTCTGTCCTTGCCTCTCTGAGCTTGGAGCTCAGCAGGAAAGACAAGTTTTAAGTTGGTTGCTACAATTAGTATGATGGATATTTATTACAGGGATACACAAGAGCTATAGGGTATTAAGGGTGCAGAAAATGGGATGGAACCAAGTCCTGAAGTCAAGGATGTTTTTTTAGAAGCTTTAGGATGTCCCTTAAAGCAAGGGACACTAAGGAAAGAATAAACAAATGGGAACCCTCATTGAATTAAAAAGCTTCTGCATGGCTAAAGAAAACAGCATTAAAATGAAAAGAGAACCAACTGTATGAGAAAACATATTTGCCAATGATAACTCAGACAGGGTTTGATCTCTAAAATATATGAAGAACTCATATGGCTCCACTCCAGGAAGACCAAAAAAACACTTAAAAATGGGCAAAAGACTTGAACAGACACTTCTCCAAGGAGGACATACAGAAGGCCCAGACACATATGAAAAGATACTCAGCATTACTAGTGATCAGAGAGATGCAAATTAAAACCACAATGAGATACCACCTCACCCTGGTAAGAATGGCTATCATAAACAGATCAACAAACAAGTGTTGGAGAGGATGTGGAGATAAGGGGACCCTAGTGCACTGTTGGTGGGACTGCAGACTGGTACAGCCACTTAGGAAAACAATATGGAATTTCCTCAGAAAACTGAAAATGGAACTGCCTTTTGACCCAGCATTTCTTCTGCTGGGCTCATAACCTAAGAACCCTGAAACACCAATTCCAAAGAACCTATGCACCCCAATATTCACAGCAGCACAATTTATAATAACCAAGTGCTGGAAGCAACCTAAGTGCCCATCAGTAAATGAGTGGATCAAAAAAACATGGTACATTTACACCGTGGCAAAACTCATGGAGAGAGAAAGAAGGAGCTCCTACCCTTTGTGACAGCATGGATGGAACTGGAGAGCATTACGCTAAGTGAAATAAGCCAGGTGGTGAGGGGACAAATGCCATATGATCTCACCTTTAACTGGAACATAATCAACAAAAGAAAAAAGCAAACAAAATATAGCCAGAGACATTGAAATTAAGAACAATTAATAATAGCCAGAGGGGAGGGAGGAGGGGATAGTGGGGAGGAAGGTTTTCAGGAACTACTATGGAAGGAAGACACATGGACAAAACCAAGGGGGAGGGTGGAAACAAAGGAAGGAGGTGGGTTTGGCTGGGGTGGGAAACATGGGGGTAAAATGCAGACAACTGTCATTGAACAACAATGAAATAATTTTTAAAAAGACCAGTGTATTTGAAGGGCAATGGGGAGCTACTGAGGGTTTTAAGGCCTATTTGCATTTATTCTAAGGATCCCTTTTGCAGCAATAGGGCTAGATAAGAATGGAAGGAACAAAACTAGATTAAAGGAGTTACAAAACACTTGACATAATCCAGGTAGGGAATGGGTGGTGACCAGAGCCAGAGTGGTGGCAGAGGGAATGGAGTAAACTGGATAGACTTGAGTAACATTTGGGAAGTAGAGTGATTAAACATGAATGAAAAGAACAATTTAAGTGAATGATCATATGTGCATGAGAAGAACAATTCAAAGTTGACTTCTAGCATTTTGATTACTGGGTTCAGTCAACTACAAAAGGCCAGACCCAGGACTGTGCAGTTTCCCATCCCTTTGTTCCTTCCTTCATTCAAGGGCCTACCTGTATATGCACTGAGCCAGTAGGCAGCATCTCTTACAGGTCTCTCAGCCAAGAAGAGCCCCCATGTCACAGGCTCCAGTGAGACCTTTTGTTAATAAAGCCACTGAACCTTCTAGATAGTTTTTAAGTGTGGCCAGCCTTCTTCTGAATTCTACTCAACAGTGATTTTGCTAAACTCAACATCTAAGACTGGTTATGCCAGAATTATCTCTGGTTCTGTCCACTTCATTGCTACCAATTGATCATTAACTCACTCAACTCTTCCATGCAAATAGCAGGTTGGAAATTCTGTTTTTCTTTTCTGAATTGACTGTTGTCTGAGGCTGAACTAAGTGTCATCCATTGCTTTTGTATTGTGGAAACTCAATATATCTACTCCCCCGCTGGGTCAGAAGGGGGCAATTTGGATGAATATTTTATTATTTTAAAATGCCTCCAAGATACTCTCTGATTCATTCTCATAACAATTTGGGGAGACAGGAAGGAAGCAGGTATACACATAGTTTTTACTTAATGGCCAATTTAGTGCTGTTTGGTTGAAGATAAAAAATGAAGAAATTATTCATGTGGAATCTAATTTAAGACCATCATTCTTGATGACATTTATGACTTGCTTCTGGCAGGAATTTTGTTTGTTGTAGCAACATGAGGAATGTTCCACTTTTTGCACTTGAAGGTGACACCTCTGTCCCTCCATTAGAGGCACATGTGTTGTGAGATGCCTTTCTGATGGAAGGGACAGATTTTCATTAAGCCATTGGCACTTTCTCTTAACACTGTGATGACTGACACACATTCTGATGTCTGACTTGGGTAGGTATTATAGCCATCACCACAAGCAGAGAAAAACAAAATTGCCTGCCTGGGAATTTGAACTTTTGCCATTGGCCTCATTAGTACAATGTGCTAACCAACTAGGGTAGCCAGGGGAATGTAATTATAAAACAGCATGAGTCAATCCTGGTCTAGGACCCCAAAATTTAACTTTTGACTAGTTAGTTCCATTAGCTTTGACTTATTTCCATGGAAGAATGTAGCCTTTCTCTAGAAGCATACGCTGCAACATGGTTTACTGTTATCTTTTGTAGAAGTTTGTTTTTCAGATTTAATAAAGAGAGAAACATTAGTGAGTCTTGGAACAGAATGTAGTATTTCTATAATACTAGGTATTTATTTTTGAATGCTATTTATAAATATGTCACTCCTCTGTGATAACTGCTTACAATAAATTCTTTTAAATAATAAGGGCATACTTAAACCACATCCAAGTTTATGTTTATTCACATATGGGAGAAAATACACTTCAGAATTAGATCACAAATGCCAGAACACTACTCATAGTGGAAGCCTCACAGAAATGTCAGAGCATATAAGGAGATTCATGAAGGCACTACAAAAAACAAAAAAGCAAATTCTTTGGAGGCAACATATTCCTGCAAACTATTTTGAAAATGAAGCACTTAGTTACATTATAGTTATTAATGACTTGAAACAAGTTGAGATTACATGGATAAAAAACCATTCAAGGAAGTGAACATGGAAATAAATGTTACATTTATAAACTGTCTTAGTTTGATTGGGCTGATGTAACAATGGACATATACTGCTCATGAGTTTGGAGTCTGGAGAATCCAAGATCAAGGTTAGACCTGCAGATTCAGTTCCTAGTGAAGATCCCTTCCTGGATCGCAGACTGCTGTCCTTTGCTATGTCTTCACATAATGAAGAAAAATAGCCCTCTGGTTTCTTCCCCTTCTTAAAAGGACACTCATTCATCCTGTCATGGAGCCCCCATCCTCATGACTTCATCGAAACCTAATTACCACCCTAAGGCCCCACCCTGAAATACCATCACACTGGGGGCCTAGGGCTTCAACATATGGATGTTGAGAGGACATAAACATTCAGTCCCTAATATGAGCTGAAAGTAACTTGATTGTTTTGATTGGCAAACAATTTCCTCTGTCTCCTTCACTTCTCTTACTTAGTCAGCCATCAAGTGCTGCTGGTTCTACCATCCAAATATTTCTCTGATCAAAACGTCACAGCAGCACTCAACTTATATTTGACAAAAGAGGTAAGAACATACCACAGGATAAAGACAATCTATTCAGTAAATTGTGCTTGGAAAATTGGACAGATACATGCAAACAAAGGAAACTAGACCACCTTCTTGCACTATATACAAAAATAAACTCAAAATGAATTAAAGACTTA
Source organism: Phyllostomus discolor (assembly GCF_004126475.2). NCBI lineage: Eukaryota > Metazoa > Chordata > Mammalia > Chiroptera > Phyllostomidae > Phyllostomus > Phyllostomus discolor. The sequence goes on from NC_040905.2 coordinate 23,486,271, forward strand.
AATGTAAGGCTCAGAACCATAAAACTCCTAGAAAAAAACATAGGCAGTAAAGTCTCTGACATTTCTCTTAACAATATTTTTTCTGATATATCTCCTTGGGCAAGGGAAACAAACACAAAAATAAACAAATGGGATTACATCAAACTAAAATGTTTTTGCACAGCAAAGAAAACCATCAACAACAAAAACCCCTACTGAATGGGAGAAGGTATTCACCAATGATACATCTGATAAAGGGTCAATATCCAAAATTTACTAAGAGCTCAGACAACTCAACATCAAAAAAACAAAAAACCCAATTGAAAATTGAACAGAAGACCTGAATAGACACTTCTCCAAAGAGGACATACAGATGGTCTATAGACATATGAGAAGTTGCTTGACATCACTAATAATCAGAGAAATGCAAATCAAAACCACAATGAGATACCACCTCACATCTATCAGAATGCCTACCACCAATAAATCAACAAACGACAAGTGTTGGAGGGGATGTGGAGAAAAGGGAACCCTTCTGCAGTGTTGGTGGGAATGCAGACTGGTGCAACCACAATGGGAAAGAGTGTGGAGGTTTCTCAAAAAATTAAAAATAGAATTGCTTTATGTCCCCGTGAATCCACTTCTGAGAGCATATGCAAAGAAACCTGAAACAGTAATTTGAAAGAATGTTTGCAACTTTATGCTCTTTGTAGCATTATTTACAATAGCCAAGATATTGAAGCAGCCCAAGTGCCCCTCAATAAATGTGTGGATAACAAAGTGGAGGTACACATACACAATAAAATAGTACTCAGTCATAAAAAAGAACAAAATCTTACCTTTTGTGACAGCATGAATGTACCTAGAGGGTATTATGCTAAACAAAACAGGTCAGACAGAGAAAGGCAAATACCATGTGATTTCATTTATACATGGAATCTAAAGAACAAATAAATAAAATAGAAACAGACTTATAGATACAGAGAACAGACTGACAGAGGAAAGAGGGGAGGGAGATTGGGGGGCCAAGCATAACAGGTGAAGGGATTAAGAAGTACAAATTGGTAACTACAGCATAGTCACAGAGATATGAATTACAGCACAGGGACTATGGTCAATCCTATTGTAATAACTTTGTATGGGGCCTGGTGGGTACTTGAAACTCCTGGGGACCACTCTATAAAGTCCATGATTTCTAACCACTATGCTGATAATAATAATTTAGTAATGTCATATATTATTTATTCTGTAAACATCCTTATACAGGTTTTTGTGTGGGCATATCAAGCACCAGGATCACTGGGTCTTACAGTAAGAGTATATTTAGTTTTGCAAAAAACCACCAAACTATCTTGCAAAATGGCTGTACCATTTTTATTCTCACCAGCAAGGAACGAGGGTTCCTGTTGCTTCACATTTTGCCAGCATTTGGAGTTGTTAGTGTTCTGGATTTTGGATATTCTAAGAGATGTGTACTGGTCAGTAAACATTTATGTTAGGCAAACATGATAACCACTACACTACGGAAACAGTGCTAAGTAAACATTTATGAATGTATCCCACCTACATAATGGGACTGGTATGAACAACTGAAGTAGCTGAGATTTTTAGTGCTATGTTTTCCTATTGTAAAGATGGACACATCAAGGGACTGGCCCACCATTTCTCTGATTTACGTCTATGACTCATCAGTAGATTTTTTAAAAGGACTTTATTTATTCTTTGAGAGAGGGGAAGGAGAAAGACAGCAAGAGAAACATTGATATGTGAGAGAAGCATCGATTGGTTGCCTCTTGCATGCATCCGGACTGAGGACCAGGCCCAAAACCTAGGCATGTGGCTTGATGGGGAATCGAACCAGCCACCTCTCGCTTTGCAGGACAACCTCCAACCAGCTGAGCCACACTGGTCAGGACTTATCAGAGTTTGTCTTCAGAGAGCAGGAGACATGCTTGCCAGTCACCAAGTTTTTTGAACATTTTTTTCCTTTTTAATGAATGAATTCATAGTAACTTGCTTCAGTGGGAAGAAAATAATTGATGACAATTATTAAAAAAATAAGATTATAAATTTTCCCAATGAAGTCTTAACTGCATTTTTTTTGCCTAGATAACAACAGGTTCTGATTATTGAAAAGATTTCAGACTCTAATTAGTTAAGAATACCAGTGCAGCTTCGTGTTGAAATTCTTTTCCATAGCTCTAAGTTCATAAATATGAAAAGAGTACATTTTAATCACATGGTTTTTAATGCAAAGAAATTCAAATAATAGTCAAATGTTTACAATGTTTTCTGAGGTTCAGTAATCCAAGATCTGTGTTTATGATCTGTAAAATTAGGAAATAAATCAAAATGGTTCTCTATAAAAGAATCCAAGAGGCTTTCAATGAAGGCTGACCAAATTCTTAGGCATTAAGATCCTTTCATTTTTAGATAAATCTTTACTAGGAATAACAACTTACACTAACTACTAAAAGTTGCATCTCTGTTTTCAATTTATTTTTATTTCTACATACATTCATATAATTTAATCCTCACTTTATTTCTGTGAGCCAAATACAATTATTTAAATATAGGGGATTGAAGTTCAGAATGATTGGGTGACACCCAGGGTAACATAGTAGTGAAGTCCGGTGTCCCTAACCTAGCTCAACCCCTTCCTCTGAGTGTGTCTTGAACTCCAGTTAATGACTCTCCAAAGAGCTGTCTACATTATTGTTGTTTAAATATAATTTTGTTGCACCTGATATTCCTAGAAATAAAAGGAAGTTTTCTTTCAGAGGAGTCTATACTCAACTACTTTCAGTTTCTTCCATTTGCACGATTCAGCTTCCACTTCAACATTCTCTCTAGCCTCGTAATTGACATCCAGATTGGCAAATCTGATGGGGTCTTTGGCTTTCTTTCTGCTATTTGAAATTTCCAAATCATCTCCATTAAAAAAAACCCTTCCCTTCCTACTGGCTCGATCCAAACACAACTCCGTGACTTGTTCCAGATCCATCTATGAATCTGCTTCCTCAACAACTTGTTTGGTGGCTCCATAGGCAGGTCCACTTTAACATGTCTGACACTGAACTCGGTTCTCTGCTCAAAGGATTTCCTTCCTGAGTTCTTAAAGTTAATGATCAGTGCCACCATTGTGCTAGTAGTTGCCAGTGATGGTTAATTTTATGCGTCAATTTGGCCATGCTATTTTGTTTAGTTGTTTGGTCAAACATTAGTGAAGATGTTGCTATGAATGTATTCTGTAGATGTGATTACATTTACAATCATTTGACTTTAGGTAAAGCAGATCATCCTCCATCATGCAGGTGGGCCTCAGCCACTTAGTTGAAGACCTTAAGAATAAAACTGATGTTTCCTGCAGAAGGATTCTGCTTCAAGACTGTAACATAGAAAGCCTGCATGAGTTTCCAGTCTGCTGGTCTACCCCATGGATTTCTGACTCAACACTGAACAGCAATTCTTACCTGAGTTTCCAGCTTGCGGGCCTGCCCTATAAATTTCAGACATGCCAGACTCCATAATCCTGTGAACCAGTTCCTTAAAATCAATCAGTCCAGCAATCAATTAACTGATTTTTCTCTGTTATTTGTTGTGTTTCCCTGGAGAATCCTAATATATTGCCTAAGTCAGAAACCAAACACTTTCCTAGACTTCCCTAGTTCATTAATCCCACCCCCTTGCTGTCCAATCAAGCACCAAATCCTGTAGATACTCCCTTCCTAGAGTCTTCCAAATCTTCTTCCTCTATCCTCCCACCTCCTTTCTTGCTTGGAGGTCTGGGGAGGCTTTCTAAGGGACTTCTATGTCTCCAGTTTGATCCGCCACAAGCCAATCTCCTGGAAATGTCACTCTGCCATTTGAAATTTCCTTTACTTTTAGCAAAACCTGAACTCAAGGTGTATGCATGGCTCTCCTTGATGCAATTCTTTATTTATGGACCCTCATTTTCTCTACTGCCCCACATTAATTTTTGATTCATGTATAAGGACGGGTTGTTTCATACCTCTAGGTTTTTTCATATTATCATTTCTGAATGTCATCTCTCTTCAGAAAGATAGCACCTACTCACCTTTCAAGACTCAGTCCAGGGCCACTCATTGTAGCCTGTTCCCTCATCACTCCTTGCTCACACTATCAAGTGCTAAGTCCTCTGACCTAGCTTATTTGGTTTATCTGCTGTCTCCTATGCCAGAAAGCAAAGAGCAGAGACTGTTTTTATTGTAATGCATCAAAAAGCTGCTATTTTGTAGGCACTTAATAAAGGCATGTAGGAAGAATTAATCAATAAACGGATGAATAGACGGGTTTGGAAGGCTTTGTTATATGAAGAGTCCTCCAAATGGTAAGGATCATAATGTAAGTTCATCTGTGAAGCACCAATGAGTGGAACTTTTTACTTTGCATACAACTGTTTGGCCGGACGGGGCCAAAGGTGCTGCTGGCTGTCTAAGCAGAGGTGGGACTGAAGGGGAAAAGTGAAGAAGAAAGGAACCAAATGTTACAATTAAAATAAAGGAGTTAGAAAAAACAAAGAGGAGAGAAAGCAAGGGAGGAAACAAGGAAGAAATCCAGTGGAAAAAGTAGAGGCCCAGGGAGCTGTGATTAGAAGCTCTGGTGTTCTCAGCAGCAGGAGGAGCAGGCTTATCCTGTTACTTGTCCTAGCTGGCGCCTGTGTCAGTACCTGGGATCCTACCGCCCTTCACTGTGGTTCCCTGCACCTTGCCTAAGGTGGTTCCACTCTGACCTTTGACTGCATGCACCCCTTCCCTGGGGCAAGAAACACCAAGACAGACCCACCTGGAATCCCCATCTGGGCCCTGGGACCCTAGAATGCCCCACCCAAGTGGTCCTAAGCCTGCCTCTACAGCCCCTCCTGGTGTATCTTCCTGAAGGCAAACAGCTGGGCAGGGACGTTCATGTCAGCACAGGGACACTCCAGATGAGGTCACAGCTAAAGCTTTCCACCTGGGTCTGGACAACCATTCTGGAGGCCCTGGACAGGAAGAGTGGGTCTAGAGAGGCCTTGAGATGTCTTTGTATTGATGGAGGAGATGAGTCCTAGGAGGCCCTAACGTCCTTCCGACTCCAAAATCCCCACTGCATCTCCCCTCGGCCTGGGCCTAACTGGAGCTCCTATAAATCCTCCAGATTTTTCTTTTCCTTCTTAGATATTTTAAAAGCATAAAAAGTGATAAATAAAATATTTAAAAACCCAGTCACCATACTTTTACCACCAAGAATTAATCTTTTCCACATTTTGGTATATTTGCTCCTACTTTTGTTTTCTGTGTAGATACTAAACACAATTATGGTGGTAAGATATGATCATGTATTAATAAGTCTTTAAAATAATTTAAAACTTAATGGGAAGTTACAATATATAATACAAAGAATTCCTTTATACCTTATATCCAGATAAACCAATTGTTATATTCAAGCCTAGTTATATATTAAGAGGTAAACCTCACTATCAGAATCAGGAACTTTAATATTGCTACAATACTACTATTTAAGTAATAGGCCATTCAAAATTTTCCAATTGTCCCAATAATGTTGTTCATAGCTATTTTGTTTCTCACTCAGAATTCAGTGCAGAGTCATGCATTGCCCTGAGCTGTCATGTCTCTTTAGTCAATTCCTCATCTCCCCTTTGTCTTTTATGACCTTGACATTTCTGAAGAGTATAGGGCAGCTATTTTGTAGAATATTCCTTAATTTAGATGTTTTTGGTGTTCCCTTATGATTAGACTCAGTTTATTTATTTTTGGCAGGAACACAACTGGTTTTGGTTATTTCCCAGAACACTGCAGTAAGTAGATTGGAAACCTACAAATAAGATTCTTTTGACCATCCTGATTGTGTTCTTGACTCTTACATCTTCATCTCCCTTACCCCTCACCCAAACCTGGGGAAGAAAGCAATATTAATTATGCATCCTGCAGTACTTTAAAATATATTTACAAACCTATTTACAAAGTAAGAAGCAATCTATAGTATTGTTTTATACTTTTAAAGGAATACACTTAGCTATACATAGAAAACATTTGTAATGCATTTGAAACTCACCCTGGATGACGCACATAGACTTATGAGATTCCTTTGACCATTCTCCAGATTCTTCAGTGTAATGGATCAGGAACCTTTTTCCAGGGGGTTGGCATATAGATTCCACAAGATCACATCTAACATCTTCTCTACCCTATCCCCAATCTAAGGTCTTTCCATCATAGGTGCTCAATTAATGTCTGCTGGGAAGACTGAGAGAGGGAGAACATCAGGATTAGAACAATCTTCTAGGCCAGCTCCAGGGCACTTCCCATATGTGGCCCTGTTGCAGGAAAAACTTGGTTCTTCTGGCCGATGCAGTAAAGAATTATAGATCAGCAAGTTATTAGTGAATAAGCAGGGCTTATCGGTGATGTGTTCTCATGGAAGAGAACAGCCTTGCCAAGTTTAGGGAGAAAGGCTTAGGTGAAGGGCAAGGCAAGGGCAGCAAAAGCATCAGGTACTTTTTCTTGAGGACTTACACAGTTTCCGGGATGAGGGTGAGGGAGTTGCTTACAGATTGGTGGGTAAAGGTGATGCCAGCTTCCCTTTACCCAAACATAGTAATGTGTGGGGGTTTGTTTCGCAGAATTCTTATCTTGCTCCTGACCACATTTTGTCATCATGTTGTAAAACAGATTCATGACAGGCGGCAGTGTAAATTAAAGTTGGGGTAGTTACCCAAAGTCATTTATGGGCTCATTTAGAGACTCCTTTATAAAACAGATAGTGACCACAGGCAGGCAATTGACCAAAGTTGTTTTATGGACTTTTTCGTTGGGCACTGTGGACACCCTCCTCTTCCCCCTTCTAGACCTTGAAATGAACACATAAGGCTTTCTCAAAGGCTTTCTCCCAGATAGGGGAAACGATACCTACAGAACCTCAAGGGCTCTTCTCCTCCTTCACTGTCATGGTGTTTCTTGTGAGGTTGGAACACCTGGCAATCTTACTGCACCAGGCTCAGGACTGCTGAGTTAGTGGGTGAGACATGTCTCCCTCCTCCTCCCTGCTTAGTTCATTAGCTATGCTACCTACCAGACCTGTGGCACCAAGGGAAATTACTGATTCCCAAAAACTGTGACACTCGAGTCTGGGTCAGAAAGTTCTAACACATAAAATCTCATCTTTCTGGAAGTTTTCTCAAAAGTTTCTTTTTGAATGCATTGTAAGAGAATGAAACTGGTAATCAGGATTAATGATAGACATCGGATATACACACTTCCTTGCTGTTCATAAAAGAACATCATTAGTATTTGAGGATAGCAAGTCTCCATATATTGCTGCTATTAAAACTCCAACACAAAGCTCTTTCAGGATGTTTTAATGATCAGTGAATGACTTAATGAATTTTGAGCTGCAGGCTATTAACCCTGACTGTGACCTCTATTAGCTATGAATTAAGGCAGAGATGTAGGCTGCTAAGGAAGGATCAGAGTAAATATGGAGAGTAATTAAGCTTCAGTGGGTCCCTAGATTTTTGCATTTCCCATTGTAGTGACCTGTGTAATTGCCAAAGAGAGTTGATCACTCTGAAGCTTAAAAACAAAAGGGTTTCTTCTGCTTTGATTCTGGATTTGCATGCAGATAAAATGGTGCGCGTTCTTCTTCTTCACTTTGAAGAGAGGAGTGGGGAAAGAATCTTCAGTAGAAGTAAAATAGAGGATAGGAAAAAGTAACTCCTGAGTTTCTTACTATCTAATACAATTATTTAGGGGAAATAGCTTAGTATTCATGTTTTCACCCAAACAGATTTCTATAATTGGCCCAGTGCGAATGTAGAGGCTCTCACCTCCTGAAAAAACAAGGCGAAGCACATTTCTTCCAATCAACAGAATGTCTGATTAGGCAGTGTATTGTTGTTCAGCTCTGATTTATCAAATTCAGTGCTCTTTGAATATTTATGAATCATACGGAATTCTGTAGGTCAACATATTTACCTTATAAGATTTTATGTTTGTTTTTTAATCTGTAGCTTTTGAATAGGTGATGATTTGAAAGGTGATTTCTCTTTCATGACCTAAATTAGGTCAAAATATATTTCCTTATTTTTAATCACGTTTTCCAGTATAGGACTTTAAAATTCTGTAGACTTTTTACTTCCCTTTTCATTAGGAAGGAAGGAAAGAAGGAAGGAAGGAAGAGGGAAAAAAGAAAATAGGCCATTTCATAAAATTAAATTCTTCTTTTAAAAGGCAACATAGAAGCATATAGATTACCTTAGGTTTCCCTGAACTACAGATATGAAAATTCATGTATGAGTTTGATTGTTAGAGATGTGGGGAGTCCTTAGGCAGGAAAAGGGGCCCCATGATTGCTGGCCAATGCATAGAATGTATAACAGTACCTAACTTTTGGGTTTAAGTTCCAGTGTGCATCCCACAGAAAACTAAACGGTAAGGCATTGCAAGAGAGGCACAGGTCTTTGACAGGAATGCTTGGAGACTTTCACCTTTCTCTCTCCTGCCAGGAAAGAGGATTTCCTCCAAAATATGCGTCATCTGAAATGGTTCTTGAAGAAGACAATAATAAGATAAATAAAATATATGTACATTTATATACACCTATCATATGTATATGTGTGCACACACAAATATTTAAACATTTCCAGACTGTGAAGATGTTTATTTATTTTTCTTGTGGAAGCGTGACCACTCTGCCATGTTCAGCCCCATTAAGGCAAGCAGACTTGGAAAAATATGCCAAATCTATGCTATCAAATCTAAGATATGTAAACCTGAAAAAAGTACTGTATGCTTAATTAATAGCAAGTGAGGAAAATACTGACTTGTTTTGTTGCTGTCAGTGTCCTTGATCTTGTAGAATTTTTCCAGCAAGGGCAAATATCACATATCTTAGAAATATGAAAATCTCTGATTGTTTTGACTCAAAAAACTGAAGTGTCCCACTGATTGTCTTTGTTTTTGCCCAAAATGAAATATGTTAAACAATCAGCAACCAACTTGTAATTATAGAGTTTTTCCCCCACCCCCATATTTACTCAAATTTCCCTTTCCTTTTCCCCCCCTAAGAAATAAAAGCTGATGGCTATGGTAGATTGTGCATGCCTTCTCAATCCCATAATCCTGCCTCCTTCTCCAGTTCAGTACTCTTCTAAATTTGCTGTTTATCCTCCCCATGGTTGTTTTGTACATTTGTTAATATGTATGTATGCATAAATAATTTATAGTTGCTTTGCAGATTTTAAAATTTTTATATAAATTTTAGCCTATTTTATATATATCCATCTGAAACTTTTTTTTGTTAAAAATTATGTTTTTAAGATTCATCCTTATCTGTAGTTTTGGCCACTGTAGTATTACATTGTATAAATATAGCTTTCCAGCACTGTAAACAGTGCTGTACACATCATTCCTTGTAAATAGCTCCCTGTGTCTGCAACTGAGCATTCTCTAGCCTCTGCTGGAGTAGATCCATGTATCTTCAACTTTGACAGAAATTGGTCAATTGTTCTCCAAAGTAGTTATGCCAATAACACGAATTTTCCATTAGGTGGCACATGTTCTACAAACTTGTTTTTTTGTACAAAAATATCACCTAATCTGACCACTCGCCTCAAATGCCATTGTTCTTTCTGAGTGACTTCCGACTTTATCCAGAGAGCTCATCAATACTCACAGGTTCAAGTTCTGTGGCACACTGAGCAGTTTCTACAGGATTTCACATAGGGCCTGAAAGCAATATCATGAAAGGAGCCCTCCGAATATTTTAAGCAACAGTATCATCACTGAAATAAGTACTTCATATATCTTCCCAGACTTACAACTTTGCAGAGCTATTTTTCATGTTAATGTGTAACTGTATTGTTTATTCCATTGTAGATGGGAATTAGGCTTTTTTGTGATATTGTGAGGGAAGCATTCCAAGGACCCATGCACAAGGGATGGGAGTGTGGTAAATGGTTATTTGTGTGGAAATAGAAACTGCCCCCTGGGTTTCCAATGTCCCATCTCCCTCTGTCTCACCATGGAAACAACCCAACCTTGTCCTCAGCAAGACCAAAGCAAAAACCTGTGTCCAGGGTTTTTGCTTCATTTAAAAATACAGTCCAATCCAGCATTCAGGTAGCTTGGCATTGTTTCTAGTGGCAGTCCCTTGCTGCGATGCAGTATTTTAGGCTCCCCCGGAACCGGAACCTGTGTGAAGAGTCACCCCGGCCATGGGCCTCATGGCTGCTAAGGCCACCTGGTTATGTTGAGAGGATGCTAGAGTAAATGGGACAAGTACAGATCACCTGGGTAAGAGGAAGCAGTGGCTCTTTGTTCCCGTGGGATTATATTAGTTTGGTTTTGGGACAGACCAGGTGACCAGGTGTCTTTTCAAAATGACAAATGAACTTCCTAAGCTTTCACAGGCTTTCATGGGTCCACCCCCTAGTTAAACTGACAGATCTCTTTGGTCCAGCACCTCCCCTTGAGCCCCCGGCCCCTGGCCCCTACAATCTGGTACTGAAGAGGGGAAGGGAGGAGTGTTAATCCCCTTGGCGGAGCACAATGCTCTGATCCCCTGGAGAGTGAAAAGCTGTAGCTTCCTGGTGAAGCCAACAGGCATACGCTCCCCAGTTTATTAGCTCAGTGTCTAGTTCCCTTTGTTCCTCTTCCCTTTATTAATATCTAGTTAGATACCAACTTTAACAATTCTAAAAATAGTACTTAACAGATCTGTTAGTAGAGAAAACTGCAAAAAAAAGGGCTCAGAAGAGAAGTTAGAGAAATAAATATATTATAAAGTCAATTGAATCAGCATCACCTGTGCATTTTTCTTTCTACCCCAAACGTCATAAATCTGAGAAGAGGAAGAAAAGGATTTTGCTGCTCCAGCTAGAGCCAGTTTATGGGACACATTCTGGGAAGGTGGTCAGAGCAGAGTGTTCACCGTGCAGGCCCGTCTGCGTTGCCACCAGCCACCTTCCCCCAGCCCCCGGGTTGCCCATTCACCAGCATTGGGGGTGGAGACAGGGAGGGGGAAATGAGACCCTGCAGGGCTCTCTTTCGGCAGCTTCTATTGTATTTTTTTACTTCCAACAAAAGTAAATCTCATCTCCTCCTCTTTCTAGCCTCCCATTTTCCACTCCTACTGTTCTCTAGTTCTATCGCCTTTCCCTTCTTTTAATTTTTCCTCTGTCCTCAAAGTGGAAGATACAAGACATGCTCAGATGGAGAGAGTACGTCCACAGTCATGCTTGGATGAGGCTGGGGAGGAATAGTGGCTTTTCCTCCATCCCAGCTTCTGCCTCCACGTCTGGGCTGCAACATTCTTCATCTCCTGCCCTTTAATCAGGCCAGCCTTATTTTCCCCAAAGCCCTTTTGGGTTAAGCAATGACTGATGTTCTCCAGGTCTCCCTCACCGCCTACAAGAGTACCTTATATTTTCTTTTATGCCTTGCTGCAGTGGGGAGAGAACCTGGTTAGGCAGCCAATTTAAAAAAAAATCCAAGTACTTTGTCCATAACATTACAATCCTATTAGTGAAAAAGTTTTGGTAAAAAATGCCACTTTAATTCAGGACAACATAGACCAACTGTCAGCTCTTTCCTAATCCAAGAAGGAAGTTTCAGAGGGCCATTTGGTAGAAAATAACGTTGTCAATACCAAGCTTAGTACCACGACTATGGCTGTGTGCTTCTCCTATTCTGAAGCACAAATAGATTCTGTAAAAATGCTTGGGTGGATGGAAGTTCACATTTTTCAGAACCTTAATGAAATTCCTGGACTTGCTTTTCTCAGGGTAATAAGAGTCGTGGCTTCAATGGAAGAGCCATTTAGAAAAATACGTGCAGGCTTCCTAGCTCGGCAAACATTAACGGGGAGGAATAGGGCAAATAGAGGGATTTATTTTCATGTGTCCAGGTGGCTGAAACAATGTTACTCACCTTTTATGTCACTCACATAACTTGTATTAGAGTGACAAAATGACTTTAAATAGCTCTGATTTTTTTCTATGTGGACAGCTTAAGGGTATGAGAAATTTTGTTCTCGTAGACTTCAGAAGTGGTTGGGTTAATTCAAAATACAGTTATTACCAGCTGAAGACATGTGTAGCATGCCATGACTCTCAGATAGAATATAATTCTGAAGCCTTGGTCCCTTTCTCCAAGTGTATTAGTGTCCTTCGGCTACAGTGACAACTTAGCACAAACTGGGTGGCTATACAATAGAAATTTGTTCTTTCACAGTTCAGGAGATCAGAATTCCAAAATCAAGGTGTAGGCAGCACTGCTTTCTTCTGGAGTATCCGAGGGAGAAACTGTCCACGCCTCTCCCGCAGCTTCTGGTGTCCGCCAGCAGTCCTCGATGTATTTTAGGTGGTAGATACATTACTCTGATCTCTGCCACCATCTTTACATCCCCTTCTGTGTTTCTGTGTCCTCTCATCTTATAAAGGGTACCAGTCTTTGGATTTGGAGCCCACCCAAAATCTAGGATGATTTTATCTCCTGGTTTAGCTAATGACATCTGCAAATACACGTTTTCCAAGTAAAGTTTCCTGCTGAAGTTCTGATGGGCATGAATTTGGGCCAGGTAGACACTATTCAGCCCACTATACCAAGCAGATATGGAAGAAACAACCTGAACAGTACCTCTTAAAATACGGCCTGGGGGCTAGTATTCTCTGTGCATTTGGCCTCCACACATCTTAAATTGCTTGTGTTCATGGTAAAAACACAATGGTGTCTTTCACACAGGGACACCAGTCTGTCACCTCCATGAATGCCAAGAGACCTAGCCTAAGAGGGGGCTGAGAATAGGACCAGATTATTTATATACTTGATGAGAATATAAGGTCTAATTATCATGCTTCCCAAGTTACCAGAGAACCAAGTTTCCCAGGACACTAATTCCCATACCTCCCTCAAATCCAACCATTCATATGGTTCTCTCAATCTTCTTCTGCCCACTGGAAATAATGAATGGTCTACCACCCGCAAAACACCATATTTTTAACCTCTTCTCTGCACAACTCTTGGCCTTTCTTGATCCCATTGACATACATTCCCTGTGGACTCTGATTCCCCTACAAACTATCCATATGGTGCTGGGTTTCTTATACACACCACTACCACATGGCCTGGAAGTGGGCTAGAAGACATTTTGCCCCTCATTGCTACTTGTGGACAATGTGTCTTCTCTTTTCCCTCATAAGCCCCTAAACCTCTCATGGGAATCTGTCAGCTGATACTCCTCCTGGTTGTAGTCATCTACCATCAACCTGGTTATATTCTCATTTATTCAGATATTTTTTTCCTGGTTTATGGTCTTTTTCTCCAACACTCCTCCTGGTGATCGTGACATTCATTGACATTATCCACCCAAAACTTGGCGTCTCACTGCCTTCACCTCACTTTCAGAGAGATTTTCTCCCCAATCCCACCAGAGCCACTCTGCTAGAACAGTGCAGTTCAGTGGAAATAAAATATGAGCCACAAATGTGGGCCATATGTGCAATTTTAAATGTGACAGTAGTGACAGTAGTCACATTTAAAAGTAAAAATAAACGGATGAGATTAATTTTAGTGACATATTTTATTTGCCCCCCAAAATCCAAAATATTATCCTTCAACATATGATGAATATAAAAATATTAATACATGTTTTATGTTTTTATATCAAGTCTTTGAAATTTAATGTGTATTTTACACTTGCAGCATATCTCATTTTGAACTAACCCTATTACAGGCTCCAGTAGCCACATATGGCTAGTGGTTATCATATCACATAGCTCTGCTCTAGAGAATAGTTATACTCTAGGTCTTGTCCTAATTAGTAACTGAACAACCACCACCACCCTGATTTCCAGAGTCTCATACTCTGACACTACCTCCTAACTTCCTAGCTCATTGACCCAAGAACTTCCAATCCAAGAACTCTTCCACTCTACAAAGACCTCTAATCAATTGATCTACCTCTTTTACTGTCCGTCATTTCTCCAATGTCCATACTTTCCTCCTTATGCAGCGTCTATATTCTATCCATTATAATGACTCCCTTACAAATACTCTCACTCCTTGCTCCACCTTTGTACTTGAGAATAAAACCCAGCTTCAGTTAAGCTCAGCTCTTGACACTTATTCCCCACAGCTGACTGCTGCTGGAGAAGACACATGACCACGGAATCTCCGGTGGGACCTCAGAACTGCCTTGAAATATGCTACGTTTTCTTAACCAATGAATTCTCTTTCTCCTTTCCTCTTTGATTATCTCGCCCCTTGTTTCACTTAGAAAACAGACGTTATCAGTGGAGAACAACCTCATTTTGCTCCAGCAAATCTATCAACCAAACAGCATCTAAACACTTCTATTCTGCCTATTGTCCTGTTGACATGATGGAAGGGACCTTTTCCCATCTCAGGCCAACCTCTCTTCCTGTGCTGGGATCCTATTCTAACTCACTGACTCAAAGACTTTACCCAAGCAGCTATGGCTTCCTGTTCCTACTTGGTCAGTTGGTGCCTCTTTACTGGATCCAGCCCATCCATATACACAAAGGCTACTATGTATTGCAAGTTAAAAAAATACTGCCTTGATCTTAGAATCTCCAGGGTCTGCCCTACTTCTTTGTTCACCCTTTAGACAAAATTCCTGTAAGAGTTGTCTATATTTCCTATATCTAATTCTGTGCCTCAAATTTTCTTTTTTAATCCCCACTACATAGGCTTATTCCCTTACCCCACCCACCAAAAATTCTAATGTTAAACTCACTAATGACTTCCATCTTGCCAGATCCAAGCACAATTCTTGATACTCATTTTATCTGAACATTCACACAGCCACTCTATCCTTCCTGAAGTACTTTATTTGCCTTGTATGACTTAGCATTCTTTTTGTTTTCCACTTACCTCATAGGTTTCTTTCACTCTCTTGATGAATCCATTATCTCTCCCCTTCTCTTAATGTTGCAGTGTCCCACAGCTCAGTTCTCAAAATTCTTCTAACTGATCTCATCAAATCTCATACCTTCAAATACCTCTACATGAGGATGTGCCAGCAGTTGTGCCTCTCTGTGAACTCTGTCTTGGACTCCAGACTTTTATAGCCAACCGCTGTACCCACATCTTCTCTTTGAGGTCTGAAAGGTATCTCAAACTTAACATTTCTAACTCAAAATCTACCTTCTCCAAACCATTCCTCCTTCAGTTATTCATGTCAAAAATCTGTGATTGGACACCCAATTCTTTATTTTCCTTTGTATGCCATTGCTTATCCATCAGTATGGCCTATTTTTAAAACATATATGAATCCAACCCGAATTCTTATCACTTTCCCTTTCTTCTTCCACCCCAGCCCAAGTCACCATTGTCTTCCTGCTCTATCTCCATAACTCCCACAGAGTGTACCTTTAAAGTGTAAGCCAGTAGATTTCCAGCCCAGCCCATGGCTTTCTATCACCCATAGAACAAAACCCTAATACCTCAGTATAGCTATGGACTCCTACATGATCGGGCCCTGCCCATCTCAGTGATCTCATGGCCCACCATTTTTCTCCTTTGAGTATTCCTGCCTATCTTCACTAGCTCTCATGCTGATCTCCGCATACACCCAGGGACCTGCACTTGTTCACTACTGCTGGAACACTCTCCTAAAAAGGTCTTTAAAGACATTGTTTCTAAGGGTTTTCATAGGTCTCTTCTCCAAAGTCATTTAATCACCTTAGCTAAAATGGCTATTTCCTGTATTAATTTCTTTCCTTTAATCTTGGATTATGTTGATTGATAACACTTACTGGTCCCTGAGATTACATTATACTCTTATTTCCTTACTCGTTTGTGTTCAGGATTCTCCTTTAGAATTTTAATTACATGAATATACAAACTTAGTCCAGTTAGTTTATTGGTATCTCCTTAGGGCCTTAACAAGACCTCAGTGAGACCTTAATGCTTGGAATATAATAGCTGCTCAGTAAGACTTTGCTGAATGAATGAATGAGGAGTCTGAGACCCATTCCCCATAGCACTCCATTATTCCATAAATTGTCACCGTATGGTATAATGTAAATTTACATGTCAAATCATATCTTACAAATTATAATTCCATAAGGCAAAAGCTTGCTATTAAAAGGCTAGCAAATAATATAGGTATTACTCTTTGCTGCAATCCAATCTAAAAATCTGAATTCCACTCAGATTAATGCTTTTAATGTGACAGTACCCATGTTTTGGTTTATGACTTAAAAGGAACAATTGACCTGAGATATTCTTTATTTAAAAACTTGATTTAGGTAATTTTTTTGTCTTGCTATGTTACTTCCTCCAAAGGGAGAAGTTGCACTTAAATGGAAACAGAAAAAAATTGCGCCCAAAGGAGAAAATTGCATTATGATGGTAAAATTTCTCAAAGGCAAAAGAAGTGAAAGCTGTGTGACTAATGAATTTAAGAGCTTGTCCTGGTTGGAAAGGAGCAGCTCTTGTAAGAATAGAAGTCACACATGGTGAAAATTCTTTCATAAAAGCAGTCAGATAGAACACTATTAGGCAATAGAGAGCTATACGGGTCCTTCAGGGGAAGCAGTGACATGAAGAACATGGCATTTGAGACCTATGATCCTGAAAGCTATATGCAGGAAGGACTAATGGACAGAGAATGAACTTGAGATTCATAGTGGGATCTGCACATCCCGAAGGGGTCTGGATAATGGCAGGGGACTGACCTACCCCCACTAAAGTGAAATTTTGGACCTCTGATTTATACAGTGTAAAAATTTATATTTTTTAAAACAGAGCATGAAAGAGAACTCCATATATTTTTAAAAGGTACTGATGTAACATTATTCTTTCCTAATGTCATTTGAGCATCCAGTAGAATTTCCAGAATCGACAGGAGGAAAGTTAAGTAATTTATCATGATGGAATTTATTCAGGAGGCAGAAAAGAGTAAGCAAGGGAGAAAAGTACATTAATAATTTGTGCTCTTGATGAGTAGGACCCAAACAGTGCTTTTTGCAAGGAACATAAGAAATAGTCTCATTGTAAGCTAAAATTTACTTTCTAGTTTTTTATTAGACTGATACACTGAAATATTTCTGTATGAAGTTATATCACTGCCTAAGATTTGCTTTAAAATTATCCAGGCACAGTGGTGGCGGGGGTTGTAGATGAAGCAAAACTGCTGAAACTGGAACTCTGTCATGCTATCTTCTCCACTTTTGTATATCTCTGAAAGTTTCCACACTAAAATGTTTAAGTAAAAACAAAAAAAATATCTGGAACTTACACCGAGTTTTCATGATGCCACAAAATAAATGAACAAAAATGAATAAATAAAACCTCCAAAATTATAACAACAAAACAAATAAAAATACCACCAAACTCCTATTATTGTCTGTGATAGTTTCCCTTGGTCCCCACTCCCAGAGGATGCTAATTTATGACTGAGCAGGCTGGGAGAAAGGAAGGACCTTCAAAATTAATGAAGGAGAAAAAGGAGGAGGACAGAGCCTTAGAAAAGGGCTGAGTGGTCTCTCTCGCTGGCCCCCACGGGATCCTGAAAGCCCCGAACCTGGGAGTGTTTGCAGCCAACTCCTCGATTCCATCTTTGTGTTCTGGCTTCTGATTTGCTCTCCCTCTTTTATTCACCAATTCTTTTTTTCCAGTGTGAACCTGTACCTTTTCTTCTAGGTGATTTCTACCTCAGAAAACTACTTCCTTATGGTTTAGCCCTAATCTTCTTCCAGGTTGACAGACGATTCCTCCCTAATCAACGCCTGTTCAACAGCTGATTCCTACCTGAGTCACTCTTAGTTTGATAGATGACATAACCTTATCCAGCCTGCTTCTTTTCCACGTTTGTTACCAAATGTGGGAGGGGAATATTCATCTGAGGGCTCATGGTCATTCACTCCACTTGTCCAGTGGCTAGGACAGGAGCAAAGCCCCCCATGGGCAACTACAGATATAGGAGGCGCTCAAAATACCTCACATTGCCCAGCAAGGACGCCAATCAATACTTAATTCTGGAACAGATGCTATCAACTCCTGGCCAGGGCTGACCACTGATGACTCCCTTAATATCAGCTCTGTAGCTGGGCTCCCTAGATTTTCAAATAGTAAATTCTTCCTGGAAACTGGAATTCCACTTTGAACTGATTAAATAGCAGGCCAGAAGAAGATACTATAAACAATCAAAACCACTGATGAGAAGATAAAGATCGCTTTCCTTCTAGTAGGTTTAACAGTGTATGCAGGCTTGACCCATCCTAATGAAGCATTTAAGAACTTCATGTAGTTAGGAGGAAAGTTCTGAAATTCCTTCCTTGCCAAGCTAGTGCTGATGAGTTGAACTGCTACCTCGCTTATCAGGCGATGACAGGTGTTCCAAAGCAGGTATGATCAGACCTGCATTACACTGTTGACTTTGGTTTGCTTAGAGGTGTAATTATATAATCACCCTTCTATAATTAAAAAGTAATGCAACTAATTCTTTTTAAACACACACCAACATGTACCTTTGCACACGATGACTGCTGGACAGCACAGTTTGGTGGCTGAGCCGTGTTCTGCAGCTGCTCTTGGAGAATTGCTCCATGTAGATCCTTTGGAAGGTCTGTGATCATAGTGGCAGGTTGTTCCACTGTGAGGATAGATTTAAATTTTTTTAAATGACTCCATTAGTTAGGAGTTCCATTTGCCCTTAAATGACTCGGATCCAAAGTAGCAACATCTAAGAATATGGTTGAATTTTCTCTCTTAGAAATCTTGGCTGTGGTTCCATTCTCCAGTCTCTAGGGGCCCAGGCTCTTTCTATTTGTTGATTTGCTGTCCCTGTAATATCACTGGCTGTTCCAAGATGGCTCAGTATCCAGTAATGAAGGAAGAAGAAAGAAGGTAGAATGTACCACTTGCCTTTAAGGCACTCACCTGGAAGTTGCCCACATTATTTCCACTAATAAAATGCTGGGCAGAATCTGGCCTTATGACCATACCTAGCTAGCTGTGTGAGAAGTAGAGAAATCCATCTTTAATCCCTGTGGTCATATACTTACAATACCAGCTAAATATCAGGAGGATTATTCTTGCAGAAAATGGAGTGAACTACTATTGAGTGATGATAAGAAACTTGGATAATGTGTTTATATATTATATGATATGTAATATAGATATTTATAAATTTATATAAATATATTTAGTAAAAAACCCTCCCCTAAACTAGAAGGATAATATTGTAATCAGCTGGCTCTCGTGTATACGTGTGTATATTTGCACGTGTGCATGCCAATTTGTGTATGTGTGAGAGAAAGATAAACTATGGAAAGGCTGGTAAACTCCCCCAGAAGAAGCTCAAAAATTCTGAAGCACATCCTTGGAATAAGTCCATAAGCTCCCAAGGCAATGGATTTTAGAGAAGACATCAATAAATTGAATTCTCAATGCCTGCTGTGTTTGTACTTTGTACAGATTATGTGAGAATGAACCTCATACTCTGTGTACTGGGAACATGACATGATTTATACCTGCATAACTAGATATGTGGCATAACAAAGAACTTTTTAATTTCCTCATTAGAATAAGTAATCATGACTGTAAACAGCTATCAGTGTGATTACAGGGTTTAGTGATACCTATGGATGATACAAGTTTGATTTGGGGATAATGGTCTCTCCTTCCTTCTCCCCCTTCGCCTTGCCTTGACTGCTGTTTAATGCTATCCTTTTAATCAGCCTTGATTGCTTTGCTTTGCTCAGAGACTTGCTTAGGGACTCCTCAGAGGCACATTGTTGGTGGGAAACAGCTGTTCTTCCTAGCTCAGACGACTGGAGTTATATATAGCGACGATAATAATAAATCGTCTCCACATATGCACACAGAGCATGGGGACCCACTGGTGAAAATTAGTGTTTTATGTGTGTGTGGTACTTTCCTTTGATTGCATTTACAAACATTCAGCCCCCCTCGCCCCTCCAGCTGCTTCAGTGGACCCCCTCAGCTCACAGAGGGATCCAAAGATGCCCCCCAACCCCCACCCGGCTCCAAGACTTGCTTGCAATTTACTACTTAACACGTTTACTGTTTAAGTTGCCCCTTCCAGTTCTACTGTTATAGAAAACCATTCAGATCTCTAAGCTTTTCATTCTGCTTCTATTCTGTGGATATAAAGTGATTTCTAAATAAAGTCTACTTACAAAAATGCAATACGTGTGAAATTCATGTTTGTAAAATTCAGCCATATTTTCTCTTCCTATGAGGTACCAGTCACTATAAAAAATGGTTTAAAAATATTGATTACCACTGGGGAGAAATATTGAACTGGATCCTTATTAGTATGTTTGATAATAGTTCTTTGTTTAAAATAGCAATACAAGTTTCTTCACTGATTGTATAGAATATGAAATAATCATATATTAAAATGAAGGCTACCTACTCAAAACAACATATAGTATTATTTTAAAGCACCCTCCCAAGTGCCATGTATTTGCTTGTGGCATCAGCCTAATTCAGTCTTGTCTACACAGTGACAAACAGCCCCTCTCGCTGCCAAATGAAACATCTCTAAAGCAGAAAATACAGCTGTGCACCACACTGGCCTTTCAATAACCATCTATTTTGAAGTTGACAGTTATATTAAAGGGCATGATATTTACACTCTGGCAAGCATTTTTCAGTCTCTGGTTTTTATTTACTCCTTGGTCTTCATATTAATGTTATTTTTCTCTTCCTAGTTTTGTATATCCTTATGTTAACTTTTCATGGGTATAGAAAATCTTGTTATTTTTCCTTTGTTTTTTTTTTCTCACTTTGGACATCACAGCCTTGTTTTTATTGTGATTTATGGCACGTTGACCAGGGCCACAGTGTTTCTGTTTTTGGTCTGGCTTTCACTGGGACCATATCCCTGCAGAGTGAACTAGATGGCCTTCCCCAGAAGAGGGAACCTGGAGAAGGGCGTGCTGTGTCTGAGGCCAAAGTGACAGCATTTCTAGCAGGAACGACCCGATATAACCCAGAGATGAAGCTTTTCCATAATCTAACGTGGCACGGGGTCTGAGGAGAGGAACCTGAGAATTGGGGTATCCCCGTGTAAATGAGTACAACATCCCTCTCCTTTTCCTGCTCCTTCGTGACAGTAGAATACAGAAGGCTAAATGGTGAGAGAGATTCACCCCGGGTGCAGGCAGTAAGGGGGTGCATTGTTCTTAGAGCACTGCTAAACAGCAATAACATTGGACTGAAAGTCGGTCTCTGTATTATCGGCATGCATCACCAATCCCAAACCCTCAGTAATCATCAACTGTTCCTTCCCCCAAATGTAGTGTTGGTGTAAGATCGAAACACTTGCTGCATTTATTATTGGTTTTAAAAAATAGATGTGTGAGCTTCCAACTAATGCATTTAAATTCTGTGTCCTTTAATGAAAAATGTATTCTACATGGAAGTTAATTGGGGAATTCATCGTTATACAGTCAGCCTGCGCCACAGGCGGGCTCAGCCACTCACATGCCTTTCAGAGTCAAGTTGCAGAATTCTGGAGCTCTCGGGTTGTGTGAAGTTGGCGTCCTCCACCCCTCTGACACGACACAGTCCTGTGTTTAAAGAGCAGATGCAAAGCAAACAGTGACGGCGCTGTGGCTGGCAGGCAAAGCTGGAGTTACTTTAACTCTGTCTCCCTATGTGGCCACTTGAAGTTTTTGTCTCTGTTTATAATTTCTCAACGGGAGAAGAGATTTTAAAGCCACTAGAAGGCATAACAAAGTCATGGGTAGTATTGTGATTCCTGGAATTTATTGTGAGAACAGATTTTTATGACAGTCTACCAAACTTAGTCTTGAAGTTAAGACTATTTTCCAACTACTATAGGTCTGCAACCTCGTGTGAAAGAAAATCTCCTGAAATAAAATAAATAATAAGTGCGATTCAATCAACTGTGATTGAGAATAGGTGGGCAAATGTGATTATGC
Source organism: Phyllostomus discolor (assembly GCF_004126475.2). NCBI lineage: Eukaryota > Metazoa > Chordata > Mammalia > Chiroptera > Phyllostomidae > Phyllostomus > Phyllostomus discolor. The sequence continues at coordinate 23,508,211 of NC_040905.2, forward strand.
TTGTGTAATGAATATGAATATGTACAGATCAATGTTGATGAAGTCATTGAGAACTTGGCAAAGGTACGGTTTGAAAATACACAGTTACATTCATTGAATGACTAACATTCATTCATTTCTTTATTCATTACTGTGACAGACCAAATGTAGGTAGAACTCTTTTGTTTGTTTTCAGAAAATACATTTTTGTAATGTAAAGTACTAATGCATTACTGTGTCAGTTTCCTACCTCAAAGTGGGTGGCTTAAAACAACAGGAATGTTTTCTCACAGTTCTGGGGGCCAGAAATCTGAGATCAAGGTGTCGGTAGGTTGGTTCCTCTTGGAGGCTCTGAGGGAGAACCTGCTTCATGTCTCTCTCCTAGACTCTCATGGCTGCTGGCAATCACAATTCCTGCCTCCTTCTCCTCGTGGCCTCTGCCTTGTGTCTCTGTCTTTCTCCTCTTCCGATGAGACACTTGTTATTGGGCTTAGAGGTCACCAGTGAGTCCAGGAGCTTTCATCTTGATCACTTAATTGCCTCTTCAAAGACCCTGATCCATGGGTTAGGATTTGGACAAATTTGGGGGGAAGCCCAATTCAGTCCAAAACACTGAACTTTTTCCCATTTTGTATGGCAATACTTATTTTATTTATTTTTTATGATTTTCATTTTTGGCATGCATTTTATATGCAACATGTTATGAAAGAAAAATTTTACTGTCTCTATTTCCTTTCTAGCCTTTATTATTATTAGTTTCACATTGTGATTTTTCCTAAAAGTACTAAAAAAGGTCTGTGATATATGAAGAAAGAGGAGCATTAAAAAACGGCCTGCTCAAAGTGTCAAACAGCTAGATGTGGGCTGCTCATGGCTCAGATGTCAAAGGGGCAAATCAGAAAGAGGAGAGCAGACTGCAAAAGGCAAAACTGGGAGAGGAACTGAAGACTTCATCAGTATGGTGATCTGCGGAGCTTAACAGCGGGAGCTTTAGAGTCTGAAAATCAGGATTCATAACCACAACCTGGTGCCCTTACAATGATATCTGACCTTAGCCTGAGTTCAAAGAAGTAGACTTTTCAGGAGAGCGTGCAGGGAGGGAAAGCTGCAGTCATCTCAACACTGTTGTGTGCATGGATGAGTACAAATGCAGGGACTGGGTGGACCCTGGAGAGCCAGCAAGAGCAAAGCAGACCCTGGCTGCTCAGGGCAGAGGGAGAACTCCTCTCAGTTTGAGAGGAGTGGCTCTGGGCAAATAGGGGATGGATGACACGAGGGCCCTGGCACTGGGAGAGGAGAAGCCAGCTACCCTGTGTTTGCCTCAGTGTGTGTTCTTTCACCTGTAATGGAAAGATGGAAAAGTGAAAGCAGAATGAATGAGATGCACCGTTAGTAAGGCATGGCACATCAGCTCCAAATGGGCCTTTAGAGGAAAACTCATCCAAACGCCTTCATTTTTAAAGAGGACATGGGAAGTTCTTGGAGGTCTGAGGTGTTATCAAAGAACACTCAGCGTGTTGGTGTGGAAGCTGCCATTCCTGCCTCAGTACCCTTAGCACCGGCACAGTGAGTTACCGTCACCTGACCCAGGGACTTCTTTTAACTCTCCTCTACGTGCTTCTGTGGAATACCTGGCCCTGAGCAAATGTGCCTATAAAAGTTTTCCAGCTACAGTCTTAAATTTATTATAGGAAGAAAATCAAAGTAAAATAAAATAATAAAATAATAAGCCCAGGGATACACAGTTACACGGCCTGCTAGTTCCTGAGAACAAGGAAATACACGGAGGAACTCCAGGGATCTTGGGGAAGCCACTGCTGAAGCCGGCCCACCCTCCATATCCCCTATAAATCCTGCCACTACACTGAAATTTCAATAGAATAAAATAAATAAGATAGAATATAATAAAGTAATTGAGTCAAATAATATGCCTTATTGAAAAATAGTTACCTTGTGTAAATTTAGTCTCCGATATATTAAATGACAACCATTTAGAAATGCATTACAGAATTCCTTTAATAAAATGTAAAACCCAGAGTTAATAGCAATATATATATATTTTTAATGACACACGTTTATTGCTGCTCATAACTCATTGCATACATTAAGTGTGAAATTTCCTGTGGGCAATAATAAATGTGATTTATAGGTCACAAATTTGTGGGCACTCTATTTCTTATTCTGTTGAGGACAGTTCCAAATACCACCAAAAATTAGAAAAAGAAGTCTAAAATAGAGATGTGTGGAATCAGTTTTGTTTTAATTCATTCTACAAAACATGTTTTATGATGAAATGAGCTTATTTACACATTTACCATAAAATTATATGAAAAATAAAAGATGATATTTTAAGGCTTTCTTCATTCTAGTCACCCAAAGAACATACTAATTTTCAGAGATTTTGAGTAATTGTTTTTGCATTTTTAAAATAAAAATGAACTTTCATTATTACAAAATCAATGAATATAAATTGTAAAAAATTCAGAAATAAAAAATAAGAAAATTAAACACTACACTCCCAACACTATTAGCACTTTCAAGATACAGCTTTAAATTTTTATTTATACACATTTCTTAACAAATGAAATACTATGGTATGTATATGTACTGAGTGATCTCCTTTTGTCAGTGAACATTGTCTATTCTTCTGTGTAAACAAATCTATTCTATCTTGTGCCCAAATCATAATCAATTGCCCTAATTGTACCCCACCAGTCTCCACAGGTGGTTTGTCCCAATAAAACCTGCACCAGGCCTATAGATAGCATCATGTTGTTATGTCAAATCTGTCACCTGGAACAAAGGCTGCAGGACAAATCTGTCCGGCTGCCTGATTTTGTAAATAAAGTCTTATGGGAACAGACTCTCATTGATTTAAGTTGTGTCTATGGCCAAGTTCACCCTGTACTGGCAGATCTGAGCCGCGGCCATACGGTGCACAGTCTAAAATATTCACGACCTGGGCTCTGTAGAATGGAGTTGTTGATCTCTGACCTGGAACGGTCCTCTTCTTTCCTGAAACTGAATTGTTGGTGTGTCTGGGCCAGTTGTCCTCCAGAATGTCACAGCTGGGTTTATCCCGTTGCTTCTTGTAGTATCTTTGCTTATGCTTCTATTGGATAATTTTATCCATTTTGCTACAATAATCTCAATTACCTTAGTGTCAGCACAACTGGTCTTTCTTACAGACTAACCCATTAAATGGAATAAGGGTAAGGAATTTTCTGGTCTGACAAAATTTTCCTAGTATTCTGAAATTTATCCCCAGTTATCAATAGGGATCTTTTTTTCTCCCTTTCATCTTATTGATAGGGGAAAAAAAGATTTTTCAAATATAACACTTTGGGAGAAAGTATAATGGAGGAGACAACACAAAAGAATGATGGGATTTTAGGGCAGGAGATGAGGGGAGGCAGGAAGGTGAAGCATCGTTGGAAACCCAATCTCAGCAAGGTGTGAATGACTGATAAGGTCCAGGCCTGTGAACAATAGGAGAAAGGGGCCTACAGGTTGGTTTTCTGAAAGAGTGCATAGAAGAAAAAGTATAGACAAGAAAATGGGAATTTCAAAGACAAACTGTCTATTCCAAAAATTTTGCTGGGAATGAATTCTGAACAGTGAGTGTCAAGTGGGTAAGATGGAGTGCGCAACAATTTCAAAACTGATTCATGGTTTCCCCTTCTCTGTGGGTGCCATAGAGCAGTCATACAGAAGAATGAGGAAGACACACCACTTGTCCAGTGCAGTTTGGGTTACGTTTCTTCAACATTGTTATTTGCAAACTGCAAGTATCTACAGAGGCCTAACTCTATCTTTAACATGCAGTACTCGGTATCAGCCACTGAATACTGCAGAATAATTTGAAAGCTACCCTAAAGCTTGCTACAGCAGTAGATTTTCAGTATGTATTAGATAATTCTTTGAGTGTAGCATATTGACTGGCTCCTGCCCAAAGGCTTTTTGACTAACAAAGTTGAATTCAGTAAACTGTCTGCAGCAAAGATTATCACCTTATTTTAAAAGGGAGAAGCTAGGGAAGGATTATTTATCTATTATTTTTAAAGAAGGGTGTTGAGGTCTGGGCCAAGTGTTTAAGATGAGTTTCTCAGAGCAGAGACTGAGTAAGATTGGCTAAGGCTCACGAAATAAAAACAATGGGTTTGGTGAGCATAGCAAAGCAAGGTCCTGATGAGCCAGCTGTCTGCACAGGTGAGCAAATCGCTGTTCTGATTGGAGAGCTGTTTGCCCACAGGAGCAAACTGTTTGCCTTGATAAATTGGCTTGTAAGAATTTCCCGAAGCAAATGGTAAAGTTAATTATTGGTTTAGAGTCTTATCTTCCAAGGCATGAATTAGCTGGAATAATCAGGTCATATTAACATAGGGGGTCTCAGTTCTTAAGAACTTCATGTAAAGTAAAATTAAAAAAAAACTAACACATAAAGTTATTGCCTTAATTACTTTTATACATTAATCAGAGATATTGTTATACCAAAATTCTCTTGAAAATTTTCTACTTTGCTTTCAATGGTTATTTATTATGTTCATTTGTTTTGAGTGACATAATTTGTTATTTATAAGAACAAATACTAAAAATGTGGTAGTGAAATGTGGTACTGGAGCTTTTTTCCTTAGTGGTAATTATAGCTCCTTACGCAACTTTTTCAAATTAAAAAAGTGTCTCAGAGATAGTATTGCTCATTGAGAGCTTCTGAAGTGCCATTGCTGGTGAAATAGGAGAATGGAACCTATGTTTTTAAATAGATATTTTAAAGTAAACTTTTCCAGTTAAAATTACAGAGAAAAAGAGAAGAAACAGAGTATGCAGAAGTGAAGTTCTAGCGCCCCTGGAGAGCGACCCTGGGGGTCCAGGAAGGATGAGCCGTTGAGGACCGCTCCTTGGACGCCACAGTTTAATTGGTTCCAGCACAGGAGGCTGCTTGGACATCTTGGACCACCTCTAAAGCAAAGGCTGATTTTTGGACACTCTAAAACGTTATCTTCCTTCAGTTCTAGAATGAGCAAAGTAAAAAGCTGTATTGTTAATTAATGAGGGAACCAGCAGGATCACAAGGCTGATTCAAAGAAAAATTCATGAAGGGGATTTATATAATGAGAAAGCCAAAGGAACACAGGAAAAAATTCTAATAGATACAAAATTGGTTAGTGCACTATGGACCATACAAGTGTAATAAATAGAGTTATCTTTCCTACTGGATGAAAATCTACATGGAAACTTCTGATTTCATAATATCTATGCTTTAATAAAATAATTAAGAGTGAAGTCCCACACAGGTGCAATTTCCTAAATAATTAATTATGACATGTGGGACCTTGAAGGCTTTGAATTTGGGGGTTTTACCAAAAGTGCAATGTTTTTAGGAGAGTGATGTTGGTGGCTTGGCTTAGGGCATTGTCAAGGGAAACTGAGAATGCTCTGTGGATTCTAGGTATAGTTTAAGGAGTAAGATCTCCAAGGTGATTATCAAATTACTGGCAAGAGCCACTTGGGTGTATCTGGGTGTCATTTACTGAGGTAGAACTGGAGGGAGAGCAGATGGAGAAAGGGGATGGGAAATTTAAACTGGGAAATGTCTGTGAGACATTTACTCAGTGGTTATTTTAGTAGATAGGTGGATACTTGGGTCGGGACTCAGAGATGAAGTCAGAGTAAGAGATAACTGTCCATTTGGGAATGGCAGAGTGTTGGGCATGATGGCTCTAACGAGGAGAGACTGCAGAGGGAGATGTGTGCTCAGAATGGAGGCTTTGGTGCTCCGACACTGAGGGGTCAAGTAGCAGAAGAGGAGTCAGCGAAGGAGACAGGCTGAGGGGCCATGGAAGGAGGAGGAAAATCTGGAGAATCAAGAGAAGTGAATGGGTTTTCAGGGTTTAACAAAGAAAACTGTGAGGCTTGGTCACTGTTTGGATGGAATTGTGCCCCACCCGACCTCAAATATGTTGAAGTCCTAACCTTCAGTGTCTTAGAATATGACCTTATTTGGAAATAGTGCTGTTGAAGATATAATTACTTAAGACGAGGTCATACTTGACTAAGGTGGGCTTTTAATTCAATATAACTAGTGTCCATTGGATCAATAATGTGCCCAATATTGGTGACTTGAGCAAGAGTGGCTTTGTTGGTGATAAGGTAGTCCAGACTGGAGTGGGTGGTAGAGTGGACCATGGGAGATGAACAAGCAGGGGTAGCCTGTGATCCCCAAACTTTGTGTGCTCACAGAAGCTCTGAAGAGTTTTGGGGAATGGTGAACCGCTAGCACAGTTTTACATTGACAATATTTTTCACCATAATTGTAGCTTCAGAAAAAAACATATAGTGGCCTCTTTTGGGTTTTGCACCAATTTTAACCTGTGTGTGTGTGTGAGGTTCCTCCGAACCAAGAAGCAATTCTCAGACACCAGCAAGGTGTCCTACAATTCATCTGAATTTTGACATTATTTACCTGGCATTAGCATCAGATCTCACAGGTCAAGGGCTCATTCCAACAATACTAAATGCCACCCCCCTTCTAATGCCAATCACAAGTCCAGGTTGTCACCTGTGCTCCTGAGTGACTAGCTATAAATCAGAGGTTCCCCTGACTTCCTCCTCAGGTTCAATTATATTGCTAAAGATACTCATAGAACTCAGTGAAATATTTTACTCATTAGATCAACCAGTTTATTATAAAAGGATAAAATTCAGAAACAGCCTGGTAGAAGAAATGCATAGGGCAAGGTATTCAGGAAAGGCATTGGAGCTTCCATGCCCTGTAGAAATGGGCCATTCTACCCAAATCTCCATGTGTTCACCAACCAGCAGTTCTTTAAACCCTGTCCTTTTGGGTTTTATGGAACCTTAATTACCTACACGTGATTGATTAAATCATTGGTCATTGGTGATTAAACTCAATCTCCAGCCTTCTTTCCCTCCCAGGAGGTCACAGGAGTGGGGCTGAGACTTCAACTCTCTGATCACCTGGTTGGTTCTCCTGGTAACCAGTGCCCATCCATAGTAGGGTCCAAAAGCCACATCTTTAACCTAACAAAAGACACCTCTGTCACTGTCTCAGGGAGGATATCCCAAGAATTTTAGGAGCTCTGTGCCAGAACCAGGACCAAATACATATTTCTAATGATAAATCACAATATCACAGGCATGTTGTAGTCATTGAAATTTTAAGATAAAACTACTATATGGCCCTCTAAAATATACCTAATGGAATTAACATACAACCACAATTTGATATTCAGCAATTCACTTAAAACATTCATGAACAATTTGGAAATTCTATGCCAGTCATTTCCCCTTGTAATCTTATTTCCATTTGATTCCTTCTACAGAATTTATCATAATACAACTTTATGCTTGATAATATTTTTTGAGCAATCTTTGCACTAAAATATAAACTTTGATATTCAGTTTTAAGCAAATCCTGAGACCATAAACTTCTAAGTATTAAATACTTCTAAATTAATTTTTACCATTAATATTTGCATAAAATGGTGAAAACAATATAATGCATTACAATATTTGATTATAATTGCTAAACATATAAAAGATATTGAAAATGTATCTGTTAATGAGATTAATGGAGAGTTTTTCCCCAAGGAATTTAAGTATCCACTGTTGAACATTATTTTTTTGTGAGAATGAGACAGAGTTCTATCTCTGTACTTCCTCTACTTTTTACTTTTATTAATAGAATCCCTGAGAAACCTTTTCACTGAAATAACTAGATGAGAATGGAAGGACTTTTTTCCAGTGATACCATCCAATTTCTTAAACATCTTCTGAGTTATATGGCAAAAATGAGAGTTTGAGTATCAAAAATAATTTTGAGTAACCTATTGGTTGACAAAATGATTAGGTTATCTTTCAGTTGTGTTTAAAGTAAGAACTAGAAAAGGATTTTTCACTTAGTTGCTACAGTTATTGTTTCTCAATACCTATACCAACATTTTGACTTGCTCCTTTGTGCCCTGGCCAGGTAGTTCAGTTTGTTGACGCATTATCCCATCTCCCAAAGGCTGCACGTTTGATCCCTGTTCAGGGCACACAACTAAGTTGTGGGTTTGATCCCTGGTCTGGGTGCATATGGGAGGCCTACTTGAGGTTGGTGATACCAATTTAATTGGCTGTGGGATTTTTTTTTTCAGCAGCACCTGGTGTTAGACAGGGAGATGGTGGGTGGGTGCCTTTTTCCTGCATAAAAGATTAATGGAGCATATGCAAGAGATGAAGGAGAAGGTCTGGAAGATTAAAGTGGTGTCTCTCATTTTATCCTCAACTATATGTCATGATATCCTTATGACATATGAAGACATATATATATGATCACTGTTTTAGAGCTGAAGAAACTAAAATTTGGGTCAAATGACTCTAAAATGCCACACTGTCTCTGACTCAATCTATCAGCACTCCAGATTTGGTCAGCTTTGCCTGTCTCCTGCAACTTAGCCATTTGTTTAGTGCACAGACCCACCAACCCTCTAGGTCTAGTAGGCTGGGTGCCCCGAGGGTGTTGGCCTTAGGTACAACCTCCCTGATGCTTCTGAAGAAAGAGCTGTTCTGAGGGTGAAGCTCAACCTGGTGTAGCCAAGGTTCTACCTATTTGCACCACTTCTGGTCTTAGATGACACAATGCAGCGTGGCTTGTCTGGCAGCTACCCAGCAGGGCCAGGTAACACCACTCAGGTTTGTGGGCCTCAGGACCTCACATGGTAAATTGAGAGGAGACATAAATAGGAGCTGGCAAACAATTCTCCACTGAAGGGTGATTTGGAGACTCAGGGGCTCTACATGGCCCGTTTGGATGACATGCTGTGCCGGGAACCAGGGTGTCCTTCTTGGCATCTGCCACTGGCTCAGTAAGTGTATACACTACCTTCAATTTGCTTTCTGTTCTTTCTGCTTCATTCTTAATGCCTTGGGGCTGTACTGCAAAAGGAGAGATCCTAGCACACTGCTCTACATCAGTTTTGCTTCCAAAAATGTCCTGAACCAGGCGAGCCAGCCTAGAAATCCTCATTGCCAAGCACTTAGTAGAAGCCATGCACCAAGCTAAGTTCTAAAAATGTAAAGTAAAACAAGAAAGATGTGACCCCTTCTTTTGTTCTTTCTACACTATATCATAGTGATTGAAATAGATGATTCATCTCTAAAAAATGATGGCAATTTTCACCAGATGTATCCTACTGCAGAAAGTTAAATTCCTCTGTCACACCTCTCAGAATTCATTCATTTTGTTTTCTGAATGAATTTTATGTGAAAGTATAGCTTGCTTTTTCTATATATATAAAACAGAAAGAAAGCAGCAAACAATTTGCCCCACAGAAATCACTGACCTTAAATGGGGAGGTTTTTTTTTCTCCTAGAAGACATGCTTTCCATTCACTCCACTGATATATCTGACACATCTTATGGTAATCTAGGTTATCAGTCCTTCTAACAATGAATGAATACATATCCAACCTTCTCATTCCCCTACACGTGTCATTGTTTCTACTCCACTCATTTATTCTCTCATTTATTTATTTATTCACCAGGAAAAGATTTTGACGCTGAATTTAACAAAATAAAATAATGACTTCTGGTGTAACCTTAGCCTTAAGCAAAGAACTCGGCAGCCTGCTGTGAACAACGCAGTTAGACATTAGGAGGATTCATAGTTGACGCAGAATGGGCCACAGGGGTCATCACTGTGCACTGGAGGAAATGAGTCCCAGAGAGCGCAGAGATTTGCCAACGTTAGTCAGTGAGAGAGCTGAGACTCAAGCACAGTCAGGCCCTCTTACTGTCATGATGTTTGGGAGCTATTCTGTTTATCAGAAAGAACAATTTCTATTTTGATACTCAAGTTTGCATCCACCTACTGTAATTCTTTCTTAAGAGTGAGCAACTGGGATGAAGTCTAGTTCTTAAAGAAAGGGCCATAACCTTGGAGTTAGACACTTATGGGGAAAGCATTCCTATTTGCAACTGCCACACAAGAATTTGGGAACAGCTGTAGCATAAGGCTGTGGTACATAATGCTCCCTCCCCCACCCCAGTGGCAAAGCCAAGACTATCTTCGCTAAATTTTCTAGGCAATTTCCCCTGCCTCATATTTTGTCCAGATTTAAAATGTCTAGAATGCCCTACAATGTAATTTTGTGGAATTGACAGTATTTAGTGATGCCCACATCTTGGTAATCTTTACTTTGAAAATGTGCACCTAACAGCCTGGCCTGAGTAAGAAAAAATATTTGCCTCATCAGGCTGTTTAGTAGATTTTAGAGTAGATCGATCCACTGGGAAAGAGTTTATATGATGAAAATGTTCTGGGTTTTTTTCCTTTAATTTTTTTTGAAATTTGGTGCATATGAATAATAAAGTGAACTCCAATAACATTAATTTAGGGTAAGGACTTCTATAATTAAATCCCAACTTAAGACCAGTACTGCAAATATGAGTAAGCAACTAAATTAAATATGTTTTAACTAGGTTTTCAGAATCTAATAGAAAATATATGTTGGAACCCAAAATTCAAGAACTATACAAATGAAATCTCACACATGACATCAAGCTATAAAATGGAAATCTGTTAAAATTTTGATAAAAACCTAAACACTGTGCCTCCCTACATTTTAAACATATTCTCTTCTCATCACCTGCAATTGAAAAGAAATTTGCTGTTTTAGTATGAAAATTTAGGAGACTATTTTGACGGTCAATGTGGAATAGTTCATTAAAACAGCTTTACATCTTGATTTGGGGGATTTGGGTTTTCATCCCATCCTACAACAAAACAGCTTCTTGACAAAAGCACTTAACCTGCTTCCTGTCTGTCAAGTGAGAGGTCTGTCTGCCCCATAGACGGTGTCTGTAACTCCTGCCTCGTCCAGTGCCGCCGCACGAACACCAGTGTTTGCTGCAGCATGTGCATGAGTGTTCAGCCCTAGCCATGGTGGTTATCGCCACACATTTGGAGAGCTTATACTGACTGACGTAACTTGGAGAAATAATGTCACACATGGAAATAATTTTATAGATACTCAGGATATTCAGTAATCAATAGTGGTCCTTTAAATTACTCAAGCCAATCTTATTTTAAACCCTCCAGAAACACCATATTCTCAAATTCTACTAATAATAGCTTCCTAGGGGGCATTTTCTAAATGAAAGGAAATATTGACTGTAAATAATCATTTTCAATTAGTGAGGAAAGACATCAGGCCTCTTGTGGTTTACCACACTCAGGTGAAAAGCTTAGTTATATAAATTGTTTATTTGAGGCACACTTCACGATACAGCTTTCTAAGCTGGCATTTAGTCAAAGAGTTTGCAGTCAATGATCCCCCTCCCCCAAAGCAAATAGCTTCCTGTCAAATAAAACATGGTAGAAATATTACATTCGATCATGGACTAACTGCATGAATTAGACAAGATGCATATTTAGATTCCAATTTTACAGAAGAAGAACCTGAGTTTCCCAGAGTTTAAGAACCGTGGCCAGTTTTACACAGCTATTGAGGTAGGACCAGAATCTAAGTCTTTTGTTCAGTTCCTCTTTCTCTTACATCACAGGCTCCTTTGCATTGTCTTAAAGGAGAAAAAAAAATCACATACATGGTAAGAAATGCCACTTGAAATGGAATAAAGAGGTTAACAAAACAAAAGCAAACTGCTGAAAGAATCCCAAGGGAATTTAAAAATATTCAAATTTTCTCTCATATATAATGAATTGCTCTTATTAGACATGGAATTTTTTGTTGAAAAAAATAGGTTTAAAAATACTTTTTGATAAGGAGGGTTAGGCATAAAGTACACAGTGGCAGGAGAACTCGCCACTGTGGAGAAAAGTGCTTCTCTCCTTCACACCCAGAATGTGAGACGGGAGTCAGCATTCTCCATGAGGTGAAGGCGCCAGGGCGGGGAGCAGGGTGGGGGGGGTGGTGTGCTCCGTGGACGAGCAACAGAATAAAACCCGAAGGCAAATCCATTCAAGCTTATGTAGGTTACAAAATACAGAGTCGCTAGATACTTAATTATGAATTCCAAGTCAGAAAAATTATCAATAGCTATCAATAACTGATTGCAGACCAAATACAAATAGTCTATTTGTTACAGTAAAATTTCTCCAGATAAAAAACAACTGTATAATTGAATCTCCAGTGAACTGATTATCTTAAAATAAATGCAAAGACTCCGTTTCTTTGTTCCTCTATTTTGCCTTTTGGGACCTTTCCTTGAGAATGTGTTTTTGGACTTGTTAACTCTGTGTTCACCTGTAAGAAGTGTTAACAGAGGTAGTGTTGTGCGGTGATTCTCAAGCCTGTAGGCTCATCAGGTGAGTCAAGAGTGCAACGAGGGTGGAGAACTCCTGTTACAGAAGACTTGATTTTAAGAACCAGTTCTCAAATTTACTAATTTAATTTAGTGAGTTAAAATATTAGATTAATTTCATTAATCTATTGTCTGTAACATTTGCATTATAGCCCTTATCTAGTAGTGGTGAAGGTTAACTGTAGCTCCTGTAATTTGGGGGACTTCTTTGAGAAAATATAAAAATATCTTGCCTTTGCAAATATGAGAAACTGTAAATTCAAATGAACATATGGCTAAGTGCTGATAGGTTCAGAGTAAATTCCATTTTGACTTTACCATCAGATTACTGACAGTGCGTTATCGAGGAGTGAATGTGAGTTTGCGTTACAGTTTTAAAAAACTTTGAGTGTCACGTTATTATGACATTGGAAGAGCAGAAGGATGAGGTTTGGGGATATCATATGTAGAGGACAGGGAATCTATTGATAAATTAGTAGACTGAAGAATTGATCATTGCAGAACATACGGTGCCACCAACATTAGTACACATATATTTAATGAGTTATCCTAGTGTTTTATAATCAAGAGATAATCACTGTCAGCTCTTTTTATTGTTGTTGTTCAAATACTTTATGATTAAAACAAGTCATCCTTGAAATCACCATTAGAAGTTAGGAATGTACAACTTGAACCTGGAACAGGCAAAGTTGTTTGCTTACACAGAAATTATATATTCGTAAATATAATATGAAAATCCCCCTTTAACTGTAATTACGCAATCTCTTTTTCTGTATCCTAGAGATCTAACCTATTCCCATGAATTCAACAGCCACATGTACCTTTTTTTCTCATTTTATGTATGTCATGCTTGCACATTCTATTGATGTACTGATGAAACTCCCCTATCAGTCTCCAGTCTTCCCTCCTGAGTGCGTGATACATACAAATGCCTACCAGACCTCCACATTTCACTTCAAAACTCATCTGTTCACAAGAGTAAGCATAACAACTACTTAGTTCCTTAACAGCACCTGTAGCTTAGTGAAGGTCACACTCTCCACACAGTCATCAAGGCAGGAAGCCTTGGAATCAGCTAAACTCCCTCCTCTTCCTGATCCCTGACATTTGATCAGTCAGAGTCCCATGGCATGTGTCTCTGTATGTACTAACCTCTTTTCTGTCTCTCCATTGCCCCAAATTTGAACTAGACTATCATTGTCATGTTGCACTGAACTATTGCAATACCTGATGAAGAGGTCTACCCTCCTTCCCGTGCACTCTTATGTGTTCTTTCTACAGTGCAAATTTAATCATATGTGCATTCCTTCAATAGCACCCCGTTTTAAAAATAAAATTCTCAAGAGCATGCCACACTCAGGATGTGACTTTAACCTGACTCCCCCTATTGCTCTAATGCTCCAGCTTTCTCATAACTGTGTCTTTATCCATGCTGCCTTTCCTGACTTCTTTGTCTACTTCTGCATACAACACATGTGCATCCCTTAGGACCCAGCATAGACATCACCATCTCATAGAAGCTTTGCTGGCCTGTCCTCACATCCAGGCCAAATTAGATGCTTCTCTGTTGGGAATAGGAGAAGAGGAAGTAGAAACAGCAAGTTTAGACAACTCATATAAAAGAGAACAGAAAAACTAGGCAGTAACTAGGATTACATAGTTATGGCACATAATTGTGGCAGATCATGGTAAACATATCTGAACTCTCTGGACAGCTAAATTGAACTTAGTTTTATGAGGACTTACCATATTGCTGTAGTTGCGATGCATACAAAAACGTGCAAGAGAAGGTTCTTGCCTGTTGAACCTGAAAGTTTGGTAGTGATGAAAGATATGCAAACAAAAATGTGTATTAGTAAAACAGGTCCTGGCTTGATAAATATTGTAATAAGACAGAAGGAGAGTGGTAGGAATTGAAGCTAGACAGAGAAGGCTGTGACAGTAGGGATAGAAAGAAGGACAGCGATTTGTGAGATACTTAAGAAGCAGACAATGGGAAGTGGTAACTAAATGGATATGGTAATAAAGGGATAAGAGGCATCAAAGATGACAGGGGTTTGTTTGGATCAATAGTTAGAGGATGCTTCCAGCAAACATCAGAGAGAATACTAAAGAGTTGGAAAATGTGTGGCATTGGGGGTGGAAAAGTGAGTTTCATTTTTTGCCATGTTGACTTTGAGATGTCTGTGGAAAATCCTGGTGGAAATGCCAGGAAAACCTTTTGATGTATATAACCTTAGCTAAGAGAGAGGCTTAGACTGGAGAAAATGGTTTGGGGAGTTATAATGCAACCAGTGGACATGAATGAAGCGATCTGGGAAAAGAGTGTAGAAAGAATATTAGTTCAGAAAAGAAATCCTGGAGAAGATCAAAATGTAAGGGGCTAACTGGAGTAAGAGGAGATTATGAAGAAGACTGAGAACAGTCAGAAAGAGAGAAATCAGCAGTGTCCTCCTGCCTCCACGGCTGAAAGAGCCCTGTGTGATGCAGAATAATGCCCAACCATTATTCCAGGGAAAGTGGGTATTGATTAGACTGAGTTAATCCTGGAAATTCTCCCTTCCTAGTGAGCATGTGCAGTAGTTCTGGTCAGGAAGAAATAAGGGGAAGTCTGAGGGCTGCTATTGCTTTTTTGCTCCTAAAAGTAAACCCAGCACATATATTTGCCTGTTTTCAGCCCCTAAAAGTAGCCGTCTAAGGGTGAGATAATTATAACTGTAGCGTTCATCTTGGACGTTGAAGTAACAGGCAGGGAAATGAAAGCCAACAACTCACGAAGGGCTCCAAGCAAACCTGGAAATGTGTGCCTCTGCATACTTTTTATATGACAAATTACACTGTTATGGACTGAACTGTGCCTCCCCCACACTCCTCAAATTCATGTGCTGAGGTTCCTAACTGCCAAGGTGACTGTATCAGAGATAGGATCTTTAGCAGGTAATTGATGTTAAATGAGGTTATAAGGGTGAGGCCCTAATCCGATATGACTGGTATTCTTATAAGAGGGCGAGAGAAAGATTTCTCTCTCCACAGATACAAAGGAAATTTCATGAGAGGATATACTGATAAGGTTGCCATCTGCAAGCCAGGAAGAGAAACTTTGCCTGGAAGAAAAACTTCACCAAGGTCTGCACTGGCTGGCACCTTGATCTGGGACTGCTAGCTTCCAGGGTAATGTTTTCTGTTATAAGACACCCAACCTGTAATATTCTGTTATGGCAGCCTAAGCTGACTAACATAAGATTCTATATATTCTTGAGAGAGAGAGAAAGAAAGAAGAGGGAAGGAATGAAGAGAGGGAGGGAGAAAGACAAGGAGAGAGAGGGTGGTAAGATAAGTCATATTAGGAGAGAGTTACATGGAAATCAGGGAAGCTAGATTATTTTCAAAGGTTCAAATGGTCAAAAATATCTAAAGACTTAAAAAGATCAAGTTTAATATGATTGAAAATACTTTCAGAAGCTCATTGTTGAACGAAGCAATTCAAACAATGTGGCCAATATCCACATGACCCCAGAATAAGGAGTGGATAGGAAATGAGCAAGGGAAAAGAATATTGCCAACATCTTCAAGAAGGTTGGTTGAAAAGGGAAGATAAGGAAGTCTCTAAAGAGATTAAAGAACAAGGAAGAGTTAATCTTTAGAATAGGATTTTAAAAAACATTTTATAGGCAGATGGTCAAGAGTCAAGAAAGAGGGAGAAGATGAAGACACAGGAAAGAAAGAATTATTTATGCAAAAAGTCTCCAAGAAGTTGTCAGGGAGTAGGCTGAAGAAGAAAAATGAAGATTTTGACTTGAACAATAGCAAGGACACATCATTCTCAGATCACAAAGAGAAATACAGAGTGCGGTCATACAAGTTAGAGGAAGGAATGGGCAGCAGAAGCCAAAGGGGAGATAATATTCTTTGCCCTAAAGTGGGAGAGGATTTGTTTGCTGAGAATGAAGGGAGAGGATGCTGGTTTGGAAGTGGAAGTAGCCATATTCTACATTCTTGGATGTGCTCGAGCAGCTGCCTTTTAGCTGACCGAAGAGTGGAATTAGCCCAAGAATGTGACCCTGTTAAGTCATGCATCTCATTGCGTCCAAGTGAATGGTAGACCATTGGAGTTGCTGCTATAATTAAGTTAAAGCACATGCCACAGAGCCTTATCCAGAGTTGTAGTGATCCCAGGAGATATGTGACCGCATAGTAGAAAAAGTAAAAGATGAGTTAATACACTGAAAATAAGGAGATAAATTTTGCAAGGTTACTCTTAAAAATAAATTGTATTCTATCAGCCCAGTACCTATGGAATCATGAGTAATTTTTTAAATTAAATACATGGATTACAATTTGAGCATAATGCATATTTTCCTAGCCTGCTGGGTCATTGGCCTTGGAGAAAGCAGGATCCTGTCAATCTTGGTAGCACACTTAAGAAAGGTGGGCACTATGGTGATTCTTAACAGGGATCTTGGGCCACTCATTCAAAATATTAAAAAACTAGGCATGGCATTATTATCTATTATCTCTCTTGGCTTATTAAATAGCAATAAGCATGGACCTGGGCTACTTCTTGTTTTGTACCCATGTACTTCCTGGTTATCTATCATCATGGAACAATCACACCAAAACAACAAGAATCACTATAACTTTCCATCATTGTTCTGGGTGTTACTGGACTCGGTTGTTGCTTGGGGGCTTCAATGCTGTTGTAGCAGATGGTGTTTGGGGCTAGGGTCATCTTGTGACTCAGGTGGTTGATACTGGCTATTGGCTGGGAACTCCTGGAGCTTTAACCAGAAAGTTACCCCTGAACTTTGTGTGGACTTGCCATTTCCTCACAGCATGGTGGCTGAGTTCCAAAACAAGTGTCCTAAGAGGACCAGATGAAATCTGTATGGCCTTTTATGTCCCAGGCCTGGAAGTTCCATAGCATCAACTCTGCTGTCATCACAGGTTTGTCCAGGTTCAAGGGGAGGAACAAAAACCTCCGCCCCTCTGTGAGAGGAGTGTCAGCAGCACACAGGAAGAAGAAATGTGGGGTGGAAGCTCTTGTGGCAGCCACTCTGGAAAATAAAACCTGCCTACTGCTTTACTGACAGGTTGTACTCTGTCTAGACTGTAGTCTTAAGGCAAACTCCTTACATCTCCCAACTCTAGTTTCTCCTTCAGAGAGTTCTGTCTTTGCTGCTTGGGCCATAAATGGCACAAATGGTGTCTGACAAGTTACAACTGGGAATATTTCTTGTCAGAGACTTTAGAAAGGTAAAAAAATTAGAGCAGTTTTAGATTCACAACAAATTTGACTGGGGGGGGGTACGGAAATATCCCATATACCACCCCCGACTCACACACACACAGCCTCCCCTCATTGTCAACATCCTGCGCGGTGGGTGTCCACAGTGGGACATCGATGAATCTACACTGACATATCATACTGACCCAAAGCCCATAGTTTACATTAGGGTTCACTCTGGGGGTTGTGCATTCTATGGGTTTTGACGAATGACATCTACCATTAAAATATCATCCCAAATAGTGTTACTGCATTAAAAGTCCTGTGCTCTGCCTATTCACTGACCCTTCCCACCAGGGAACCACTGAGACCTTTTAACTAAAGCACACTGGCTCTTCTTCCTGCTTTGTCTTTAGTGTACACTTTTATCACAATTATATTTCCTTAAATTCTGGGCACATTTCTCTCTGATTAAAAATTTTTTATGATTATCTATTATATATAGATTAAGTTAAAAATGCTTCAGTTTTTTTGTTTCCATGTTTCATTAACTAGAGAAAAATCAATGAATTAGGCACTCAATAAGTAAGTTTGGGAATTACAAATATAGCGACACAATATTTTTTCATCTCCCATCCTTCTACTTCTGATTGACTGCCTTTCTGGGATAGAGTACACACCTAGTTCCATTTTCATGCCTTGGCCCAAAGGAGCTAAATTAGAAGGAAAATTTCTTTAGTAAAACTAGAAATAAGAGAGACAATCCAGGTACCTTAGCACCCTAGAGTCATGCTAAAAATGTGTCTTCTAAATCCTTCATCTTAAGGGTTAGATAAGAAAATACCTATTTTTAATTTTTTCATCCTTACCTCCAAAACTAGGTCCTGCCCCAGTTCATCAAGGCAGGGAATCTGATGGGTTCATATAAGTAAGTTATTTGGAGCAAAGACAAAGAGTAGGAACAAATAAGATTCTTTGGAGAAGACTGAGACATTGGTGGGCATAGAACAGGGGTCTATAAAGTAGAACTAATGATCCAAATCTGGTCTGCCACCTACCATTTAAAACATTTTTTTTCATTTTTCAAAAGCTAATGCATTTGTATGTGTTACCTAAAAATACAATATGGTATTTCATCAAATTCAGAGTACAATCAAAATAAAATATTGGTGGCCAACAGAACAATAAAAACAATGACAACAATTACCTTAAATAGAATTAACTGTGCTCCAATAAAAGTGTTAGTACCACTGGCAACACATTAAATAAAGTTTTATTGAAACACAGCCATGCCGATCTTTTATGTATTATTGATGGCTGTTGTCATGTTACAACAGCAGCACTGAGTAGTTGTGACAAAGACTATTCGACCTGTGCAACCTAAAATATTACCGTCTGCCCCCTTTTGGGAAATGTTTGCTGGTCCCTGATCATGGTGAAGAGAAGGGTGCCAAAAGCTGGAGAGGGCAGACTGACTTGGGAATCCTGAGATGGGCTCATTATAGGACCAAGGATTGTTGAGGGAAAACGCACAAACTGTTTGGCATTGACTTCTGGATTCTGAATAATGTTATGGTAGTGCGGACACATTCTGGAAATGGACTGTATGTTTATGCCCTTGCACATAGACACAGCAAACGGGGTTACAAAAGGATAAGTAAGGCATTCCGTCCTGTTACAGTTTTGTCTCCCACTTTATCCCTTCACAACCTCTATACTTCCCTCACGTCAGCCTCTTCTTAGAATGGATTCTGAGCCCTCAATTTCCTGGGCAAATTCTTTCCTGGGTCCATAATGCTCCTCCACCTTGTTGAAGATCTTGAAGCTTCAACTGAATTGCACCACTGCAGAACACTTTCAGAAATACCTACATCCTTCTCCCATCCCCCCCATGAGTCTGAGCTTCCTTCGTTCCACTTAGCACAACTCAGTTTGTACCAGATTATCAGAGCATGTCTATGTCTCCCTGATCAGGTACTCGTGACGGGAAGACACAAGTGTGGTGACAGGAGGTGATACCATGTCAATAAAGCAATGGTTACATGGAGATTATATCTGGAGAAGAGAGTTACTGTAAAAGGTACCCTTCCTTCTCCCCCAAGAAGAGGCCAGATACTCCCCCTTTACAGACATCTACTCTGTGATTTTCCCCTTCAGTCAAGATTAAATCAGAGGCAAAGCAGAGTCCAGGAAGCCTGAATGGGATATTTTTATCCCGGCAAGTACATTTTGTACTAAGAGGGCAGAGTACTGATTTTGTACTTGAAAAAAAAAGGATCCCATTCAAATATAAATTAATTTCTTCTCTTCAGTAGTAGTTGCCATTACCTCCTTACTGATGACGTCATCTTTACAGTCATTTTCAGATTTGATTAGCACAGAACAAAGTGACCAAATTAACAACATCAAAATTTTTTTAATATATCATTTTAGACTTGGACAGATAATAGAATGTTTAAATCTAAGACTATTTTTTATTAGTAAGTCTAATAGAAACTTAAAAAAGGGTATTTATATCACAAAATTTGTTTCTACTGACCTGTATAATCTTTGTTGTTCTAAATGCCATGTAGCTTATTTCCCTTCCTTGAGTTTAGTCTGATATTGGACGAGCAGACGAGGGTTAAAATGACGGCGCGCAGAAGGGTGGGTATGAAGGGATAGCAGCGGTGAGGGCAGTTATGGTAGCAACAGCAAGCACATTTTAATGGTTCTGGTTTTTTTTCCTGAAAATGTAAGTAAATGGGTTTTATTTAAAGAAGTTTTAATATTTAATACAACATTTACTTACAAGCTTTGGGTAAATGTTTCTTTTATGAAACACATTTTGGTCTTAGGAGGTTACTATTTCAACATGGTTTTTTCCAGTCATTGATTATATCTTAGAATAATATCCTCTACAATTATTCTAGCAGAGAGTTATAATGCTCATTTTGATATAAAGAAAAGAAAAAAGCAAATTGTATGCAAAAACAAACCCCTGAATATACTCTATTGAAGACCATCATGCGGATTTATAAATCAATGTCTTCCTGCCTTAGCCCAGCGAAGGGAAAGGCCCGGGGTCTGGGTCTTGGCCAAGTACTGTTTAAGAGCCATGAAGTACAGACACTAAATTTCCCTTTGCTCACATATAAACCTACTGACTAATGTTAAGCAGTCTTCATGGAATTAATATTCTTCCTCTCAACTTATTTTACTTAATCATATTTATTAGGGAAGCTCAGCACATCAAAAGCACGTTTAAAAATAATTCCATGGTTAACCTTAGGGCAAAAAAGTTAATGCAGTATATATTGCCAAGTTTATTAACTACCTTCTTGATGGGATAACAGCTGTGTGATGAAGACAGTAGCCATCAATTAAATGAGCAGTGATCTTGAGACCAGAGTTTTCAGCAGGGAATAGTCAGCTAAGTTTTGGGCATTGAGAAGCAACCGCTGGATGGAAATATTTCCAAGCATTCCTTAGTTCTCTGCTTTATATTTGTGAAAAGCTTATGCAAATTGGTCAGTTTGGAAAGTGAAAACACATTTATGTGGTTTGGAAAGGTTTTAACAAAAACTGATTTTTAGAAGAGCAATTAAATATATCATAATTATATATTCACTCTGAAAAGTTGTTATTCATTTAGGCATAATCAGATGTACATAAAAAGAAGTATAAATTATTAAGCTTGCAATTGTTCTTACTCCTTTACATATGGATGTCATTAAATGAAGCAACACAGCATTTTGGGGGGTGAGAGTATTTGCAAGAAAGGAAACTGGAATCCTACCTCCTGTCTCAGAACTTGCTCCCAGAGGCTCAGAGACCCGCCCCCTGCTACTACAAGAGAAAGGACAGTTCTTGGAGTACCTGGGCTTTATGTGGCAAGGAGTCTGTTGTCCAAATTTTGTTTGGAGAAGTCTGAAAATAGGAAGCTGGCTGGAGAAACTGGCAATGGTAGGGTGAAGGGAGGGGCCTGGTGGGCTGAGCGCCAGTGCGGGGAAGTGCCTGAGGACCTCGTGGGTTCGGCAGAATGCAGCATGGCCTGAGACAGTGAAGGGGACCCCACCCAAAGGCTGCCTGCTGAAGGAGGGGATCCCAGGATGTGCTGCTGTGTGGAGGGACTGTGCGGGTAGGTCAGGGAATGCATTGTTCATGGAGGGGAACAGTGCAGTGTGGTAGTCATGGTAGTGGGGGTGTCTCTGAGGAATGTATGATGTACCCTACAAGAAAGGGCTAACACTTGGGTGTCAGCCATGACAGAAGGCATTTGAAAGCAAGAGACAAATCAAGGCAACACAGGTGTGTAAATCAGCCATTGCATCTTTCTGCTAACCCCTCCTCACCCTGTCTACGACCCCAGGAGCCAGATGTTAAAGGGGAGAAGATGAAATGAAGAGGGAAAGGGAAAGAAGGGATGCAACCTTCCCCTTCTGTTGGTTCCCAAGCAAAAGACTAGACCTGAGATGGGAGAGGCACAGGCTCTACACGGGGGATGAGATCATGTGGTTGCTGTTGTTGCTGTCTTTGGGAGTGAGTAGAAAGTTGAGAGCACTGTCTGAGTAGCTTTCATGGGAAGGGGAGAGCGGTTTGACAGAGAATTTTGCAGAACATTGGCGGGAGAAGAATTAAGTTCTTTTTTGATCATACCCTCCCAAGGCTAGCCCATTCTGTGACAAGATCAAAAGCTGTCAAGGAGAAACAGGTTTATCAAATCTGAGGATCTGAAAGAAGGCGTGTGTGGCAGGCAAGTGATGAGCAGAATGCAAGGGGGTGGCTGGTGTGATGAGGTTGGAGAGGACCGGTGGGCAAAGTTTGATCAGCTCGGATTTGCAGCCTGGGATGAAGTGTTTTGAATGTCACTCTGAGCGTTTTAGACAGCCAGAGTTTTAGCAGGAAAGTAACAGCATCTTATTTTCACCTTTCAAAACTAACTAACTAACTAACTAACTAACTAACTAAGCCCTGCGCCTGCTCTTTGTGGAACAAGGTGCAGGGGTAAGAGTGGGAGCTGGGAGACCCCTGAGGAGGCTGTTGGAGGAGGCAAGGTGAGGGGTGGGTGATGTTGATGAGAATGTTGAGGGACTGAGGGTTTTAATCTTCACAGCTCTTGGATAATCGGGTGAGAGAAGCGACAGATATATTTATTGTTTTATTTGACAAATTAAAGACCATGTAGACAGATAGGGGTCAGGTCAGGGTTACTTCTCAGTGCTTTGGACTGAATATGTAAGCAGTTCTCAGCTTCCAATGCATAATCGCATCACCTGGGCAGTGGTTAACATGCACATTTCTGGGTCTCTTCTTAGCCCTTCCGATACAGCAGGAGAGGTGTGAGGCCCTGGAACCTGCATTGGTAAAGTGCCTGCATTCTCCTGCAGGTGGTTCAGGGAGCCTGGAAAACCCTGAATTCTTACTCTGAAAGAGTCTCCATGTCGTTGCGATTCTGGCTTTCTCAGATGCCCAGTTAGCTCTGCACTTCGAAGTTCAGCACATACCGAACACATTCTTTCATTGTTTTCTATTTCTTTACCTCATGTTTTTTCCCCCAACCCTTGTACTTTAAATGTTTTGAGAGCTAGCTTTTTTTCCTTCCTTTTTCTTTCTCTTGTTTTAATTTTCCTCCTTAAAGAACAGAATTTCAGGTGAATAAATACTTTTGAACTTTTTTGAAAGCAACATAGTGCTCATAGTGTAAAAATCACTTAAAGAACAATGTGTCAATTGCAACCAGAACAACTTAGAGACAGAACATGTGGTTTGGTGACACAAAATGAAAGACCCATTTTTTAAAAGGAAGTAACAGAGACACAATCTCTATCTATTCCCTCCTATAACTGAAAGCATTCTGGGAGAACAGAATTTCTGGTCATAGATAATAAATGGCAAGTGAAAATATAGTGTCTTTGTCAGGCATTTTAATCTAAGAAGTGAAAGGCATCCTTCAAGTAGCATGCATTTAATGCTATGCTATCAAACTTAATGTAGGACAGCTTGCTTTTACCTACAACCAAGTGGAATTTGCTCCAGATAGCTGGATAACCTTGATGTAGCAGGAAACACATGATTCAGTCACAGGGGGTGTAACAACTCATATTGGTACAGGCTGAAGTTAGCTAATGTCCCAAATTGTCCCAGACAAGATCACCTGGAGTGGATGGGGGTATCTCCTTGATACTGATGAAGGCATGAAATCATTCGAGCTGTTGATGGAGACAGAAGCAAAACATGGGTGTTACAGGAAGTCTATTATTTTTTCCAAGTAAATAGCTTTTTTTCCCTATCACCAAAAGTGTAGGGGAAAAAATAGAAGTCCAAATGACACTCTAAACACAAAATATTTTTCTAACAACATTTGTATAGGAAAAGTCAAGAATTCATTTTATTTAATCAAAACACATGATAGAAAGAGAGACATGGACCTCACAAAGTGAAAAATGAATTTTTGTTCTCCTTAAGATTGCCTTCCTAAACCCAAAGAAACTACTAGCCAATGCAGATGAATCATCAGAGAAAACTTACTTACCTCTAACTGAGGCCAGGCCCACGGGAAACAACTGACCAAAATATGGTATTCGGCAGACCTGGAGAGCAGGCGGGGTGCCTGGTAAAAGCCACGTGTGGTGTCCAATCGTGTGTTCCACACCACTGTGCCACAGACAGGAGACATGTGCATTACGTGTCCCAAGCTGCAAAGAATTCAATGTGCCTTGTGTAATTGCTTATTTGCTTGTTACACATAGCACACAAGTGGAAAGCAAATTGGCATTCTGTCATTTCTGTTTCAATGATCTAAGGTACCATTCATCTGAAAGAAATAAAATAAGTTACCTTGCAGTTGTAGGCCAAGAGCTGGATGGTTGATATACATCCAGACTACAATATTAGCAACTTTTATGTAGGGAAACATACTTCTCTAATTAATAAAGTAGTCTTAACATGACCGTATTCCATAGCAGAACGTGGCACTTTTGATGTTATATCTACAGAAAGGGAGAGTACTATTTTTTTCCTTTCTTTTTTGAGGAAGACACATCCTTTAAGCAAAAACGAATGTCTGATAAAAAGTATTATAAATGTGCACATATTGTTGTATCTGGTGTTTTATGGAGACACAACATTAAGGGAAGAAGTGAGACATTCGTGGAGCTAGTGAAATTTTAAAAGAAGTAAAATTCTTTATAAATTTTTTTGATGCTTGAGTAGAAATATCCTAAAATACAGTAAATTATTTTAGTGACATTAAAATCCAAGATGATACAAAGGTGTGAGACAATTGACCTATCATCTCAAAGTAAGGTTTCTGCCAGAATCGACTCAATAGTTTTTATAGACTCTGGGAAATTTCCAGTTTGGAAAAAGAAATGGGCATGTCTGGACTATGTGTAGAAGTATTATGGCATTTCTTTTCTCAAAAGAAAGCCTTTGGGACCAGGTGGTTTGTGTGTGTGTTATCAGATTGATCAAGCCATTGGAGCACACGTTTTCAATTGAAAAAGGAATGTGTTCAGTCCTGTTAATTAATACGCTAGGCTTCAGAGGACAAGGGGGCAAGCCTGGCTCTAACTTCAGAGAAGAACATTTATGTGAATACACTTCATTACCTTCGTTTCTCTGGAAAGCCTATAAATCAGCAGGGAAACCTCGAGAGGGAAACTCTAACCTGGACATTTACATAAATTTCCTGAAGGGGATTGTCTCACGGTCCATACCTGTTCCCCTTAGTTCACATGAAATTTCCTTCGTATACTTACCTTTTTAAAAAGAACTCCCTTTACCCATCAGCTTAACCACCCCCCTCACCCCCCCACCCCACACAACCTGATTCAGGCAAAAGGAGGCAACTATACGATGTGACTTTTTAAAATGCCCTCCTCTTACACTCCAGGGCTTGAAATGATACAATAAAGCCACACATCATGAGTGGATGGAAATTTTTTGTCATCTAAAAAAGTTCAAGGAGATATCTGGCCAGGGAAACCAACGTATGAAAAGGAGAAACCACTATTTAATTTTGTTTGTTTTTGTAGCTAAATAAGGTGATTGTCCTAGATATGTTCAAATTTACCATCTGGCTCTTCATTCGTATTCTCTTGATGTAAAAAACCCCCCACTAGATCCAGGACTGCCTATTAGGCTATTCTGATTAAGAAGAGATGGGAGGACAGATGGTAGAATTATGCGGCAGAGAAAGTGATAGGAGATAATGAACTACTTAAAATTAATACTATGCCAGCACAGAGGCTGATGAATTGTTGGGTGGGAACTCTAAGTTGAATGTCAGGTCCAGAAAAAAATCCTGTGCAAAAGTCATCTCGAACACAAGGTAAAAAACTCCTGACACAAGTGTGAGTACAGTAATGTGAAAAACCTAATTATAGTTTGTGGATCACCATTATTATTATTGTTGTTTGCTGTAGTTAGCACTTATTGAGAATGTACATATCAGGGATTGTACTAATTTCTCATATGCAAGATCTCACTCACTCCTCAAACAGCCCTAAGAATCAAATATTCCCGCTACTACATTTTTTTTCAGACCAAGAAACAGAGACTCTGAGAGTCCCACAACTTGCCCAAGGTCAAACAACATGTAAGTGGCTGATGGGAGACTCAAAATCAGTCTGAGGTTGAAGTTCTTAACCTACCACGCTACACTGCTTTCTGTCATCTTGAAAAATTGCTAATGTGGCCAGTTCATACTTATCTGCTTTAATCCTCCATTCAACGTGCATCCCCCAATGCCAGCCCTCTCCTTCCACTCTCCCTTTGATATATGCTTTTGTCTGTGATTGAGGGAGTTTCTAAGTAATAACACATCCAATATGACATCGCATTCCAGATGTCATCTTACCAATCCTTCACTCTTTCCTTCCCGACAGTGCCTCCTCACTTGCCGTACGAAACGGCATTGATCATTCCCCAGCCTATCTCAGTTCTGCTAGCATGCATGATTAACTTTGCCATTACCCTCAGGCCTTTTGGGACATTAATATTTGTCTGACTTCACTCATCCATCGGCAGTTCATGTTTGGAATTCATTTCCAGTTTTCAGATATATTGGATTGTAACTTACCAAGTTAAATTTCAGTGATTCTGTGGTTTTCTCTTCAATCTATTCCTGTCATGGCAGCAACTTCCAATTTGGAATCAGATTTCATTACTGTGGTGTTTTCACAGGCTTCCAGGTTGTCCTGAAAGACGTTACACCAGAACTTCAACGTGACCCCTGAGTTCCCATTTGCACACTCTTTCAGGGGGCCCATCCGGGAACTGCTTAGAGGGAATACAAGCTGTGAAATCAGGTTGCTAGAATCTTCTAAACTTGTTATCAAGGATCAAAATAGTTCCCCATGTGGTAATCCAATAAAAAATGGCTTGGAATGGTAGGACTAGAGCATGAAGTAAGTAAGAAGAAGGAAACATAGTGAAGAGGATGAAATAATTTTAGTTCACATTGCTAG
Organism: Phyllostomus discolor; assembly: GCF_004126475.2. Classification (NCBI taxonomy): domain Eukaryota; kingdom Metazoa; phylum Chordata; class Mammalia; order Chiroptera; family Phyllostomidae; genus Phyllostomus; species Phyllostomus discolor. The sequence continues at coordinate 23,535,193 of NC_040905.2, forward strand.
AGATGACATGAGGAACAATGTTTAGAGTGCCTAGGACATTGCTACTAGGTTTGAAAACAAATTATATGTCCCCTATATCAAGAAATAGTTAATGTCAGATTACTTTCAGAGCACAGGTTTGTTTTTATCTCTTTAAAACCATGACACCAGAAGGTGAACGTTATTTCCATTCAAGGCATAGCAATGGCGAAGCACATGGTTACTCTGCAAAACCATTCTCTCTTCCATGTCAGGCCAAGGTCCACTGATCTCCCCTAGACCCTACGGGATGTCTGATATTTAGTGATGCAACTAGTGGCTGGAACATAATAAACACACAATAAATATTTGTTTAATAAATACGTAAACAGATGAGATCAGAAACTCTCATGACAATGTGAGATGTGTTTCTATAGGTGCACCACCCCATGAGCCCCTCCCCTTGCCTCCCCTTTGTGTCTGTGGGGCATGTGATGTCTATCACACCTGAAGTGACGACTTGCTGTCTCAGTCTGCGTGGGCTTCCACAGCAAACCTCTACAGACTGGGAGGCTTAATCAGCAGACACTTACTTTCTCACAGTTACGGAGGCTGGTCACCCAAAATCAGGGCGCTATCAGAGCAGGTTTCTGGTGAGAGGCCTCTTGGTTTGTGGATGGCTGCCTTCTCTCTGTGCCCTCGCATGGAGAGAGAGCAGAGTGCTGGAGTCTCTTCCCCTTCTTTTAAGGACACCAGTCCTACTGGAGTAGGGTCCTACCATTAGGGCTTCATTTAACCTAATTACCCCCCTAAAGGCCCTATCTTCAAATATCACATTGAAGGTTAGGGCTTTAATATACATATTTGGAGGGTGGGGGGGGACACAATTCAGGCTATAACACTTGCTGATGCTGCCTGTCACATCCATAGCTGAGACAAAATTCTGATATAGGTGGGTCACATTTCTCCTTTACCCACCTCTCCCTATTGCTCCAATCACAAGCCCACTGCCCCAGGGCTAAGGGTGAGAGTCTCCGTGTATTTCACACTCTTCGCGACCACACTGCAAGGCCATGCGTTGGAAAGCAATGAGGCAGTTCATAGCCTCAGGAGACTGTCTGAGCTTCTTTCTCCATGACACTGGTTACTTGAAAGAGTAGCCCTTTGAGGAGAACCGTACAGACCCCTTGGCTACTGTACTGGGTTGTAGAGGGTCCCTCTATATTCTTGTCCACCCAGAGGAAATGAGTTGAGATGAGGTCATTCTGGATTAGGGAGGGCTGGCGGTAATTCCCACAACTGGTGAAATTATAAGGAAAGGGAAGACCACCTTGTGACGACAGAGGCAGAAAGTAGAGTGGTGCAGCTACAAGCCAAGGACACCAGAGATTTCTGACAGCTACCATCAGAAAATTCACGAACATTTTCCTTCCTTCTATATGTTTCTATCCATTTCAAATGCAACATCCATTGAGGGCACTTCTAAGATGTGTCCTGAATCTGACCAGTTGTTGCTGTCTCTGTGCCTGTTGACCACATCCAAGCCATTGCCAGCTTCCAAAAGCTATTGTGATAGTTTCTTAATTTGTCTTTCTGCGTTCACTCTGGACACTTTATGATCCATCCTGTGCACAGTGGCCAGTGTGATTTTTAAATATTTAAATCTGATCCGATCACTCTCCTTAAAACCCTACAAAGACTTCCCATAACAGTCAGTATAAAACTGATCTCTCATTCATGTTTACACTGTCCACTTTCTATGATCTGGCATCTGCCTGCATATCCAATTTCACCTTATATGCTCCCTGCTCATCCACCACATTCCAGCCACATCTACTTCCTCCGTGTGTGCACACAACACTATTTCCTCTGCCTGGAGTGTCTTTTCTCCCAGGTGTTCACTTGATCTATTTCTTACTCTCATGCATACTTGCTTAATTTAAATATTGCCTTCTTGGTGAAACAGCCTCTGGCCGCCCAGTTTGAAATAGCCTTGATTTATCATGCCAGGTCTCGATAGAGCCCTTGGTCACCCTCTGACATTTTTCTTGTGTATTCCTGTGCTTGTTTTCCCCCTTAACTGGAATGTAAGGCCCATGAGAGCAGGGACGGTTTGTCCTGTTCTGTGCAAAAAACAAGTGATGCAAACACGGCTTGACACAGAGGGGCTTCTTGGTAAGTATTTGTTGAATGAATGAAAAAAGGTGCCGCTGAAGAAATGACTGTCATGACAGAGATTTCCGAGGATCACCAAATGGTAGCAGGGAAGTCTCCTTTCCTTTTGCTGAGAAGTTCTCTGGAGCCCTCAGCATTGCCAGTGGCCATTATCACATCATCCAGTTTTGGAATATGCATATTCTTTTATCACCCTGAATGTTTCAGTACCTCCACTCTAATGTGGGTAAGTTACCAGTATTGTCAAGTTATATATTTTTGCCTGCCTGGAGGGCTACAAAATAATTAAAAATATGTAAATACACAAGTGATAGTATGTGATAGATTCCATGCAACTGGGCAAAAAACTTAGCTTGACTGCTCAATGATGCCTGACATTCCTTTACCTAGGTAGAGCTTTTCATTCTAGGTCAGAGATAAAGTTTAAAGATAAGAGACTTGGAAGGAGGCTGTGTAGCAAGTTGCCATTTAGCGCTGGGAAAGGGGGTTGGGGGAAACCACCCTAAGGGAAAGAATGGAAGATCAGTTCCTGCCTGTTGGCTCTTTTGCAATTTTTATTCCAGTGTGGAAGTGAAAATGTGGGTCATGGAAGCTTATATTCTGAACTGTTGGCAAATAAACTTGTAATACTCCATTATGCATTATAACTGCTTACTAGTCCCTTCCCTTGTTTTGGTTAAATTTCACTCTTCTCTTACCCATGTACATTTTTTTCTTCTTTTCACTTTCTCCAGGTCTTGATATTTCCCTTCATCCTATAAATTTTCTTAGGCTGTTCCTTAAGTGTGAAAAACATATTTCTTTTAGGCTTTTCTCAGCAAAATTCCTCTCCTGCAAATTTATGTTCAGAATTATATTTCACCAAATCTTTCAAATCCAGTTCCCTAGTAAAATTTTCCCCTTAGAAGGGAAGGCATGAGAGAGGGCTCAGGGAAGAAGAAATGAGACCGACAGTCACTAATGTATCATTTGTGAAATCCGCCTTCCTTGCAACTCGCCTTTCTGACTGACTGACTTGGTCTGTTTCCTGTCCCTTCCTTGATGTTCTCAAAAGAACCTATAAATAACAAAAACACCTGCTATGCAATAGTTTTCTAAATAGTATCTGAATTACTTAACTTTAGCTTAATTTTTTTACAGTGATAAAATATCCACACTGTCTTGATTCAACAGCTATTTTCAGCGAAGGACACAGAGTTAATGTTACTTCAAGTGTTCAAAGCACAGAGCAAAAAGCTGAAGACACAGATCTAAATGTAGTAGCATCCTTACACTTTATTCCACATTGAAATTCAGGCCATATTTATCAGAGAGCCTCTATTTCATATGCATGGAAAGGAAAAACACCAGGTGAGAGCTGTACTGGGGCTCCAACATAAAAATAGATGATGCACCTAGATTTACTTTGTAAAACATACTTGTACACAAATAAAAACTAATAATGTATTATACTGATAGTCGGCTTTTTTTTACCTTCAGACCAGATGATTGTTTTAGTCTTTCAGAGAAAAATTGTTTGAACTCCCTACTGAGTAGAAGAGCAAGGAAGGGGAGGGCAGTAAAAGGTAACTTTGCTTTCTCTGCTCTGTGACTGTGGTCGGGGATGGTTACAGTTTACTCAAGCAGATGGGTGGAGAATCTACTCGCTTATTTTCAGAATATATTCTGAATATTATTTTGTTATCTTTATTTCTTCAAGTTATGAATAAACCAGTCAAGATTATATACACCCAGTCTATGTCCTGTTCTCAGGGAAGTATTTACTCCTTAAACAATGCGTCATTAATCATTCACGTTGTTAATTGAATTAATTGAAGTGGAATTGCTTTTCTTAGAAGTTAGAAAACCAGAAATGTTATGCTCACTGTAGGCTGGGGCAGAGTGAGGGCCAGGGAAATTTACATCTAGAATTACAGTCAGTGGTTAGATGTTGAAGAGCCAGCTCTCCTGGGGAGAGGGGAGGAACTCCCCAAACCCTGACTGGCAGCATTTGCCAATTCTTATGGTGGAAAGACTCCCACCATGGCTGACCTCAAGATATCAATGTGAAGTCATTGAACATGAAGTTGGGAAGAGATGCACATAGTTGGTTCTTGCAACAGCAGCTCAGCACCCTACTGTTTCATGGCAACTGAGTGTAGCACCTTTAAGACTGCATTTCACTCTTCTGGGCTATTTTGAGTGAAGTTACAGTAACCAAGAACCAGTCTAAGAAAAAGAAAGAAAGAAAGAAAGAAAGAAAGAAAGAAAGAAAGAAAGAAAGAAAGAAAGAAAGAAAGAAAGAAAGAAACTCACAATATGGATGTGGTATATGGTGGTTTCTCATGGAACACAAAGAGGAACGGACCCACTGGGCCTCATGATGTGTGGGGACAATGTTGTGTCTGAGGGCTTCTGGAGAACAGGACCGATAAAATGGCCTTGGTCCAGTCAAGATAGTATAAAACATATAAAACAAAGTGGAGTCACTCCTGTCAACAAAAATGTCTGCCAGTCAGCCATGACACTTAGGTTCAAGAGTGAAACTACCTAAGTCAGAGCAGACACATCTGGCAAAGAGACATACCTAAAATATCTGTACATGTGACCAGAACAGTCACGTCTGTAGTGCGGGACCACCCATAGGTAGGCTCCTGGGAAAATTCTCCACCTGACATCAGGGGTGCCAAGACATTTATCAAAAAGACCCAGAAGGTGGAGTCCACCACTTTCAAGGTATAACTGAGGCAGGCTCCAGACCACTGCTGAGACAGCTGAGCCCTATACACCAGAGTGCTGCTCCAGGCCACACAGATCTCCCTTGGCATTGGCCACCAGAGGCTCTGCCCTGCCGGACTGAGGACTTTGTCTGCCCTGCTGCCCACCTGGGTCCGGAGGTCCTTCCTTCAAAGACGCTGATGGCTCCTTGTTCACTGTGCTGTCTCCCAGACCTGAAGACTAAAACTCTGGGACTCAGGTTCATTATTCCCCAGTTCTCTTGTGTGATGTTATTACTGATTGTTTCTGACTGATTGTATTGTTATTAGGTTAGTATAGATTTGGATTAAATCTGCATTAATAAAATCTGAGTGAACAGCACAGTCACCTGTGTTGGCTCCCTGTTATTTCTCGGTGCTGGTATCACCAGTAGGACTGGTAGTTGTACAGGCGGCTCTACGCTTTTGGTTCTTTAGTCTCGGATGAGACAACCCAAGCAGGAATTGAGGGCTGGCCTATAGGAAAGACTATATGTGAACATAGCTTGCAACAGGGCTTCAGCAATGAAATTTGAGGGTTGCTGTCATTTACGTGCTTCAGTTACTATTAGCTCCTAATTCTACTATATCAGCTCAATGTCCAAATTCCAAGGGGAGATCATCTGATTGGCCCATTTTTGCTACATTATCCAGGGCAGGGGTGATCTTGGCACAGATGCAGCTATTGGGTCCTCACCCTCATGGACAGAGGCAGTTTCTGCAGAAGCAGGAATCACGTGCCCTTCAGTTAGGAATTAGGCATCTAATTTGTGTTTGCACTGGGTTGTCCACCACCCATGCACCATTTTCCAGACAATACGGTGTTAACGTGTTCTCCTTACGTGAGTTGAGACTTCTCAGGGTCTTGTGTTCATAACCTAAATGGTGAATACAAGCACCGCCAGCACCCGCACTATACGATGATCGGGGAAGAGGAGAAAAGAGACAAAGAACTTCTATTCCAAATGGGGGAAGAAAATAAAAAGAGACGCTTTCAGTTAAACATGTAGAATTGGTTATATATACACAAACAATTTTGCTGCTTCCCCAAACCTCAGTAAGTTGACAATTACAGAGATTTGAAAAGTCAAAGACTCATTAGGATGAAAAGAGCAAGACTAGAAAGAATAAGAACATAATCTTGGAAGCTAGAAAGGAAATGGGCAAGCGAGTGGTAACGGAATAAACGATGCAGAGGAAATTGAAATGCGGGCAGGAAAGGGAAAGTCAAGACATATATATCACTGAAGTCCAGAAATGGGAGTTTTTGGAAATGGGAAGTACCATACATCTGAAAATCAGGATCTGTGTGGGGCCGAGGAGAGAGACTGTTTACAAGTACCTGTGAGAAGCAGTTACCCCTGGTTCCCTTCCTACTTCCATTTCAATCTGGATTCTAGCTCTCTCCTCCCCGCTGGAAGACTAGAAAGTTTCTGTAAGGAGAGTCTGAAACAGAGGAAATCCAGGTTCCTGCCTCCCCAGGCAGGTTCTCTTGAGTTCTGCACGTCCCTCCCTCAGAGCTGGTGCTGCGGTCCCCCCAGATCTGAATCCCATGATCTCGGCTGGGTGAGGCTGCCCTCCAATACAGCAGGGCCTGGCACAGCCGTGAGGAGGGCTGGGGTCAGCTGCAAGGCCCTTGCTGGCAGCACCCAGGCACCTCTGCCCACAGCTGCAGAAACCCTTCCCTTCTCCCTGTCTCGGCACCAGCACAGAGGTGCAGTCACTCGTGTGTGTGTGTGTGTGTGTGTGTGTGTGTGTGTGTGTGTTTGGAGGGTCCGCCGTAGCTTGTGCCTTACTCTCTTATTACCGACTACAATTTTATTTTTCTGTGGGAATTGTAAAAGAAAATTGGAATCTGAGATAAAGGACGGTCTCTCCAGGCAAATTTTGTTGTGCTTTTTCAGATCCTTAGGGATTGCTTCCCACCTACTTAAAGTCGGTGTTTCTCAAGGAATGTACCATCAGTATCTTGGGTGGAATATTTCTTCATTATGGAGGTTTTGTGCCCCTGTTTCTACCTGCAAAATGCTTTGGGTATGCCCAGTAATTGTGAGAACTTAAAAAAAATAAATATCCCTAAACTATTCCTAGTAGTTCTTGTTTCAGGTGGTGTCCTCACTGGATGAAACCCTTATTCTAAATAAAAATTTTGTCTGCGAGCTTATTGGATCTCACAGGTAGTTTGAATTAGGACTTCACATCCTCCCAGGGACCAACTGGTAGGTCCAAACTCTCAGGAGCCTCCTTGTCCTATAATCTGCTCAGAGCCAAGGGTGGAGACAGTACCCAAATCTGACCTCTTTTCTGTTTTCCCTTGTGTTCCCTTATGTTTTCCCTTATGTTAGGCTGTAGCCTTTCGGAATCTCATCTTCCTCTAGACCATCACCTATTAGATTCCCGGCAGGGGCTAACGCTGGACATTATGTTCTGTTCCCTGTATCACAGAACTGTGAAAATTCAAACTCAAGTGCTTCTGTTCTGGCAGACAGACCCCAGTGCAAAAGCTGGATCTGGTGCTCTCCTGACCTCAATGTCTGACTCAGAATTTATTTCTTATTTTTTATAGTTATCCAAGATTTCTAGTCATTTTCAGAGGCCGGCAATCTAACATACTCTATGGAAATGTTTTAAAGGAATCGGTAGTGACAAATTTCCCAGCTTGATCAGGAAATAATGTTACAAAAATTAGTACCTTCGTGATAAAGGCGAAAAGAAACCATGGGATTTGGGAATAACACGAATAGGTTGTTATAATGAAAAAACCAAAGTGTGGGAGCCAGATAGACTTTTGTTGGAATCTCTGGGATGGCACCGACTATCTGCGTGGCTTCGGATACATTACTGAAAGTGTTTTTAAAGCTAAGTTTCTGCCTCTGTAGAATGGGGCGAAGATAATGGGGTGACTGAGAGGATCAAAGAGATGGCATACGTTAGCTGTCGCCCTTTCCTCTCCACTTCGTTGTCAGGGCTCCCCAAAGCCTCTTGCTAGCGCTCCTTTTCTTTTAAAAAAAGTTTCTTGTCCTTTTGTCTTTGCATTGGGACTCTCAGTGAGAGTGGGACACATCTAAATTAAATTTTAATTAAATTTGTAAGTAAACACTCGGGGAGCAAGTTAAAGCATATCCTCAGAGATAGAACTTAGAATTGTTTTTTTCATTACAAAAATTTTATTTACACTCTTTATTGTTAGGAATCTCAACTCTAAGCTCAACTGCAGAGCGCAGGCTCTTAAGAGAAGCCCCAGTTGTAAGTAAACAGACCCCTTTCCACATCTCAAGGACCCAACGTTTGTCCTCAGACGTGCACCACAGTGGACACGGCAGGCTGGTTGAGAGAATTTTCTAAAAATGGAACCAAAGACAATGGCATCAGGACTCCCTTCTATGTTCATTGAGATATGTTAGAAGTAGACATATCCAGGGAAGTTCAGAGCTCCAGCAACGTGTGAGGATTAGAAATGGAAAGGGTTGGAGTACAATGAGTAGATGATAAGCTGTTGGTTTTGGTTGAAGTTGTAACAAGCTATTGAGAACAGTTTTTAAAACTTTCAGTGTGGACACAGAACGTGCACATTTAACTTCTATGACTTATGAGAGAGAGAGACAGAGAGACAGAGAGAGAAAACAGAATGTGCAGTGATTCTGCCCACTACTCACTCCACCAAAGAGCATCTCCTCTTAAGTGAGAATGAAATCGCATGTTATATTGATCCTTGGGGCCTCTGTTTGCCTGACCCTCTCACACCACTAAAAAATAATTCTTGTTTTAGAGATATATATTATTCACACAAAATGGCTCTTAAAGGCAAGCCAGTAACTTCACTTGGTGTGGAGCTGATGAAACAGCAATCTGTGGTAATGAGAGGAGAGATTTGGCTGCATTGAACTTGGGAGAGAAGGAATCTCTGCCTTCATTTGGGTGATCATCAAGGGTAACTTTTTTACATGTGAGTTTTTTCCAAATAGGCTGACTTTAGAATCTAACCTGATACATTGCAACTTTACTATGATTAAAATGTACATGCTTCACACAATAATCAATATGTTAACACTTGGACTTGTAAAAGTGAACATGTTTTTATATACATTAGGATCTATAAAAGATTAAACATAATTTGGATGAAATTAACCAACAGCTGAAGCAATCTACCTCAAAATTATATGAAAACCCACTTTTCTTTCCAAATCTCAATCAAGGTGCAAGAGTGTTTATCAAATACTGAGGAAATTAAGTTATAGCCACCATAAAATAAATTCTGATGCATCTCATTATAGCCCCTCAGAGGTAATGTTCTAAAAATATGTGAAATTTCACAAATAGAGATTTAGAATCAGAATTTTTCAGGGCTAGGTAAACACTGTCTAGCAGGCAGAACAGGGAATTTTCTGCTTTCCATTATCCAACAGATAACTGTGCTTAGGCTTGGCGAGCAGGTGGTGCCACCAAAGGGAGCCAGGTCATTCGGTAGGTTATTTTATCCAGGTTGTGGTTGATTGGACAGTCTGGCTATAGAGAATTATCTTTCTAGGGGGTCCTGATTGAAGATAGTGGGTACGTTAGTACAAAATCCTGACAGAATCAATGTAAACTATTAAGTACTGAGAGAAAGCTAAAGGTTCCACAACACTTCGCTTCAAAGGATGTGTTCCATGGAACTATACAGAACGAACCATCGGTTTCAATATCATGGCACCATGTTGTTGGTCAGCACCGTACAAATGAACATCTTGTTTTTGATGAGCACCACTGAGGTTAACCTGAACATATGAAACACTAATGACAATTTAATTCAACACTTACTATGTGCCTAAATTGTATACAGTTTGGTAGAAGACAGTGGAAGAAAGATTGGGAAAAGAGTTACTATTCTCAAAGTGTTGACTGGCCAGCAAAAGAGACAAAGGAATGTATGCAGATGGCTCTCATAGAAGGTGTGATGGGGTTATTTATTTAAGACCTTTACTGAATACCTATTATATGCCTGGCACTACATATAAAGCTGCAAACACAGACATAAGAGAAAAGTTCATGCTTTCAAGGAGGTGATGATGAGGTTTCAGGGACAGTGAGTGGAGACAAGACTACAGAGAGTTGCAATACACCGTCCTAAGTGTTGCAATAGAGGAAAATTTAGGGTACACAGAGTCACAGAGCAGTATGATCCTACTCTATTCTCCTTTGAGGGGCCTGGGGAAACTCTACCCCAAAAGTTGACAATTTGATTGAGTTTTTCAAGATCGAGTGTAATTAGCTAACTAAGAAAGGGATAATGTGGCCCTGGCTGGCGTAGCTCAGTGGATTGAGAGCGGGCTGCAAACCAAAGCATTGCAGGTTTGATTCCCAGTCAGGGCACATGCCTGGGTTGCAGGCCACAGCCCCCAGCAACCGCACATTGATGCCTCTCTCTCTCTCTCTCTCTCTCTCTCTCTCTCCCCCGCCCCGTCTCTTCCTCCCTCCCTTCCCTCTCTAAAAATAAATAAATAAAATCTTTTAAAAAGTCTTTTAAAAAAGAAAGAAAGGGGTAATGTGGTACCAGGGTATGCCAGAAAAAAAAGAAAAATAACACAGCAAACTATCACATTGACAAATCACAGACAGGAGAGAGAATGATGTATTCAAAGATCTGCAAATATATTTAGTGTGCCAGTGTACAGGGGCCAATGTAGCAAGAAGGGAGACAGAAAGGCAAGCAGGAACCAGACCATGAAGCTCATTGGTTGATTCCTGTATGTGCCCTGACTGGGGATTGGACCAGCAACCTTGGTGTATCAGGACGATGCTCCAACCAACTGAGCTACCCAGCCAGGATACCTCTTACTGATTCTTACTTAGGTCCAGAGTTAACCAAAACTAAAACTATTGATTATTCAGGAAAAAAGAGAAATAAAAAAATCATAAATCAAACATATGGGTGAGCTTTCACTTTTGACCTCATGGATGTAGTTTTTAGCAGACTAACACCTCAGCGAGAACAACTAGAAGAGCTGAATACATTGTAAAAAGATTCTGTTTGAAGGCTTCAGGCCTTGCTAAAACATCTTGGACTCCAGGCACCGAGCACCTGGAGAGAAGTGAGCTCAGTGGGTTAGATTTCTGCCAAGGCTGGGAACTGAGGGACTAAAATCTCGGAAGAAAGAAGAAGATGAAAGCTGGTAGAGCAAGTATTTTCCCTTCCTAGGCCTCCCCTTCCCGGAAAGACCATGCAGAGGTGGGGCAATTCACAATAGCCCTCAGGGTAGGTCCCGGGATAAGCAAGCCCACTTGCAGGCAGTCCTCTCACGTGACTCCCCCATCTCCCATCCTCACTCCCCTCGTCCCCATTCCTACCCTGAAAAATGGCGATTCCTAGTAAAGCAATAGTTCATAAGCCCTCTGCCTGAAGCTATGCTCGGTATTGAAACTAGATTTAAAATAAATAAATGGAAACGAAAACATTTTTAAGCTACCGGTGATAGCTAATTAAGAAACGTAATGGAAAAAACACCCCATCAGTTTTATTATGTTGCATTTTCATTATCAGTTCAAAATATTTTCTAATTTCCATTGGGATTTCTCCTTCGGAAATATAGGTTATATATGTGAAGTGCTTAAAAGGTACATGGTAAGCACCATGTAAGTGCTAGCTTTTGTTATTGAAAAGTGCAGAGATACATACACACTCCTATATTTATATGCATATAAATATATAGCATTACAAGAGAAAGACAACTTTTACAATATATATGACAAAGTAATAACAACAGCTTAACAACAGGTAGTATTTACAGAGTATCCTATACGTGGTCTGTGTATGACAATGCTGTGTACTATTGTCTACATTTTCCAAATGAGGAAACTGAGGCACAATACTATGTCCACGTCATACAGTTGGAAAGTGATGAAGCCTAATTTTGAATGCAGACAATCTTGCTACATAAAGATCTCTTGAATTACGGTCCACTTTACATACAGAGGCATAGTAACCAGTTTCCCTTCTCAAACCCTATTCAGATAAAATAAGAAATGTCTTAAATAAATCCATAAGATATTGAAAAACCAGTGGGAGTGCCAATGGCATAATAAAACAAAATTCTGGAACATATAAAGCAGCTGGTAATCAATGGATAATAAATGCGAACAGAGCTGAGAAACTGCAACCTTACTACTTTGTAACTTGAGCTCCAAAAGCTAGCAGGACCGGAAAAAGCACTGCCCATGATGGCTGCCAGATACTGCAAAGGCAACATCCCCACCGCCAGAGAGAAGCTGCCTCTGGCATGGATTCCCAGGCTGCTGGTGTAAAGTGAAAGTTCCAGAATGGGCCCTGGGCCGGAGTCCAAAAGTTCCTTAGGATCCGGGTTCCCAGGGCCATCATGAGGGGCATGGAGACCTCACACCCACAATGTGAAAAGTCAGCATGCTCCGCCAACTTCAGATAACTACATAGTGTTGGGCAACGTCAAGATCAAGGACCCATCTCAGCGAGCACAGCTAGCAGCTGCTGAGAAATTCAAAGTTCAAGGTGAAGCCATTCGAACCATTCAGTAAAAATACAGACTCTTATTACTTATGAGGAGAGTGAAGAGCAGAAGTTAATGAGACAGATGTGGAATTAAGGACATGGAATTGGTTGTGTCACAAGCAAATGTGTCAAGAGCAAAGGCAGTCAGAAGAACAGTAATGACACGGTAAATGCAATTAGGGAATTAGCAACGTACCATATGAAAATCAGAACTCTTGTTTGTTTTTGTGTTTGAAAAGAGTGGCGGCAGCTTGGTTTTAAATTTGTGGTTTTTATCATTAATAATGTTACGGTTTTTGGTTCATACTTCTTGGCCCATTGATACTACTTTAAGGGAAATAATAAGGAAAATGCAAAGACAAATTTCTGTTTTGGTGCTCATACAAAAAATATTAATAATAGCTTTGCTTCTCCCCTTTTACCATAAAACAAAACAAACAAATAAACAAAAAAACAACCCCCACCCATAACCAAGCAGAAAGAAAAGGGGCAATAACCTAAATGTCCCAGGAGAGAATAAATGATACATCTGTGTGATATATGCCATCTCACCGTTAAAAAGTATATTTTAGAAGGATATGAGAAAATGATTAAAATATCTTCTCTGTGGAGAATTCCCTTAGTGGAGCCATAATGTTTGGGAAGACTAGAGGGCTTAGTTAATACACTAAAAAAATTTTTTTTTCTCAGTATGCATTCCTAAAGACTAGCTGGTGGAGAAGTCTTCTTATTATGTTAATCATGTTCTTGGTCCTTAAGTCCCCTCTTCTCTGGTCTCACCCCACTGAACCCATCTTAAGGTTTCTTCCTCTTTGTTTTCACTGCAGTCCACAGCTAGTCAGATGGTACCTTCCAGTTTGCCCCCCAGGTGGAGTGCAAAGGGCTGGGGAAGGCGGATTCTCCCGGTCCATCAGAGTCAGGCAAACAAAAGCAAAATAAAAAAAGAAACACTGGCACAACATATGGTTCCCTCCTGGCGGAGACAACTCTTTGACTCAGCCTTTGCTGCGTGATTGGTCCAGCAGAGACTGTGGCTCTTTCCCTCCTCTCACCTAAGACCCCTCCTAGCAAGGGGGTTGTGCAGGGAAGAGAGAAGGTCCCTGGCTACAAATGCACGTTTGTTACTCCTGGGTGGCAGAATTAGGAGTCACCGGTTTCATTTTCTATACTTCTCAAAATTTCAACAAATAGCATATCCACAGGGGAGGGAAAAAAGAATTTCCCTTCGACCTTTATGATTTCTTGGCTGATTCCCCCTGTAATAAAGATAGGTTAATAGGAGAAAAGCAAGCGGGAGTTTAATAACATGTATACCTCCTGCATATGTGGGAGTTTTACTCAGGAAAGCTGGGTAACTACTTAAAATGGCCCAAGCCAGCACCTTAAACACTGGCTAAAGACAAAGAGAAGATGCTGGGAGAGGGGGCAGTTATGGGTGGTGGCCAGGAAAAGCCCAGCAAACAAGAGTAAGGTTATCATGCAGATGTAGGGCATCCCCTTCTCCATTGATGAGAGTTTCTATAGAGTCATCTTTCTTTCTGTTCCTGGTACAGAGATGGAGACACCCTTACAAATGGAGGTAATGGAGATTTCCTTATAAATGTAAATGCCCTTTTACAAAGAGTAACTTGATTTCCAGAGCTTTTCTTGTATCTGCTGTTTCTGAAAAATAATCAGTTCAGTATCATCCTCATGCTAAAGAGGCAATTTGGGGTGCCATATTCTGCTTTTCTTCATATACAAGTGATGATATTTGAAAAAACAAAGTCGATGTCATATTAAGAATTTTCTTTTTGTCTGCTTAAGAGTTACTAACATGATCTCTTTGACAATTGGGGATTTCTTCTATGTGTTTTTGGTTTTAAAACACACTTTATTAGGATAACACTTTTTCTCATTTTTTCTTATTACCACCATCTCTGGGTATCATTCTCATTAATGTCATCAAAATATTTCCTGTTTAGTACATGGATTTCAGCATAAATTATGTAAGCATATCCCTTTATTTTAGAAGTTTTAAAATCTAAGTTACTGGGAGTTTATAATTTTTCAAGTATAATTTTTAGTTTCTATAAAGGTAATCTTACAACCAAAATATCCTTTAAAATCAGGGGAGAGTCTGTTCACTGATCACTGGAAAAGATGAAAAACAAGCTTAAAGGAAGTAACTCTCTCTATTGTTATGCTTTACTTCTTGCACATGCATTACTTTTAATCTATTTTAAATTAGCTTTTTATTCTGAGCATATGCTCTTGCATTATGCATAGCTATCCAATTGTTGGTGGCAATGTGGGCTCTTGGTTCTTGACTTTGTGCAGGAAAGATTTCACAACACAAGTCCAGGTGATTTTGAAAGTATGCTTACTGAAGCTGGGGACAGTGAAACAAAGGAAGGGCTTAAGATAAAAGAGACAAGATCATAACAACAGAAGTGAGCCTGGGTGGAGCTGCCTGGGTCCTTTAGAAAGTCACAGATGCAGAAGAAGTGAGCTAGCCAGGCTGTGTGGACTCAGGAAACAAGTTACCTAGGAAAAAGTAGGGACTTTGGAGAGAGGAAGAAAAGATACATAGTCTAGGAAAGAAGGACAAGAAAGGCATAGGTGTGCTTACCAGAGACAGAGAGAGACAGAGACAGAGAGAGACAGAGACAGAGAGAGAAAGGGGAAGGGACAGGCAGGTAGGGGAGGAGAGAGCTCGGGAGCTCACGCACTGGGTCCTTTACCTTAAGGGTTTTTATCTGCTTTCCAAAGGCAGGAATTTTAGAGGAGATCTCAGGGAAGGATCTTAATAGAATATTCATAAGCTTTCCAGGTGTGTCCTTTCAAGGTCCTGGTCTCTACTGATTGGTTGGTGCTAGAGTAGAGGGTCATTGGTCATTGCATTCGGTGCCAATGTCAGCCACAGCATGACTTCATCTGTTTGTTTGTTTGTTGTTGTTGTTGTTGTTGTTTTTGATATTCTGGGCCTGGAGCTAATTTGATGCTGATCAGAACCTCATTGTCTTAATGCTTAAGAGAATGGTCCTGCAAGGGAAAAGGAGACAGGTGAGTCAGGTGCTGAGTGGGGCCTGTTTGAGTCAGCCATCTGTCCCAGGTTCCCCATTCCATGTACCAAGGCACGTTCCTAGCTTCTGATTATCCTGCCTCACAATTATTCTTTGGACACTGTTGTTTTTTTCCCCTCTAATTATTTCTTTTCTCTTAAGATTTAAAAAACAACACCAGTCTACCATTTAACTTCTCTTATTTTTTACTTCTGCAACTTTATTTCTGTGCAATTAATCATTTCCTTTTCAGTGTTGCTTTTAGAATGGCGACTATTTCTCTTATACTTAGATCTTGGAAAGACTTTTACGATTACTTAGGGTGCGTGCTCTCTATCTCAGCACTGTTGAAGTCTGGGGCCAACTCTTTATCGTGGGTGGCTGTTCTGCGCATGGTAAGATCTTCAGCAGCATCCCTGGCCTATACCCAGCTCCACTGCAGAAGCTCCACCCACTAGCTGTGACAACCAAAACATGTTCCAGACATGGACAGGTGTCCCCAAGGAATGGGGACTAGGGACTGGGAGTGGGCAAACTAGCTCCCGTTTGAGAACCACAGAGCTAGAATGAGTTTTAGGCTTGTGTTACCATTTTAGTCATAATTCATAAGTGAATTATCCTCTGAAATGTCAAACAGGATATTGTTTTCAGACAACGCACAGATAAGAGCCTAGGAAACACCACACTTACTCAACTCCGTGCCCCTTCGCCCCTGTTATTTTCTCTCTGCCGGTGGCACCAGGGGCAACTTTGGAGGAGTGTGTCTGTGATACTCCATGCTGTCAATCTCAAAAGGTCAGACAGGTGACACCCGCACTCTGACTCCCCTATCCTGACTTTTGATGTTGGTCAGGAGCAGAAATGTAAAAATAAGATGCAATTCAAGTTTACCTCTGCTAAAAGCAAGACAACAGGCCCTCAGTGGAGTCACTTATGCTAAGCCCCACATCACTAAGTTGAGATTTAATTACAGTTTCTCTCCCAGAAATGGAATCTTAAACCAACCAATCAGGAATCACCTGATAAGCTCTCCTTAGGTAATCTGATGGACAGGTCCCTGCCACCCCATGGAGCAGGGATTTTTTAACCTTTTTCATGTAATGGCCCCCATGAATGACTAAAATTCTGCAGCACATGAAAAACTTTACTTTTTGCTGATCTAACAACAGCAAAAAGCGGAGTATAATTTTGATTAATCCTCGCCAGACAGCCACTGTTGCATTGTCATTTTTAACTTGACAGTCTCAGGGAAAAGAGGTCAGTGCCCCTGACCAAAAGATCAGGTATTGCACTTTCTAAATATTCCCACAGCACCCCAGTGTGCCCGCTGCTGCACACCAGTTGGAAATCGCTGCCATGAAGGAAAGTAACCTTGTAACAACCAACCTCATTTTTTGCCTACTGTAACTTTCTTGTTCCCACTCCCTCTTCCTGTAAAAGTCTTTCATTTTGTCTAGCTCTTTGGAGCTTCTTTGTTTTTGATTGAATGCTGCCCGATTCAAATCAATTTTTACCCAGACTCTTAAAAATGTTAATATGCATCCATTTATATTTTAACCATGCACTCTCCTGCTCATTGCAGCATAATTCACAATGCCCAATACAGGGAAATCACCTAAGCGTCCGTCAGTGGGTGAAGGGATAAGGAAAATGTGGCGTATAGATGCGATGGAATATCACTTGGCCCTAAAACAGAAGGAAGTCCTGCCATTTGCAACAGTATGGGTGAAGCTTGAGCACATTTTATTAAGTGAATAAAGTCAGACAGAGAAGGATAAATACTGCTATCTGTCCCTTAGATGTGGAATCTAAACAAGTGGAACTCACGGAAGCAGAAGATAGAAGAGTGGTTAAAAAACTAATTTTTTGTTTCATTTTTAAACTGGAGGAGCTACATTGATGATCTTAACCACCTTTAGCAGCCCAGGTTTCTTTTCTTTTTATCAATGACTTTTTTAAAAAAGTACATAGCAGTTCTTTTGAAAATGCAGATTTCAGTTAATATTTACTCTCTTAACCCACATTTATTGAGCTAGTACTAATGTCAGCCATCATAGCCTATGCCTCGGAGAAAGGGTTTGTCAAACAGACAGACTCTCACTCCAAGTAGTTCATGATCTCGCACAGGGGCAGGGTGGGGGGACCCAGGTGAGTGCACGCCAAACCCAGTGCAGGGTACACTGTGACAAAGGTCACAGAAACCACATTCAATGTTTGAGCCTGGTATTGGAAATAGAGGGTTTTCAGCTGAGGGGCATCAGGGCCAGCTTTATGTGAGGTCCTTCTAAAGCTGGGGTGGCCCTATCTCGTCACACTGACTCAATTGCATTCCAGATGTCAGTCAGGTTAAAGATACCAAGTGTACACGGCAATTCAACATATTTCTCTGCCTTCAACCTGTCAGGTGAAAAGTCTCTCAGGATTTTCAAGGTTCAAGGCAGAGGGACCAAAGGAGAAAATAATGCTTGGTTTTTTCTTTTTGTAATTTTTAAAACATACAGTACGATCCTTTCTAAATCAAACATGCTCTTAAGATATTTTATTGTTTTGAAGGTCTGAAAGCATTTCAGGAGAAGATTGAAGGAAGCGTTTTTTGATAGAAATTAGGACACTAATTATCTCATAGCTTTGATGGTACTTGTATGCAGTTTAGATGTCTGTGAACTTTCAGAGAAGACACCAGGTTCTTGGAGAAAAGTCAGTTCAAAGTTGGTGAGGATCATGCCACCTAGCAAGGGTGGAGAGGGGACTGGCCCGCTGGGTTAGGTTTGAAAGCTTTCATGAGCCAAAGAGACAACAAGGACAGGGAGCAATGAAGAGATGCGAGAGGCGAAGAGAAAGAGTGAAGAGTAGACCTGTACCAAACCCATGGGTAGAAATGACAAACGAAGGATGCAGTGGAGGGTGAAGTCCAATGAGGAACCTGATAGACGATCAAACAGAATGGCCAGATATGGAGACCATCTCTCCACACACCTTCACTTTCCCTTAATGCCAGTACATGCACTTTCAGATTTCTGGCGTCCTTGTTGCATTTTCAGATTTCTGATGTCTTTGTTGAATGTGAGATTAAGGTCAACCAGAACTTAGGCTTCACTTGTACATGGCAGCAAATGACTAATTAGGCAGCAACTACGAGTTGCTAAGAGAACATAGTAACTTTAGTTCACTTGGTTAAGCAATAAAAATTTTTATTGTATAGCACATGGGGCACACCAAAATGCCATGGCTGCATTCTTAACCGTGGTACTGATTGCATTCAGACCTGGGAACTACGGTTTAACCAGCTGCATAGTGACTTAAACACAGAGGCTAATGAATAATTACCAGCTTGATCACTTGGGTTATTCAAATATTTGTTCAGTAAGTTCTGGCTGAGCACTACTGTGATCAGGCACTGTTTTAGGCACTGGTAACAGAAAAGTGAAAAAAATATAACCTTCAATGAAGCCAGTATTCCAGTCAAGATGTTAGATAAGAAAAGAAGCAAACAAAATACATACAATATGTGAATATATAATGTTGATAGTAAATGATATGAAAAGTAAAATTGGGAAATGGTTATAGTTAAAATCAAAATGGAGGATCTATTCAGCTAGCAGGGCTAAGAAAAGTCTTTTTGATGAGATGTGTCTGAGCAGAGACCTAAATGAAGTGAGGAGTGAGCCATCGTACTTGGAAGAAGGGTGAAGAGGGAATGTACCTGGGGAATGTTCAAGGTCAGCCCGAGGTAGGAAGGAACAACAGAGACAGGAGACAAGGTGGTGAGGAGGGTACGGAGATGTCTTCAGAGACATAGTCAGGGGCCATTGAAGACTTGTAGGGCATGCTGAGATTTTTGATGTGGCATGAAGCATGACAGGCAGGCATTGGTGGGTGTGGGCAGCCAGGGGGCTGACATAACTGGACTTACATTTGAATAGTGTCACCCTGACTGCTGTCGGAGATGGACTCAAGTAAGAAGCAGGGTGACAGGAGGCTATGCTGACAGTGCTGGTGCACCATGATGGTGGTTTGAACTGGGATGGTGGGGGTGAAGGTGAACAGTAATAGTGAAATTTGGAATATAGTTTCACAGTGCATATGAAAGAATTTTTTTGATATACTGACTATATGATGCAAAGAATTAAAGTCTAGGATAATTCCAGGGATTTTGGCATAAACAACTGGGTAAATGAACACCTGGTTTATTGCTATGACCTATATTGGGAAACTAGCAAGTTTGGGGGTGTTGTTTGCTTTTGGACTGGGTTAGTTTGAAATGACTGTTGGGTGTCTAAGCAGAGCAGCCAAGGAGATAATGTGTTGCCAGAAACACACATTGTGGCCTTGTCTGTGCAGGGAATTGTGTGGTGCGGTGTTGATGCCACTTCAGTTCTCGTGCACAGCAGCGTTCACTCTGGATCGAGTTCTCACAACGCACAGACTGTGCTTTGCTCTGCTCTTTAAAAATCACCCTCCAACCCATGCAGTATGACCTGTTGCTCTGTGGCATACTTAAGAGTTGTTCATTTCTTTTCTGTTATTTGAAAACAACTGTGACTTCTGTGTATTGTACTCAGTGGCCAGAAGGACAAATTCATGCACTGCAAAGGTGCCAGCTGAACAATTACGGAGCATCTGTAAGGGCTAAAGTTAATAGAATTGAAAAGCAATTCTAAAGAGCTCCCTAGGCTAACTGTCCTCTTGTTTGGAGGACTTATCAAGGTCATCATACCTAATTTAGCTTCAAGGTCATTCTGAAACCATTCTGACCTAGGATAGCATGGATTGTTTTCTATCTACCAACACTGACGTAACTCCAGGGGACAGCTAAGGGATGTGGTCACTAGGAAAGTTCAAAGAAAATATCTATTAATGTAACTTTTTGGACATACTTACCTGGCTGGGCCCCTCCCTTTGCTCACCTATGCTTGGACGGGACTAAAAAATATCCAGGTTTTGGTGAAGGGCACATTTTACTCTGTGTGTGGTGGTGGTGGGGAGACATGGGAATGGAGAAATTTCAAGCATTTGTTGTATTTTTTTATATCTTTCTCCTCACTTATACAGGTTCAAAGAGGGTTGGATGTGCCTTTCAGTACTTGCTCACATTGATAGAATTGCCTCTCCCCTCCTTGATTTTTTAGTTGGTGGATGCACATTGGGTATGGGATGGCTGTCAGCATCGGTGGGCACCCTGCTCTTCATCCCCCATCTGTGCTTTATCATTTCCTCCACTTAGGTGACAGCAGGCTGAGTGTGATTCATCCTGTTCTCCATTGTTGTCTATTTTTACAGCAGATGAAGTCAGTTATAGAGGTGTTTTTTTTTTTTCTTGATCTACCGAAGATCCACTGAGTTAAACGAAGATAGTGAACATGATTCTCTTTTTTAGGGAGTGATCACCTCTGGAGATCCTAGAAGCTGGGAAATGTTTTTACGTGGCTACTCACCAAGGAAAGTTCATTTTTTCTTACCAGGATTATTTCAGAAACAAGCAATCGAGGGACACATCCAGCATTGTGGCTGTTGCCTCCTTTACCCATGCATCTTTGTTGTCTGAGTCATGCTGCATTGTTTATCTGGAACCCACAGCTTTCATGCTGTCCTTCAAATAATGATGCACTTTATTACGCCTGGTAGAAAGTAGGCACGAATTGACTTAGGGAGAGTATTTTTACAAAACCAATTTAGACACCTTTTAATTCACAAACTTAGGATCAAGGCTTATGATTATCCTAAGGCTTATGATTATCTTAAGACTGGCAATATGCAGACTTGTGCAATGACATTTTGACAGGTGAAGACTGAAAATGAAAGCGTGTCTACAACCACATTTCTTCAATGTGATAAGTTCCTAGGGCATTCCGGGATTATTTTAAAAATGTGCTTGCTGCCTGCCACTCTGCTACCAAAAATAAGCTAGTCTCAGGGAGCTAAGTGTTAGAGGACATTCCTGGGAACTATTTCATCTGGGACCATTTGTGACAGCATTCTTGACTTTCTTCACTACTGTTTTCCAACCAAACCAATTTCTGTCAAAAGAGCTGGGGTTTTGTTGTTGTTGTTTTTGTGTGTGTGTGTGTGTTTGTCTTTAGCAAATGCACTTCCTACCGCCAAAATAAATAATGGAAAAATTAATTTAAGCTGGTAGTTTATCTTGAGCATTTCGCAACATCTAACTATCAGGGGGAGTCAGCGCTATCAGACACATGTACTACAATACTGTTTTAGGAGGCAGGAGAGAGGATTGGGGAAAAAAATCGTTGTATTTGAGCCAGAAAATGTGCAGTCAGGGAACTCAAAAGTTCTTTGTTAATAGTTCTACGGCCTGGAACAAGTTTCTTTGCCTATCTGATTCTGGGTCTTCAACTGTGAAATGTAGCCAGTGCGAGCTTGTTGTGCCCAAGACGTTCAAGTGTTACACTGGTGAAAATCACCATTGCTTTGTATAGACACACTGCAGCACCCAAATGTGCGTGGAAGCGCGTGCAAGTGCGTGGGTCTCCTCCAGCTCCCTGCAGGGAAAGTCTTTTCAGAGGAGAACTGATGGGGACTGTGGCCCTAGCAGAAGGTGAGTCCCAGAGAGGTTTTGCGGAGTGGAGGTGCAGACACGCTGGCTTCGCTGCGCGCCAAACTGGGTTCCGAGGTCGGAGCCACTTGACCTCCGGAGTGGAGTCCTTTTATACAACAAGGATGAAAGTGACCGCCACGGAGCGTGGCACTAGGAGGCACGTCTCCAGGAAATGACTCAAGATACTTATAATTATGTCATCAGGATACAAATAAGTCCGGACACTCACTGCAGGAGCTGGGGGGCGGGGGGGGGGGGACAGATCGAGGGCACAGGCTCCAGAGACTTCTGTTTCTAGGACTCCGGTGGCCCGGGGAGGTGCTCTCGAGGGGGAGGGCCCGGAGCAGCCGCAGGGTTCACCAACCCCCAGGGCCCGGCGCCCTTTCCCGCGCCCCTCTCAGCGGGTTCGGGCGCGACCAGGGCACCAGACTCGCGCGCCTCTAAGCCCACGCGGGTCTCTGACCCGGCCGTCTCGGCGGCATCCCGACCGGCGCCGCCGCATCCCACCGACCCGCCCACTAACGGTTTCTGGCCCCGTGGCCTGCGACCCCACCCCCGCCCGGCTCTCGAGAGCCGCAGCGCCGAGCCGCTCGCATCCGCCCGGAACCGACGTGAGCGGCCCGGGGCGGGGTCGGCAGCGGCGGAGGGATCCCCCGTCGCGAGTTCAGGCCGCACCTCGCGCCCTGCCCGGAACGCCCCCTCCGCGCCGGGTCGCCGTCCCCGCGCCGGCTCCCCCTCCCCCCGCACACCCCTCCCCCCGCGGCTCCTCCCCGCTCTCGCCTGGGCCCCCGCCCCCCGCGGCTCTCGCGCGCCGCCGAATTCCGCGCTGCCTCCGTCAGAGCCGAGCCGGCGGCTCCGAGGAGCGGCAGCCTCTGCCACCACCGCCGGGCCACCGCGTCCCTCCCCGTCCCGCCCCCTAGCCCTCGGAGCCCCGGTGCTCGCCCCCCCTTCCCCCCCTCCGTCCCCCCCTCTTCCCTCCCCCCTCTCCGTCCTCTCTGCGGCTGCAGCCCGAGCCCGGCCCTCCAGCCGGGCTGCCGGGAGGGCGGCGGCGGCCCCACCACGAGCTCGGAGGACGGTTTCAGCGGCGGTCGGCGCCGCGGGGCGGAGAGCAGGGATGCCGAGCCGCCCCCGCCGCCGCCGCCGGGGGAGTCGCCCTCGATCCCCGCGCCCCCGCGCTACCTGCCGCCGCTGCCCCTGCCGCCCGCGTCCCCCGAGCGCCTCGCGGGGTCCCACGAGCCGCCGGCAGGGGTGGTCCCGAGGCGCAGGGGCGAGGACGAGTTGCCCCCGCTGCCCCTGCCACCCGCCGGCCAGGAGGTGTCGGCGGCTGGCGACTCCGGGGACGGTCCGAGGCGTCTGCCGGAGGCGGCGGTCCCCGAAGCCGCGGCGGGGAAGGGCGGCCCCAGGGAGTCCGAGGCCGGCGCGAGCCGGGAGGGCGAGCTGCGGGGCGCCGGCGACCAGCCCGAGACGCGCTCGGTGTGTAGCAGCCGCAGCAGCAGCAGCGGAGGCGGCGGCGAGGACCAGCGTGCTGGGCACCAGCACCAGCACCACCAGCCCATCTGCAAGATCTGCTTCCAGGGCTCGGAGCAGGTGAGGCCCGGGGGACCCGGGAGCAGGTGGCGCGGGCTAGGGCCGGTCCGGCGGGTCCTCGCCCGCGACGGCCGACCTTTCAGCACCACGGACAGCGCTCGCCTCCCGGAGGCTCCGCGGTGGGGCTGGTCTGGTCCCGCCGCCTGAGAGGCGGCTACCCCGTGTTTGCTTTTCCAGTTCTGTAAGGCACCGGAACGTGTCCCGGTGACGAATACAGGGTTCCATTTGATCCACACCCCCTGCCCCCCCCAATATCTGGTATTGCAGTTACACGTTCTTCAGGTGCTTTAATAATAATGCCATAAAAACTTATGGCATTACTGTTATTTACTAAGCGGATTTTGGTTTGTAGTTAGAAACAAACCTATATCCTTTTCCTACAATTGTGTCCTGAGGGAGATCGTCTCCGAATACAAACTGGGGTGAGTCATGTCGCAAGCAAAAGGGCAACATCCTTCTTTATTACAAATTGTGGTGACTTATTTTCAGTGATTTGACAAGTGTGTTACACTTTTACAAGAGAAATAGAAATGTACTTTGGCCCTGCTAAGGAAAGGCTATTCAGGCATCCACGCAGTTTATATTTTGTTAGAAACAACTCTAAAATGTAAACTCCATTAGAGGTGCATGCAGACTTACATGAGAGGACTCTTGGAGACAACGGGATAATATATCACTCTCGCAAAATGTGTGGTTTGAGAAAACATTAGGTTTTCTATTTTTAAAAGTAAGGATATTGCATAAGAATATGCAGGCTTTCAGGAATATAGTGCCCTAAGTCAATATTTATGATGCTACATTTAGAAAAAAATAAAAGCATGATGCTATTGCAAGTTACTTTCTGGGATGCCATGCATTTCTTCTTTAGCAATGATTAAGAATAACTGCAGAGGAAATGCATCTGACCATCCACTTACAAGTTATTAAAGAGATTTAATAGTACAGCTTTCCCCCAAGAGTATTGGGAGCTGCATCTTCCAAACATTTTGTATGTTGGTAGAACATTTATGTCATAACTCTAAGCAATATCTCTGAAATAGTTTTAAGACTTTAGTTTCATTCCCATCAGAGGTATAAAAATTTAATTTCATTTTCTAGGATAGAGTTTGATGTTGATATCCTTCTGGGTAAATGGCTTTGAAAGAAAAGAAAGATTTTAAAAATAGAGACACGAGCATACATATTCACATTGAGCTGTTTTCTTTTCAGGGGGAGCTGTTGAACCCCTGCCGATGTGACGGGTCAGTTCGGTACACACATCAGCTGTGCCTGCTAAAGTGGATCAGTGAGAGGGGCTCCTGGACCTGTGAACTCTGCTGTTACAGATACCATGTCATAGCCATCAAAATGAAACAACCTTGCCAGGTAAACATTTGTGACATTTTTTCCCCTGAAATAACTTTGCTAAACGTAAGTACACTTGACTTTAGTTATTACTGGGGGTACTTACATATACTACTTAACATTTTATGCAAATCACGGTAAAATCAAGATTTAGAATTTGTAGAGATGTGTTTTGAGGTATCTGTGACATTTTTATCTGAGAAACTCAAAATACATTTTATTCAAATGGTTTCCTTTATTAATTTGTTATTTATTGATGAAATTATGCCATCTTTTTTCTAAAGTGATAAGTTGGTAAAATGTCTTATACTCCAATTAGGTCAATTTTATTAGTTAGAAATATTTACAATCTATTTTAGTAATATTCTGTTAATTTAAGCATTGAAACCCTGGATGAGCTCAATTTATGGGAAACAAATACAAGTAAAGCAAAACTTTACTCATCTGGAAACTTTGGCCCCTTATTCAAAGAATAATTATTAGAGTCTCATTCTAATCTGAATACTTTTTTTTAATTCACTAGGCTTTCTTTTTCATATGAGTTTTTTTCACAGTTAAATTTTGATTACTTTCACTCTTCTCTGTGGTCAAGTACATAGTGGACGCAGAAGTATTCCCAGCAGTTAACTTTCAGTAATACTACTGAAATTGTACATTTTCTTAAACTTTTTTGTGTATAATCACATAACAACACAATACCCTAAAGCCTACAAATGCCCCTGGAAAAGTAAAGCTTTTTTTGGTCATGATGAAACTGATTCAGTCCTTTGAAAAGACTGATGTAATGTAAAATAACAAAGCAGTAAGAAGGACATTTTAAACTAAGGCAGAGTAATGTGTGATTGACAAGATTTGGTAGGGACATAGGGCTGAAGTTAAGCAGATACAAAAGAGTAAGGGCCATAGCACAGAGACAGAGGAGGTAATGGAAGGGAAAGGAAGAGGGAATTAAAAAGTTAGGAGGGAAAGAAAGTCACAAAATCTAGTATTCTCTGTTTCTATTTAAAATACCAACCCCCCCAAATTTAGTTCACATTGAGCAGTATAAAATAGTTGAAATTGTTAGTGTTTGCAAAAGATATCTGGAAGCTGAATTACTACTGCATTAATAATTTGCATTTCATAGTTTTTAATTTGTGCACCCTTCACATAATTCGCAATTAATTTGTGTCTTTGATAGTCATCATTTAAGGCATGATAATCGGGCATGAAATGAAAATATTAATTTTCTCAAACTGACCTAAGGCTTATAAATAATTTGAAAAGAAGAAGAATAACTAATGTGGTTGAGTGATGTTATCATGCTGAAGATAGGCATGAACCTGACACATTTTCCCAGAACCTCTAATTAAGTGAGCTCTTTGGATATAAATTTGAGGATCCACCATAGTTGTCTTGAAAAAAAAAAAAAAAACAGATAAAACCATATCCAAAGACCAGGATATGAGTAGTATAATGGAATCTACAATAATTTTGTGAATAAAATCATGTGGAAATGACAAATGGAGAGCTTTGGGGCTGTAGTGAGTAGTCTCCTGAGAACTGCTATAGCAGGCTGGATGTTCAAGAGCTGAAATGGAATGCCAAGTATCTAAAAAACTAAAACTTATGCTACTACATATTAATTCATTTGAGATGATTACTTTCGAAGTAGGTATTGGTCCTTCATATGATTTTAAAGTATAAAGGAGACAAAATACTGGGGCAAAAACACAATTCACTTGTAATTCTAATCTATAGCAAAATAAATTAAGTACCACTATGTTTTGCTTCATTAAAAAACATGTAATAATTATTTTAGCAAAAGCAATATCCCAAAGTATGTCTATGGCCAAAAAAATCAAAACAAAAAAAAAATAAACGACCAAAACAATAAATTAACCCAGTATTACTAAACATTTGGATTAATTTCATGACCTATGCAAATGTTACCGTCATCTGTAACCTGATCTGCTTGTTGCAGTGCACCAGAAAATAGTCTTTAAAAACAAAGTTGATAGGAATGTAGTAACAACAGCTTAGATCATGCCAGAGGAAATCACTTTCTAGGACTACATGGTATGCATAGAAAGCTCAGTACTCTTAATGAACAGAGATCAGTTAAAAGGTTCCCAAAGTGTAGATCCTTATACCTAGGAGCAGTTTATTGTCAGATAAAGTTTGACCAATTGTCTGACATTTCTGTTATGGATGTCCCATAAACTGAGCATTTACTCTGATATTTGGTTTTGTCCTGTGCTGGCATGAGGCCAATTAGATTTAGCATTTATTGCATTCATCATGGCTTGGCAGAGACCCATTTTCTCATGGTGCAGAACCAAATGAGAAGCAGGTTGGGGCCCTCACCGTCACCTTCCACATCCCTCTGTCCTAAGTATAGAGCCGCCACATAATTTTGAGCTGGTGGTTCCTTGGACATAAAAAAGAATAGAGAAGAATATATAATAATATTGAGAGAGCATTTTCTGAATACTTACTCTGTGTCAGGCACTGGTCTAAGTGCCTTGCATATACTGATACTGATATTTAATCTTCATTACAAACCTGTGAAGTAGGGGATATTAGTATCTTTATTTTACACAAAGGGAAACTGAGGCACAGAAAAGTGAAGTACCTTCTACTAGGTACCTGTCTAGTAAAAGGCATAATCAGGATTCAAACACAGTCTGGCTCCTAGGTTCATGGTCTCGGCCACTGTCAGAAAGTGTTCTTCTCAACCCCATTGTAGCCAGCCTGACCTTTTGGGTCAAACAGCAGCTGGTTTCAGCCTGGTCTGTAAGATGGTCTAGAAAGACCTTTACTATTTATTGCTGCACAACGAAACATCTCAAAAACTTAGTGGTTTAAACAACTATCACTTACTATCTCTGAAGACTCTGGGTTGATTGAGGCCCACTGGGAGGTTCTCCACGTGTGGCACCAGTGTGGAGCTGCAATCGTCCAGAGCTTTGACTGGATTGAAACGTCCAAGGTGGTGCTGGCTGTTGGCTGGAAGCTCAGGTGGGGCCGTCGGCTGATGCCTCAGTTCTCTTTCCATGTGGCCTGGACATTTCACAATGTTGGGTTGAGCTCCAAGAAAGTGGAAGTCATAGATCTCTTTAAAGCTCAACCTTGTGAGTGACAGTTTCACATCTGCTGCATTCTCTTGACTAAAGCAAGCCCCAGGACCACCTCAGACTCAAGAGAAGGGAAGGTGGACAAATGGACTCCACCTCTGGAGTCGGCCCCTTTTTTAAGAATAGCTGTCTTTAATTTACCATAGGAGCTAGCTTCTAAAATGGCTCTGTGTACCTCCTCTGCTCTCGGCATTTGGTCCTTCTCAGGTCCAGATTGGTCAGCAGGCATTCACCATAATTTTCCTCCCAAGGCTCAGAAACAAAAGAGGTTAAAGAAATGAATGGGAGGTTGACTCCATTAGTGGTGCCTCATGCAGAAGGGAAAAAAGCAGTTAGCCAGAAACCAGGTGTGTGTGTGAGATGAATATGCTGCAATGAGTGTAAAACCTTGGTTTTACTTGTTTTTCTCATTGACACTAGAAATTTTAAAACATGTGGGTCTAAACTTCCCCCTTTCATTGGATTTCAATAATGTTCCACTCCATGACCCAATAGAAAACTGATGTATCTTCCGTAACATGTTTAAGTCTTAATTGCTGTATCATTAGCAGTAGCAGTTAATTAAGACATTTGAAGTAATTAACATGCATTTATCCTTCTACCTACTTCTAGAATGTATTTTATTGATTAACATAGTCAAGATGATGCATTAATGATTAAGAATAAAAGTCAATTCTGTTTTGAATCTCATAGTATGGCGTAAAACTTGTGAAATGTAACAACATTAAAATCAACTATATTTTTAGATGTTAGTGACATTTTAAACTAATTAAGCCATGTTTAAATTTGTGAATGCTTTCAATACTTTGTCAAAAAATATAAATGCTTGACGAAGTAGCATTTACTAGATGAAGTGTTGTATGAGAAACTTCAAACTCGTTGTAAGAACTGGACTGTATTTCCTTTACATAGAAAAATACAATGTAAGTGGATGATAGCAGCTATATTACCTTGGACAAGTTACTTAACTCTTTGTGCCTCTGTTAATTCATCTTTGAAAGATGATAATAGCACCCATTTTATACATTATTTTGAGGATTAAACATACAAATATATGTAAGGTGCTGAGAATAGTGCCTAGAGTATTTTAATGTTGGCTTTGATAATTATTACATGTTCAAACAGATGGGGACCTTCAGCCGCTCACCACAGTGGTGTTCACAGGTCCCTGTGGTTTTTCTTAAGTCTTGTAACCTATGTGAAGTTAATGACCCTTTTCATTTTATTCTTTATCCCTAGATTTTACTTCCTTTTTCTGGGAGAGCCCATCTCAGTTTTTGGCTAAAGTTGTTACAGTAAATAATGAATGGATCAGCATTTTAAAAATCAGGAGTAATAAGATACAGTGATCTCAGCACACAGGAGTGTATTTACTCTCCAGTTGTCCCTCTCCGTGGGACTTTGCTGGAGTTACGAGGTGCTTTCATATGTGGCCAAACATAGGACAGTGTTATTTAGGGCACTCAAGCACCCTTGTTTGTTTATATTTTGGCAGGAGGTGGGGAAGCTCCCAAGATCGGGAGTGGGAGGAGTGTTGGCGGGGTGCAGTAATCTCAAGGAGGCAGACAGGTGACCAGCCAAGCATCAGTGCTGATTTCTGGTGTCTGTCAGATTTCCTTCCCCCTCCTCTGTCACTCAGCACCAGAGGAAAAGACTAGGAAGGCATTTGCCTGGGAAGGGTTGGAGACTTGCATGTAGGTCCTATATTTTGCAGGTATTAGGCTCCTGGCCATTTTTACTATCCTTTAACATTTTTATTAGCCTTCTTACTGCTATTCCTTTCAACACTTATAATGTGCTATCAGCAACAGGTCTTCCATAGCAGTAAGAATGATGGAGAATCTCCTAGGAAGGAGAATGAGTTGAGTATTTTTCATTTCTATCCGTATTCTTAAAATGCTGGGACTCATCATTATACTTCTGAATTAGAGAGGAAGTTGGCACCAGGTTGGCTCATCTTGGCAAACGTTCTAAGGTACAGCTTCTGAATGTATTTGTAAAGTCTTTATAGGACTTTAATTAAGTTCTTGAGGACCCTGGGGTCATTATTTTCCTAAATGGGACTCTGTCGTGAAAGAGATATTTTCACCTGCAGAAGTGATTAAGTCATTCTCCTGATGGAGCTGATGCACTAGGAGAGGCTGACAAATTATCACTGAAAATTGACTATGATTTGAAAGTGTGTTAAGAAAACATCAGAGCATGAACCTTATCAGCATGCATGCTGTCATTTGAAACACTTCAAGGCATTTGCATTTTACGGATTAAAATGTCTGCATACATACAACCTGGTTGACATAGCGAGCCACTACTTTTCTTTTACCCTTTCTGTTACTAACATTCTCTGTAGGTTTAAGAGAAAAAGACAAGCTCAGGGGAAGCTTTTCCTTGCCATATCTGAACAACTGAGAAACAGTGTTAAATGTAATGTTTAAATGCATATTGTGGCAGATTTCATGGATAATTAAAAATGTCAAAATAAAGAACATCTCACAAGGCACTTTGCTCACCTTTGAAATTGTTTTTGTTTCATTTGCTTACTAATTTTCAAAATGTAAATTTTTGTTTTACTCACTAGGACAGATGAATGATTCTCTACCAAATAAAATACATGAATTGTGCTCTGTCTACTCCTTGCAGCCGTCCTGTGTACTGTGTAGGCACGTGACTTTACAGTTTGTCTCAGAGTCAGCTGGTTCCGAGCTGGTGGTAAAAACAGCTGGGGTCCGTGCAGGTCTCTGTGCACTTTCACGCTTTAGAGTAAGAGGACTGGGGGCGCTGTCCCAGTAGGTGATGCTGTCCAGAACTTTCTCCTCCACGTGGATCTGCTCTTCCACATTTTTCTAGCTCTTTTAAGTGTACTTCTCTTTTGATGCCTTTCTTTTTGCTCTTTTGGCCCACCATTCAGCTGCCTGTAGAAGAAAGAACCCTTTCCTGGGTGGAGCTAGGCAGACTTAACTGGCCAGAGCATATTAGGAGGGCAAGATTTGTCAGTGGTCAGGCAGAGGAACCTTGCTGTGGCTCCAGAACATGTATCTTGTTATTTAAACCAGAGGTCAGCAAATGTTTCCTCTGGCCAGATAGTAAGTATTTTAGGTTTTAAGGGCCACCCTCACTGCTGTCCCAGTAGGACATCAGTCACGGACACTACAAATGAATGACGTGGCTGTGTTCCAGAAACATCTTATCTGCACACCTGATTTGAACTCATATAACCTCAGTGCATCAGGAAATAGTGTCCTCCTTTTGATTCCCCCTTCCCCAACCATTTAAAATTTTAAAACTCGTGGGCAGACAAAAACAGGGTGAGCTGGATTGGCCCAGCTGGATTTGATGGTATCGTGCCAACCTCTGACTTAAACGAATGGTGTATTGACATGGATGTAGGCGTTTTCCAAACTCGTCGTTCAGGGGATGAAGTGTTCTAAAATTTTTACATGTTCCTTTATAATTTTGAATGAAGTCTTTATAAGCTTATATCATTTAGAAAATGGTAGTAATGTAGCTCCATGGCAAAATGCTATTAACTCCTTAATATAAAATATTAAAAGCATTGTGTCTTCTAAACAGTTTCTTGATCGTCTCAGACTGACATCTTAAACTTCCAGTAGTTTTAGTTGAGTCACAAGAGCAAGGCAGGGCCATCTCAGATTAAGCCCTCAGTGTCCCTGAAATAGGCCCGCCCCTCCTCTCAGGGAGTTTGGAAGGCGTTTATGTCCATCCCTAAAACAAGTCCTACCAGGTTCTCCACACCCAAGCTGGTGTGAGTAGAATATCCTTTTTTGAATGTACCAAAATGATACTGTTTTAGTTATCTTGGGGTTTCTGGGTTTGCCTTCCAGGAGAGGGCATAGTCATGAGTGGGACAGATTTTAGAACAAATGATGTAGCATAGGTCAGTAAGCTTGAGATTCACTTTTTTGTTCACCTGGTGGGCATTCAATGAGTATTTGGGCTATGAATGAATGAATGAACAAATTAATGTTTTAGTAAGGTAGAAAGCATCATGTTCGTATTTCTGTAGTGAGCAAAAGACTTGCGGAAATCAAGTTGCATTCATTTCTTACACATTTGCCATTTACTGGATGTCGATTTTCAACTTGCTTCTAAGTGGCTCTTCTAATAATCCTATTATGGTCCTCCCTGGGCAAATATATTCTGTTCTGAGACCACAGGAAAAAGCCTTAAGAGTGGTATCTGTTTTTAAAAACCTAGAATTAAAAAGAAAGTTTCCAGTGAGACATATCTGCTCTTTTCAAAAAAATGAAATGTCATGGAAAAAGACTCAGTAAATGTGAAATTACCCGTGTGTGACACACTTGCTTTCTTGAGGTTGTCACTGGTTGAAGGATTTCGTTTAGCATTTGTTCAGAGAATTCAAATAATTTGTTGGACATTTACTACTGTGTTATCATGAGTATAGATGAGCTGCTAAGAATTTCTACTGGGTATAATTTTTTGGGGGGGTGTGAAGCCTGCCACCAGGCTGCAAACAAGGTGATGCATTTTTTTGATGAGTGGTTTATACAGTTATAACATACTTTCAAAAATGATTTTCCACTGGTGAATGCAATACTCTGGCACAGGGAGATGTAGCCAGAGAAATAGACTATTTCCTCCCTGCTCATTTCCTGCTCTGCCTTGACGTGTGGCTTTGCCGTGACGTG
Organism: Phyllostomus discolor; assembly: GCF_004126475.2. Lineage (NCBI taxonomy): Eukaryota > Metazoa > Chordata > Mammalia > Chiroptera > Phyllostomidae > Phyllostomus > Phyllostomus discolor. Next base: position 23,567,876 of record NC_040905.2, read on the forward strand.
ACTGATGTTTGCTGAAGAGATCGGAGCAAAGGAAACTCAGCCTTCTTCTATTTTCGGACCTTCTAAGAGTGGAGTAGGATGACTTGGAGAGCAAAGCAAGAGCGCTTCCGACCCTTCTGAGCATCAGGGAGTGGGCTGATGAGGAAATAATCACCGGCAATTACAAGTAAATGGATGGCAGACACTGAGGACTCTGCCAAGAAAAATGTCATGTGACTTGTGTTCTCTGTATCCTGGGATATTTGACAGCATCTTCCCTGTGAACATAACTCACCAACAGGTGTTCTACGTGATGTAGCCAAGTGAAATCCTGCATAAGTAAAGGTGGACTGGAAGCAGTCACATGGGAAGACATGAAGAAACCTGGAAGCATTATTATTTGGACAAAGCCAATAAGAAAACTTACTTGGGAGACGTTTCTTATTCCATTCTTTAGGTGCGGTATGCTCTGAAAATTAATGTCTAAAATCTTGCTCTTTCTCCAGTTTTTATCTCTTCAAAATGGTTCATTCTGACTGATGATACCTGGGCAATATCTCCTTATCATAGTAACAAAGGTCCATTGCCTTAATGTGCCAGTTAGTGTTGCTTCTCATCTTGGTATGCTAATTATGTGCAAGTGGCCCAGGCTTAATCTGGGCACAGGGGGCCCTCCCTGTGTGCATCCAGTCCTTACTGCAGGAGCCCTCTCCGCCCCCAGCACTCCTTTGTTATACGTGGACTCGCAGTGTGCCACGCACTGGTTCGTCTCATCACTCGGAGTTACAGAATAGTTCAAAGGAACAAGGGACTGTTACAAGAAATTCAAACACCCTGGGTTGTTCAGCCTATTAAAAAAAAGATGTTAAAAAGGATTACATCTCTCACAAATATCAGTAGATTTTACTTAACTCGTGTAGAAGAACATTCCAGAAGTAGCAGAAAATAGTTTTTCTCTGTTCTCTCCACACTTCCATCCCCAATGTTAATATCTTTTCTCTGTTCTGTTTGCAGATTTTTAACATAAATATGTGTGTAAGTGGACTCTGTATTAATTTAAAGGAAAAATACAGAAAATAAAAAGCTTGTAGAGTAGAAAAGAGCACAGGACTTGCCAGGCATATATCGAGCATTCAGTAAATACCTGTTTTATCCTCCTCCTTCCACCGCTTCCTTTTCTTGACAACATCACACTCCTAGACTTTGGCGGGGGGCAGGAGGCAGGTGGGTGGGAGGTGTCCAAGGGGCCTTCTAGTCCTCTGGAGAGAAAGAAGCAGTAAATAAAGGTGACAGTCTTTACCCACATTGTCTTTTCTAGGACTCAGCATGCCTGGGTTCAAATCTGGAAGTTGAAAGAAAATCTTGAGTGTAAAACCACCTTTCTGCCCCCCCTCAAACTGTCTTCCTTTACCTGTCATGGTAGACTCGGTTACCTTGCCATTGCTTCTGTTAAAGTCACTTTCACATCAAGACAAGACTTTTTGGAAATTTGAGTAGTAGTAGTAAGTGAAAAAAAATGTGAAGCCAACTAGGTTGGAACCTATTTTACCAAAATTTGTTTGGTAGCTTTGGGTGACTCATGGTTCTGAGGCAATGGAGGGAGGTTTTGAAACCTTTTTGAGTAGTTTAGTGAAACATCTATGCATGGGGGATGAGTCTCACCACCTCCTGTCTGCCTGTTCTCTCTGTGTTTTTTAAAAAATATTTATTTTATGTTTTTAGAGAGGGAAGGGAGGGAGAAAGAGAGAGAGAGAGAAACATCAATGTGCGGTTGCTGGGGGCCGTGGCCTGCAACCCAGGCATGTGCCCTGACTGGGAATCGAACCTGCGACACTTTGGTTTGCAGCCCATGCTCAATCCATTGAGCTATGCCAGCCAGGGCTTGTTCTCTCTGTCTTGAACCCTACCAAGATGAAAGGTAGTATCTGTTGCAGGAAAGAGAATTTGAGATAGAAATACGTTACTTCATTTTGGACACGATTAAGCTCTCCTGTAGTAAACGGCAGGAGAAAAATGCCAGCCATTCTTTGAATTGCCCGTGGGAAAAGTTTCAGTGTAAGTGATGATGAATGCGTGGAGATGAATAATGTAACAGGGCGTAGTGATGGATTAATATGTGTTTATTTTTGGTGTAGAAAATGATTTTACTCACGTCAAGGTGTTGCCTCAAAATATTTTATCTTTGTTTTTTTCTTGATTATTTTTTCACTCATTCATCAATCACTACTATGTAGCAGACACTGTTCTAGGCCCTGTAGCTGCGGCGTTTGTTAAAATAGGTAAGACCTCTACTTCTAAATTTAAATTCTTGATGGTGAGGGATAGACAATAGATACGTAGATGGTGTTAATAACTGGATGATTAACAAAGTGTGTGCTAGAATGAACCATGTGATGTTGGATTAGAGCCTGAAACATTAGTGTAAACTCATATTTTGCTTATTATAGATACAAACAGTTACATATGGCGATATTTATAAATATGTGCTTATGCGTGGGTTTCTATACAAACACCCATTTCCCAGCTCTGTCTGTTGAGAGGGTGTGAGAGCGACACTCTGGTAATAAAAAGCTTGCCTCGCATCAGATCTTGGTTTCCAACCCCATTTTCCGATAAAGGGGCTCAGTCTCATACAAGATGGTATTCTTACACAGCATGAAACTGGAATACCTTCTACCAGAACTTAAAGAAGTGCTCAAAAAACACAAGGATGAGAGCGTAGCATGGACTTTAGCAATATGTAGGCCAGGGTCCAAATTTTAGCTCAGACATGTTCTAAGCTGTGTGACCAAGGGTGATACCATATGTATTAATTCCTTAATGTTGGGAAGTTAAATCGAATAACATCTTCCAAAGTTATTGGCATGTGATGGCATTTTATTAATTCCTGACTCCTAACCTTGTTAGAACAAATTTTAACAAATACAGTTCTGCCAGATTATGGGTTTGTTATGTATTTATTTATTTATCCACTTAATCATACAACAAATACTAATTACTTACTAGGTGCCAGACACTATTCTAGGGATTGGTGATGAACAAAAGAGTAAGCAGAAGACATGAAATCCCTGTCCTGGCTTGGTGTGGCTCTGTTGGTTGGGTGTCGTCCTGCAAAGAGAAAGGTCACCAGTGGGTTCCTGGTCAGGGCACATGCTTGGGTTGCAGGTTCGGTCCCGGTGGGGGCACATACAAGAGGCACCTGATTGATGTTTCTCTCTCACTCTGATGTTTCTCTCTCTTTCTTTCTCCCTCCTTCCCCCCCTCTCTAAAATAAATAAATAAAACATAGAATCCCTGCCCTTTGGGAACATCTATTCCAGAGAGGGAGACTGACAATGTGTAAGTAAATATTTCAAGTGCAGTACTCCCCCTTATAGGCCGTTTTTCCTCCTGCAGCTTCAGTTACCCGTGGTCAACTGCTCTCTGAAAATACAGCATGGAAAGTTCCAGAGATACACATCTCATAACTCTCAAATTCTAAGTAACATGATGAAATCTCCAGCTATCCCTCTCCATCCTACCAGGACCCGAATCATTGTTTTGTCTAGCATATCCACACTGTATACGTTACTCACCCATTATTAATAGCCGTCTTAGTTATCAGACTGGTTGAGGGAGGAGACCGCATTCACATAATTTTTATTTCTGTACATTGTTATAATTGTTCTATTTTATTATTATTTATGGTTGTTAATCTTTTACTGTGCCTCATTTATAAGTTAAACTTCACCATAGGTTATGTGTGTCTAGGGAAAAAGTACATACAGGCTTGGTGCTGTCTGCTGTTCTCGGTGCCCACTGGGTTCTGGGAACATAATTCCTGGAGATAAGGGGAAACTACTGTAAAAGAATTAGTAAATTAATTAGTAGTAAATACTAAGAAAACAACACTGGGCAAAGAAGGGGGATAGGAAGGATTAAGAAGGGCGGGGAATTTTAAATGTGGGTGGTTAGGGAAGGCGGCCACTTTATGATCTTTGGCTTCGACAGAAGCTTTTCATATGTGGCTTTCTAGAAATAAGGTATGCTAGTGAATGTTTACTACGGGTGGTTTTTCTACTGAAGGACATTTTATTCTGAGTTTTGGTTTTCTATGAGTGAGTTGGAGAGGTCAATATATATAGCCTATAGTTTTATAATTTGCATCAATATATTAAAAGCCTTGATAGGGGCCCCGATATCTTTAACCCATTTGTATATTCTGGATATTATGGTGAATTGGTTTTAAGAGCAATGATAGCGTATAATCAGAGAAATTAAGAGAAAGAACAGTGAAAAATGTGCTCTGTATTCTAAGAATCACAGATGCTCCAACTTGCTCTTCCTGAGTTATTTATGCTGTTACATTCTCTCTTCAATCTATGGAATTATCAAGGGGTTAGGATTTAAATAAAAGCCACTATCTATGAGAAATTTGACCTATTTTGGATTATAATTATTTTTATATTGATTTTTGTTATTATACTGATAATACAAGAAGTAAAAACCTAATATTGGGGTTATTATTTCTTGGACAAGTACATTTTTTTCTGCTAAAAACACACATTTTATAAGATGGATTGTTTTGAAGAGAAACTCTAACATCTTATTGATGGTTGTCAAAAAACTTGGCTACTTGGAGAATGAATGTTTGAGGCTGTAATTTTCAAGGTCACGTAACTGGGCGATCCAGCGGTCATGTACATGACATGGCCACTGTGAAAGCCATGCACCATGAGGGGAAAGGGCTTATGTTGTTCCTGGAGCTACAGAAACAGACATTGGAGTTTCCAAAATCTGTTTGAAACAAATGGCTCCCATTAATCAGTGCACCAAGCAAGGTTCTGGGCAACACTTCCTTTGTGCATTTCCACCACTGGCAGAGAGCATGAATGCAGGGGAGCTTTGAAGGGTGAAGATTCCTTCCTTCTGTTCAGAAAATTTTTAATAATATGGAGACATTTTGCTTGAGCTTGTGGTACTCAGTCAACCAAAGTGGAATCACCAGTTCCCCATATTTGATGGGAAATGTCAATTGTAACCTAAAACCTTTGGCTTTTAAAGCCCATCAGCACAAGTAGGTTATTAAGAATCTCTTATTCAGGAGAAAAGTGATGATCATTTTATAGGGAGTGAGATGTTACGTTGATGAACACATGCAGGAAGGAGGAGTGATCACTCCCAGGGTAGGTAGGTGATCTCCCTGGAACCCTTGTTTGGCTCTCCTGTTTGCTTGAGTGTCTTCGACTAGATCTACCGTTAGAAGTTTAAAACCTCTCAAAATAAGTCAGTAGCGACAGATGTTGAGGGTCTGCAGGAGCAAGCATCCCAATGATGGTATCCCTTTCCCTCATTAGCTGTCAGAAGAGCTTCACTGTGCGACTCTGCCCTCTAGTGTTTCCTGTTAACCAGAGTGGTGTTCTTGAAATTCGATGCACGGTACACAGAGTTCCACTAGGTTAGAGATACTTCTGTATGCTTTTTAATCTTGTTTGAAAATAAACCTGGCCCAGGTTCCACTTACTTAAAAGCGTTTGACATCTGTTATTATTTACCCAATTTGTTTCAGAGAAGGTGCCTGTTTTTCTGTCTGCTTAGCTTTTGATTAAATCAAACATTTTCTGTTTTCTGTATTGCACTTGGCGGTTTTTGGAGGGTTTAGTTTTAATCTGTTCAGAGAGCAGGAAGAGCTACTTCTTAAATAGTTCAAGGACCTAAGGTTATGGGAACTTAAAGCAGAATGCGAAATCCATTTGAAGTTATTTTAGGGAGCGCATTCACATTTTGAATGCCCATGGAATATCTGGGAGCAACAAGTTTAAAGAGAAGACAATTGTAACATCTGGTGTTTTCTGCTAAAACATTTGTCATATATTGATGATTTAGTATTTTAGACATTTTTATCAAATAAAACAAGAAGAGTATTCCTTATCTGAGTTCATGTAACTAAAAGCAACCATTGAACAAATATCAGGGCAGTTTTGTTATTTGAAATAGAAGTAGTGATCGCATTTTGGTTTTTGTTCGGATTTAGTTTTCTCAGAGAGAGACTTTTAGTTTGTTTAGGACAACATTTTAAAGGGAATTAGATGGGAAGCAATTTTTATGATGTAAAACTTACGAACTGTATTTGAAAATGAGGGTTTTAATTACTGCTGATTGTTTTACTAATGGCAAGCCATCTTGCTTGAGGGAGAACAATTTTCCAAGCAGCTTAAGTTCTTAGTTAACAACTAGAGGAACCTTAATTAAGTGCTAACTATTGAGGCACACCATCTCCTGAGGTTCGAGGTTGGTGGGAGGAGGGGTGGGGAACAGCCTCTCCCCTGGTTGTGAATCCCAAGGAAAAGCTCTATACCTGGAAATAACTGGGAATAACAAAGGAAGGAAGGAACAAGGAGAGATAAATGTAATTTTCTTTTTCTAAATGGGAAATACAGTTTTACTTCAGAGGTGCAAGGCATTTCAAGAACACTGATAGTGGGTACCAGACAGATTATTTGCTTGAAAGACGTGCATACCCATTCCAGACCAATGAGGCCACAATTCTCCTGGTTCGATGCACAGAAAATATGACATATTAGTTACTGAAAATAAACAATGTGTGTGTAACTTTAAAAACTTGGCTTTTCTCACTGCCCCTATCATCTTGGCAGAGTAAATCATTTATCAAGGAGTACAAGATAGTATGGCAGAAGGCACAAGGAATGCTGTGCTCTAGCAGGGAAAACCATGTCAGCTCCGTGGTTTTCAGAAATCATAGGTGGAACTGGGGCCTCTAGGGCTACGAAGCTTCTGTTAGTTGATGACTTGGTCATAACATTCATTAAACATATTTTAAATAGGGACAAAGTGTGGCATTGAATTTCAAGTGAATAACTATATAAAATAAATATGCCATCTTTTACATAAAGATGTACACGTAGTATTGGGTTGTCCAAAAAGTCCGTTTAGTTTTCCCATAAAATAAAAGACACATTTTTCATTTTCACCAATAACTTCATTGATTTGGGTATTTTGAGTATGTCAGCTCTCTCCCTCATGGTATAATGTTGATTGTTCTCAGTGTCCTCATTTGATCACTGTCACCTTTAACTGACCTGCCAGACCACGGAGCATCTTTCAGTGAGAAATCTCCAGCAGGAAACTTCACAAACCACTTTTGACATGTTTGATCAGTCACAGCACCTTCCCCATACACTGCACAAGTCTTTTTTTTTTGCATTTTAGTTGCATTTTTATCTTTCTTGAAATAATAAAGCATAGTATGCCAAAAATGTTGCATATTTTCCGCCATCTTCAATATTTCAATGACTGCACAAAAATTCACCAATGTTGATGTTTTTAAAAAATGCACAGTGATATGACAGCTCACACAATACAATCTAACGAAATTGTTTTGAGTGATGTTAAAGACGGTTAAGCATATTGAAGCTATCTTGTGGAAAAAACCATACAAATTTTGACCAACCTAATACTTTAGCCTTATCAAACATTGAAATGTATTTCTAGTCCAATATGGGTTTCAGAGAATATATAAAAGCTAAATATGATAAGAATTGAATACATTATTATGGTTAATTTAGAAATTGAAAATCTCGGTCACATATGCTTTAGTTTGGAGAACTGGAAAGATATTTTTCATCAGATATTAATACAGTAAGACAAGTGACCTATGTTACTTAGTAAGTGGCTTTTTCTCTCAACAGTAAACCCTAGGGTACTAAATGATATAAACACATAGTAAATTAAAATTATTTTGCATGGACAATAACATGCTTTCAGCAGTTAAAATCTTTAGCAAAATAGAGCATACTAATTTTTATGGCAATGTTGCAACAAAGGGTTGATATAAAACTGGGACATTTTTTCAATGAAATAGCATTAAAGTTTCATTGAGAGGAAGGAGAGAAATGCTAACATTAATAACATACCTACCTTGCATGTTCCACATTAAAATATATTCATTTAACCTTTTCCTAGCAACTCCACAATGACCTAAGATTACTATTCCCATAAAGAACTAAAAGAATATTGGCCATCATTGAAGGCACTTTTAGTTTATAGTCTGAAGACAAGGCTCTTACTTTAAATAAGGTGCTAGGTATATGTGGCTGACAGCTGTATGATATGAAAAGTAACACAGGGCTCCTTATCAATGTGAGTCACAATTTGGCCAGCACTTCAGAAGTCAGAGCACTCATTTCTCGTACGGAATCAGTCTGAAAATGGATGCCTTCTAGGTGTCTGACCAAAAAAAAAAAAAAAAAAAACCAACAGAACCCAGACCAAACAATGCCAGCAAAGGGACTTCACAGAGATTAAACTATACAATTATTATTTTTCAAGCATCTGTTAAATCCATTCAGAACCCAATACAATGAATATATTGTTCATTATGTATTTATAGATATTTATGGATTAAAAATAACTTGATTGCTTAGCAAATAGAAGTAGAAAGTGGTGTGGATTAGATAAATGCTTACTTGAAGCAAATCCCAACATGTGATTTCCAGAATTGAAAAGTGCAGTTGAGAATCGTCTGGATTAGGAGCTTGAGGGTATGTCTGGGTGTCTCCCGGGCAGACTGGCTGGACCTTGGATGAGCTCTGAAAGTCAGCACACTCATTAGAAGTCTGTGTTGCACTGCAATGGCTGCTTTCAGAGGTCGTTCCTGGCAACAACAGTAGCTGCTGTTTGTTGACTCTTCTGTGCCAGGTGCCTTCCAAAGTGCCTAAGAGGCATTGCTACAATTAATTTTCAAAAATGCTGTTAAGTGAGTGGTCTAGAAAAATGTATCCCACTTTGAGGTGTTTCTGTTTAGGTTGTGACAGCATTTAACAAGATCAATCAAAATCTCTGGAATTCAGAAAGTTTACATGCGTTTGGGAAAATGGAAAAACACTTTCCAATCAGTTAGGGAGCCTGAGTGTTAGTTTGTGAGTCACCACATAGCACTGAGGGACCTGGGGTAAGTCTAATATTTTACTAAACAATACCATTAATATGTATGTAAACATTTAAATAATTGAGATAATACAAAAAGCAGGAGTGTAAAATGAATAATCCCTCCTTTTACTCATTCCCAGAGCCTGCCCCAATTCATCACCCCGGTCTAGGTAATCCCTGGCAAACGATTGGTCTGTGTGGCCTTTTGGACTTTTTGAAGAACGCTGGCTGCATTGGCAGTGACCAAACGTGTGCCCACTTCTGTGCATCGTATACCCTGTGAACCTGCTGAAGAGGTACTACTGTGTTTTTCCAGCGTAAGCCATGAGTACAGCCTTAGTTCCTGTGCCACTGACACTCCTTTCTCATCTAGAAATGCCCTTTTTCTGTTTTCTACATGGAGGCATCTCCTCTTGCTTTCCAAGTCCAACCCAGGAGCTACTTACCCACTAAGAGGTCTCTGGTCACTCCGACCTGTGTGGGATCTGCTTCCTCTGGGGACTGCCATGGAATTTTATCTTTTTTTGTGTTTCTGCAGTGGTGCGTATGCTTTTGTCTCTCCGCTACTCGGTGAGGAACTCAAGGGCAGGATTGGCACCTGGCCACGTGTGTAACATTGGACAGTACCTCAACAAAGGAAGTTTATTAAAGTGAATGATTGTGTATAAAGTGTGTGCATTTAGTGCCATCATATTTATTTTTTCACATTGAAATTTTCATATTGCCTTACTGTAATTTATTCTCTGTGTGGTCCAAATGACGTTGCTGGTTCTTGGTCTTAGTAAGAAGCAGAGAGGTGCATTTAGTTTAGATAGCGCTACTAGCTGCAGGTGGTGAAAAAGCACGATACTGCTTACTGGCATATCTTAGTATTTTAAGAGATTCATTCTTAGCCAAGTAAAGGAAGCAGAATTTAAAAACAATGCTGGGTCTTGCAGTTGGATTTCTCAGGGGGCTTTTCATGTCGTAAACTTTGGGGAGGAGTGATGAAATACCTTGGGTTCCATTTGTGTCTCTGGTTGAGGGTAAGAAGTGGATGTCTGCTTTTGCTGCGAAAATTCTTTGTAGGTGATCTTGTTCTGTGGTCTTGCATGTATCTTGTCTCAATCAGGATTTCTTTGCACAAGACCAAATCCTGCCAAGGTTTGGCTTAGTTTCTCTAAGATGAATTAATGAATAGGCCTTAAAATGCCTTGTGACATGGATTTTGATAACCCTGTTATTACTCTTATGCCATGCATATAATCAGAACATGTGTTTTAACTATATTTTTGCATGCCGGTCCAGAAACTTCAGACAAATCTCATGTTTGGACAGAAAGTGAAAAGTTCTTTGTTAGACAAATTGGTAGGTAGGTAGGTAGGTAGGTAGAAATTGTCTGGTTTATATCACACAAGTTGTAATATAGTAATCACTGTGTGTTCATACTGATGGATGCCCAGAAATCAATTTGGTAGAAGTCATTTTATCATAATATAATTGTGAGTAAAATTAAATAAAAACATAAAGCTCCACAAAAACCTTTTGATGATTAATGACCGAGACACTGGAGATACAACCGTTAATCAGAATGAAAGCGTGAGTGCCTGCTGCTGCCACCAGCATTTGAGATTGTTCTGGAAGTGCTCGCTAGCGCGTGCAGGAAAGGGAACGGAAAATGGCGCACTTGTCGTTTCCTCACATTTGCATCCACATAAAATGGTATTCTTTGCTTTCACCCCAAAAGGACAACGAGAGGAAAGCAAAACCAAACAAGTCATTTTTCTTTTCCTCACCTTTTCCTAGTGAGTAGGGAGATCGGACATCTTTTACTATGGGTATTGGCAACGGTAGAGTGAGGTGGAACGTTCTCTTGCAGCAGTGACTGGAGGAATTCTGACTGACATCGCCTTTCAGCAGCTGCTGCCACGTACATTCCTCAGACAGAGATGCAGGGCCGCCCGCTGCCATGTCTGTCCTTCTGGGAAACAGAGTAACGTGTCAGGCTCAAAACTCTGGCAAAGGGACTTGGAGCGTATAAACGGATACAGTGTTTTAGAGAGTGGATCTAGGGCGTTTATCTGAATATAAAATCTCCCACTCCTTGACTGGCAGGCACACCTCAAGAGGTTTATTCTAAGGATATAATTCTATCTGAAGCGATGTATGTACATGGATATTGTTTCAGTCTTGTTTGTGATGGAGGAATGTTGGGGAGACCTGAATGCTATCCGGAAGGGCTGGGGAACAGTTATGTAAATTATGCCCCCTCAGTACCGGGGAGCATTCTGAAACTAACAGCGTTTATTGTCTTGGGAAGTTTTTTTACAGCCTACCGTTAAGGACAGAAAGACAGTTTATAGAACATGTGTATGCTCTAATTTCACTTAGTGATATATAGATCCATAGCTATAGGTCATATCTATGAATATAGAAGAATAGTTAGAAACAAATCGTTAAAGTATTGATATTTATAATTAAAATATAACGGGGGAGGAATGTGCAAACATGAAGCTGTTGGGGAGAAATAAGATGTTAGCAGTGAGCTCTCCAGGCCACAGAGTTTCCGAGAAGGGAAGGCCAGCACAGCAAGAGAGGTCAGAGAGGGTTTCGTGCAGTGGGAAGCACTTGAGTTGATCCATTTTCTAGCTGCCGGGTTTGAATGGGTGGAGAGACAGGAACAGCGTTCCAGGTAGGCGTAAAGCACTCGTCCTCAATGTTTGTGTTAAGCATGAGGCAGGCGCTGAGAATCACATGTAAGTGATGGCCTTTCGACTCCAGGAGCTCAGGGCCCAGTGGGGAATAGAAGCGCATACATTACAGTCCAGTATGGAAAGTGCCCAGGGCACTTGAGAGCACTGGAAACACCTCCTGAGCCTTGAATGTGTGGACAGGGGTAGAGGGCGAAGGGCTGCATGGGGGGTGTTTTCGGAAGAGGTGAGTATCCGTTGAAATGCAGAGAAGGCGTTAGCTCTGTGGAGACACAAACATCAATGATTGTTTACCTCAGACTTGACCATTACACTGATACAAAAGGCCATTTCTAACTCACTAACAGATAATGTGTTAAACCCTTTTGGAAATTGCAACACTTTTTCACTCACGGAGACGATGTGGGCTTGTCAGGCTTGCCCACGGAGGCTATTTAGCCCAAGTGCTGTTTATTGTGGGATTTGGGAAGGCGGGAAACAATTTCTTAAGTGTCTCCAAGTTCACGACTGGCTTTCAGGGCCCAGGAAATCAAAACTTCCCCACTCCGTACCAGTGCTGAGCAACGAAGCCCTCTTCTCTTGGTAGACTGCAGCCAGAATTGGTTCCTACAGCTCCCTGCTGTCCCTGAGGCAGACATGGGACCCTTCAGAAGTCTGAGGGTTATTTAATTTATTTCCAACAAGGTGCTCTTTCATCAAGGAATGACTCCTGGGGAGTAAAGTGCATACATGTAAAGTTGATGAAGTTTTACATGTATCCACACTTGTATAACCACTACTCAAATCAGTCCCCAGCAGGCTCACTCATGCTCCCTGTAGATGAACCAATCAGCACCGGTCCTGTTGTGGCTGGCTGTGCCCTACTGTAAACACAGCCCCCTCAAACATGACATCCACCGTGACAGCAAATGAAAGAGAGCTCTTGGGAAAGTTCTTCCTTTGAGAAAATGAATCTATGGTCTACTGAGATACTTCCAGTATTTTCACTCTGGTAAACTCGAAAGCTGTTAGCTCAGCATCTTAGGGTCTCTGTTTCTTTTTAAGATTTTTAGCACGGAATAGCTACGCTTGAATTCCCAGTTTTACCCTTGATAAGTACTCTTCTACAAAGTACTACAGGGGAAGGTAGCATTGTACTGCCTAAGAAATGTATCTGCAACAGCCTGTATTTCTGCTTCTGCACTAGCTGAACTGCTTTCAAATTGTGCTCCAGCAGAAAGGTAAAATGAGATTATTGATTATCCTCCACTTTAGTCATTATGCCCAAACTTAAAAATGTGCAAACAATCCACTCCAGTTTCCTGCTTCTTTCAGCATTTCAAACCAGAACTCTGAATTTGTTTCAGGTTTTTATTGTTAGAGCCACAGTTACCTTAGGTATCACATATACATGCTCCATGCTTCTGAGATCCTAATGCTGGTGGATTTGGCCCAGACTCAGTGGTCCCTGAGTTCAGGGGTCTTTTTACTCTTCTCCACGTGGTCATGAACTGCAAAGAATTCTGCGCTTTTGGCTGGAGGTCTTCCTCTCTCAGCATGAATACTCTTTTAAAAACTATTTCAGCCATCTAAGGTAAAAAGAAAAAAAAAAAGAACACTTTTAGCGAAATTAAAGGCTTTGCCTAACTGTACCTTGCTTTGCCTATTTGTGGTATTAACTGATGAGTAGCAGACATCACTTCCATGAGTTAGAATATTTGGTATAATATAATGAAGACCCCTGGGAGAAGCTATAGGGACCCTACCTGCCCCTTTAATTTAATAAAATAGAAACAAGTTGGGTCTTGGCCTTTAAAGAGGAGTATTATCAAGGTCACTCACCCATGACTGAGAAGGCTGACCTTATGTCCTAGTTCTTTTATTTAAAACAGTGATCAGTTTTATGCTATTCTTAAAATTTATTATGAACTTGACATTCATATGTCCAGTAAATGAATGCAACTAGATGATACACGTCATTTATGAAATTTGGGGGAAGTATTATTGAATTAGATAAGAGATTTGAAATATACTTCCACACAAAACCATCTCAAAGATCCAGTACAGAAAAAGGGTAAAAGTTTATCTGCTTATTTCCCTGGACAGATATGGGCAAAACTCACCCAGAAATGGAAGGAACTTTACTATGGGGGCACTGCTCTAAGGGCCGTGTATTGCATGAATACTGAAACATGGAGATAGTGACCCTGTGAAAAGTAGCACCAGTGACATTCATCAGGAAGAAAAGCATCTTTACGCATTTGATCATGTAAAAGCATGTGCTAGAATGAGAAAAAAAGGACTTAGTTTATATTTTTCCCAAAGTATACTTCTTTTTTTCTCTTTTGTTTTGGTTTCTGGTTCCACATATACATGAAGTCATGTGGTATTTGTCTTTTTCTGTCTGACTTATTTCACTTAGCATAATACCCTCTGGGTCCATCAATGTTGTCACAAATGACAGGATTTTTATTCATTTTTATGGCTGAAAAATACTCCAGTGTATATATGTACCTCACCTTTTTTATCCATTTGTCTATTGATGGACACTTAGGTTGCTTCCATATCTTGGTTATTATAAATAATGCTGCGATTAATATAGGGATGCATATGTCATTTTGAATTAGTGTTTTGGGTTTTATTCTGAAGTGGAACTGGTTGGGGGGGTCTTTCTTTGTCTCTTGTTACAGCATTTCTTTTAAAGTTTATTTTGTCTAATAGAAGTATTGTGATCCCAGATTTGTTTTTGTTTTCATTTGCTTGAAATATCTGTTCCCATTCCTTTACTTTCAGTCTGTGTGTGCATTTCAATCTGAAATGGGTCTCCTGTGAGCTCCATATGCATGGGTCTTGTTTTCTTATCCATTCAGCCACACCATGTCTTTTTGTTAGAGAATTTATTCCACTTATATTTAACGTAATTGATAGATATGTAGTTTTTCCCATTTTATTCACATTTTTTGGCCTGTTGTTTTTTAAAGAAGTCCCTTTAACATTTTTTGTAGTATTGGTTTGGTGGTGATGAACTCCTTTAGCTTTCTCTTCTCTGGACAAAATACAATTCTGTCAGTATCAGCAAACTGATCTTTTCATCACATATGCCATTTTATGTAGAATAAGTATATTTGGTCCTGTGTTCCAACACCACTTTTTCTTTCATAAAGAACTGTATTAGTCTGCTTGGGCTGCTATTGCAAAATAACACAGACTGGGTGGCTTAAGCAACAAAAATTTATTTCTCACAGTTCTGGAGTCTGGGTGCAAGATCAAGGTGCTGGCTGGTTTGATTCCTAGTATGGCTCTCTTCCTGGCTTGTAGAGTGCTGCCGCCTTTCTGCGTCTGCGTCCTCACATCGAGGACTCTCTTCTTTTCAGACCATTGCTCTATCAGATTAGCCCCCAACCAATGATCTCATTTAACACGATCACCTTTGGAAATTCCTATTTCCAGGCACAGTGACATGGGGGATTAGGGTTTGAACATATAAATTTTGTAGGAGACATACTCAGTTTATAGCAAAACATTACTTCTGGACTTAAGTAGATGACTATAAAACAAAAGCATTTTAGGTGTCGATTTTATTTACAGGCTGGGGTAGACACAGATTTAGTTTATAAATTTATGTCCCAATTGTCTTGGTGAAGAATGGGCCCTTTTGCATTGCCTTAGCATGATGGAAAAATCCAGAAAAGCTCATATTGCCCCCAAATTTATGGGCCTTTCCAATTAAATTTACTTCTTCTCTTTTAAACATTACTCCAGGGGGCATGTAGATTATTTAAGAGCTGTTGATAACATTAACATCAGTGGATGGGTCAGTTTCTCCTAGAGAACCGTGGGTAGAGGTCATGGTAAGGGTCAGGAAAGGGAGTGAGTTTAAGGCCCCACGAGGCGGAGCTGGCTAGAGATGAAGGCCTGCCCTTAGAAGTCTAGGGGCAGACACCTAACACCAGGCCACAAAGGAAGACAGACAATGAGTTAGAAGCCCAGTCTGGAAATTGAGGGTAAAGAAACAACAACAAAATATAACTGCCTCTTATTATGCTAGTCCTGTGGAATGCTTGCAATAAAAGTCATGAATTTATTTAGTTTTTGCAGTTAGTGAGTGGTCTTTGGCATGTTGATAAACTTTTAATTTTAGAATAGTTTTACATGTACAAGAAAGTTGCGAAGGTAATAGGCAGAGTTTTCATATATCCCACACCCAGTTTTCCTTGTATTACTATGGTGCTCTTGTCACAATGGAGAAATGTTGACACATTGTTATTGACAGGCTTCACACTCTACTAGACTTTTACTAATTTCCTCTTGATACTCTTTTTCTGATTGAGGATCCTCTCCAGGATGTCATACTGCATTCAGTTGTCATGTCTTCTTAGGCTCCCGTTGACTGGGACAGTTTCTGGACTTTCCTTGTTTTTGACCTTGACAGATTTGAGGAATATTGGCCAGGTGTCTTTTAGAATGTTTCTCAGTGTGGGTTTGCTGATATTCTTACCTTGGGTAGACTGGAATGGTTTTTTGGGAGCAAGACCTATAGAGTTGAGGTGCCATTCTCGTCGCATTGTATGAAGGGTATGTCCTGTCCACATGGGTTACTACTGCTGTGGATCTCGACCACCTGATTTGAGGTAGCGTTTGTCAGGTTACTCCACTGTGAGACTACTCCCTCCTTCCTCTGCAATATGCTCCTTGAAAACCAGTCAAAGGGTGGAAGGTCTTTGACTTTATTAAGTGAACGTATCCAGCTCTTTTCTACTAACCTACAACATTTAAATGACTCCCAATTGTAATCCTTACGTTAACTCTAATGGGAAGGTTTTGCCTAGAGATGGTGCTCTGAGCTCCATATACTATGTCTTTTTCTCATTTCTGCTGTCAGCTGTCACTCTTAATTTTGCTTTTTTCCTGTTGTGGGCACATGGCATTTAAAATCCAGATTAAGATTGAAAAAAATTAATCAGCTATCCTCATGTCTCCATTTAATTTAAATGTTTGCCTAATAACCTAAAACTTCAGATAATGAACTGAAAATTGTTTTTTTAATCATGGTGTTTGGCACTGCTAGATGATATGCTTGCTCTGGTACCATGAATTTCTCACTTTGTTATTAAATTACAATATAATTTCACTGGCGGTGGGGCCAGTGACTCACATCTGAGCATCCCGCTGTGTGCTTCATCAGCAGAGTGCAGTCTGTTGCTTTGACTAAGACTCAGAATGCACACTGTAACAAAAAGTGAAAACCCCCAAATCAGACAAACTGGCGGATGGAAGGACAAGAGGGAGGATTATGGGGTAAAGTAGAGAGAAAGTAAGGGATCACACGTATGATAGTTAGGGATAGAGAATGAGGGAGAGAGAGTAAGAGTGTGTAGGAGGATGCTGTTGCGAAGTGCTCTGTTACAGAGAAGGCAGTGAGGACCTGCTGCCTATTATACGTCAAGATGAGTACCGCACTGGGAAGTGTTCTGGGCGTCACAGAGCTATTTGATGAATCCCATTTAAAGGGCGTTGAGTCATCTTAATGAATATTTAGAGAGTGCTCAAGAACATATCCTCACTTTACTAAACTTATTTTACAGTGTTCATTCTGATTTTCTCTGAGAAATAATAATTAGTGTTTTCTTGTTTTTCCACATAGAAAGTTATTTCACATGCATCAATTCAAAAATTCCTTTAGAAAAATCTGTGGTGTTGATTTTATAAATAGTCCATTTTGCAGGTGGGTACATTTGAGACTAAGGGAGGTTAAAAGTTTATTCTGGATCACTTGTTCCAAAGTAAAGAACCAGGAACTTCTGTGTGTTTCAGTTCATTCAGGTCGGTCGGTTTCAGTTGACACGGAGTGAGCAGCCTCCACTGCTAGGGACCGCAGAGCCAGAGAGAGCCTGCACTCGGGCCTGCAGACTGCAGCTCCTGCCCGCAGACCACAGGCATCCATTCAAATCCCACTCCCTCTGAAGTCCTGCCAGTGTTTTGAAGAGATTTCATCATTTGAATGTCTAAGCTAGGTCTGGTTTTGTGTGGGGGGCTCACCAAGCTCAGACCTGAGGAGTATGACTACAGCCCCACTTCATGCCCATGTTCCTAGATGGACCTAGGTGAAATTCCCTCAAACACCCGCCTCCCTCTCTTTGACCTGTTCTATTTTGCAATTAATCTCTCTGGTTTAGGCAAACAGACTGAATTAGAGCTGAAGAAAAATGCCTGTGTTCCTTGGAACACTAACAGGGCTTGCTTTTGCTTAGGAGAATTCTCCTCCACAAGCACTTTCTTGTCAATGAGTGTTTCCAATTAGCTGCTTGGGAGAGATCATGGGAACTCTAAAGACGCAGGGCAAGGCTGGTCCATTTTAGAGGGGGAGAATATCAATCTTCAGTGGCATGGGGAGCCAGCTCCCCCTGAGAGATGATGGGAGGAGGACCAGGCTAGCCAGGGTGGACCAGGGCAGCCAGATTGCCTTGGCTCAGGGCACCGGACAGAGCGTTAGAGGCAGAGGGAATGTCTGGGGAACAGAGCAGAGGCAGGACGAGTCGCCCCACCAGCTGTCCTCTCTCACCGCGCCTTACCTCCCTTGCTGCAGCGTGTTCATGGTGGTCTCTTCCCTTCTACCTCCCTGTGCTATCTTAAGTGTCAGAAACATAACAAAATTATCAGCTAGAGAGCTTGCCATAGAATGACGAGCCAAGGACAGGTAAAGAAACTAAGGAATAGAAAAGGGAGAAGGGAGGAGATACGGGCACAGGGTGTTTTGCCCTTTTTAACGTCTAATGCAGTTTGCTTTTATACATTAAAAGGTAAAATGCACATTAAAAGATAAAATGCACAAAATGTGAACAGGGCTTTCCCTTTCAGTGGAGCTAACAGAGTAGAGAAAGGCAGTAGAAGCAGTAACGATGAACTTGACCTGGGTCGCTGGATTGCACACACACTGTGCTCCCTTGAGATGCTGGCACCCAGAACTTGCAGGCAGTTTGAACCTGCAGGTCAAAGCTAGGCTGCACTGTAGTCCTCTAGTATATACATTTTTTTAATCTGGTTGCTTTATGAGCCATCCTCTTGGCTTAAGACGCCGTTGGGCTCAGAAGAGGCATTTTGGAATCTGTCCCAACATCCCTGGAGTGGAATTACTTTTAATGTTATTTTAACAAGGAAAGTGAGCTTGAGTGGGGTAGATGATGACTTAGGTACCAGGTTGCTCAAAAAAAATCATGTTATGACTGTAAGTTCTTGGATGCTTTTGTCTCTCAAAATCTCACCTTAGAAATGACTTGCTTTTGCAAAATAGAGTGCACTTTAATAATTTTTACCCATTTCAACTACTTGTTAGCTATTTTAGTTTTAGAAACCATTATGCCAACTCTTCCAGTGAAGTTTTTAGTCATTTTGGCTTGTGACGAAGATAGAATCTGCTGTTTTTCCTTTTAAAAAGGCTCACAAGGCTGCTTTCTCACTTTTTGGCAGTGAGTCAGTCATTTGGAAATCATGGGGTGGGTGGCTTTGTTTTGCCTTTTAAAATCTTTATATTAAAGTGATCTGCCAGGATAAAGGAAAAAGAAATCTCCTGAAGAATCAAGCAACATTCTGATTGCTGAAGGTCTTGCGTGGGGGTGGTGGGTGGGGGGAGGATGGGTGGTCCTTCCCCCAGGTAATGAACTTGAAGTACCTGGAGAACAGAAAGTACTTTCTACAGTATGGATGTTTTGGAGGTAGTGCTACTTTTTTTTTTTTTTTTGCTTAAGGTCAGAATATATTGTTCTCATGTTTCTTGGCTCTTGAGTTTCAATTCACATTTTCAAGGTAATTGGAAAGTATGTTTTATTGGTTTTTAAAAATGGCCATTTTCATCAAACTGTTAAAGTGAATGTGCTGTGTAGCCCATGGTGCCCCAGGCTGTTTAGCCTCCAGAGGGTGTGTTTCCCCCACATTTTCGTTCGAAGACTTCCCCCTGCCTTCCTGCTTTTATTTCGCCCATGGAAAGCGACTGGCGTGTTTACAAGTCCTTGGTGTCCAGACGGCCTTCACGTCCTTGTGGACGCTGTGGACTCCTTAGGAAAGGGCCAGGCTTTGGTTTTATTTTACCTGGTACCTGAGATTTGGGGAGTGTTTACTGCCAACAAAGAGGACTTGCGCTGCTTCTGGGTTTAGGACCAGAAAGTGAGCTGGAGGAGGATGGTTTGTCTCTACTGGTAAACCTGTAAATCCGAGAGCAGTGTCTGGCCCCCAGTAGGCACGCCGGAAGAATGTGTCCGCATCTGATGTGTTGGACGTCAGCTGAAGGTAAAGCAGAGGGCTTCATACCCAGTCAGGTGTTCTGTCCAGAACTCTGGGAAGAAGGTCTTAGAAGGTTCTCTTCTGTTGGTTTGGCAACCTGATGATTCTCCCGACCTTCAGAATAAAACAAGAGTCCCACAGGATTGGCTGTGCGCCCCTCCCCACACCCATGTATCCCCGCTACCTTTGCCTTGCCTCACTGTTACTTCAGGAAAAGAGTAAAGAATGATTTTGAATAGGTACCTGTCCCCTTAAAACCGCACCAGGCACATAATAAGCACTATATAAAGGTTAGGCATTATTATGATATTAGTGATGTTTCAATATTTTTTACTGTGTTTTAAAAAAATTAAAACAAATTTATTTTTAGTAAAATAAGTTTTACTAAATTGTATTCAATTCCTCCTCAGCATTAGTGAAGAATGTAAGATTTCTCTCTTTTTACTTTAATGGAACATGAAGGATTACATTGACTTATTTTCTAATATTGAATAGCCCTTCTTGCACACCTGGCATGAGCACCATTGTGTTGCACACTTGGGCTTGCACATGTGTATTTTGAGATTTTTGCACTGGGATCACAGTGGTGTTTTCTTGCGGTTTCTGTCTACGTGGGTGTGCTGTCTTTGTCAGGCGTGGGTGTGGATGGCACGCTGGTTTCCTAGAAAGAACCAAGAGATCCCCTTACTTTCCTGTGCATATTATAAATAGCACTGAAATTAACTGTCCCTTTAACTATTTGCAGGATTCACAAGTCTGGTGTATTTTGGGAAGGGTTATTCTTTGAAAATGTACATCAATTTTATTTGTGGTCATTGGTAATGTACAATATCGGCCATTCATTTCAGTTTTTACATTTATTATAATATTTTTGAGCCAAGAAGTTTTTCTGATTTACATATTCCATGAATAGTTTGTGGTTACTTCTATTTTTTTTCCTTCTTGATTTTGGTTAGTTAAGGATTTATCTCATTCATTGTCCTTAGATTTTTTGACTTATAAACTCTTTGTTTCTAATTTATTAATATAAGAAGTTTAGGCTATGGATTTTTCTCTAAGCACATTGTAGCTCTATCCTAGAGATTGTGATCGAGTATTCCATTTTCACTATTTTCTGCATATTCTGTATGCAGAATATACATACTTTGGTTTTGATTTTTTTTTTGACATTAAGGTTATTTTAGAGAACTAAAAATTTCAGATGATAGGGTCCCTTGATTTTCTGGTTTTTGTCATAGGTTTTATTTTTATTGCATTATGAACAGAAATTATTTCATATTTGTTTTTGTAATTGATTGAGGCTTTATTTATTTATTTTACCTATTTAGTGGTCAGTACATTCCGTGGAGATTTGTAAAGAAGTTACATTCTCCATTTTAAGATACGGAATTCCACTGTTATAACAGAACAGCTTTATGATTGTACTTTTATTGTTTAAGTGGTTCTTTGTCAGAAAGAGATATTGTATATTTCAGTACTTAATAATTCTTATACTTTTGTATTTCATATAGGTTTTGCTATGTAAGTGATGATGCCATATTTATAACTGTTAGAGGTTCATTGTGGATTGCACTGGCATAGTTTCCAAGTAGCTTTTCTTATTGAATGCCATTGCTGTGAATTCATTGTATCTGAAATTAACATAAAAGCCCCTGAGTGTTTGTTGGTACTTACCTGGCATGCCTTTGCCCAACCTTTTTTCAGCTTTTCTGAGTCACTTTAAGTGTTTCTTACATAAAGCAAACCATTTTTTTCCCCTCTGGGAACCAGTCTGTAGATCCTTTTGCTTTGATATTTAATATCATGCAAGTATATTTATTTATGTAATAGATGTATTTAGTCTTAAATCTGTAATCATATTTTATGTTTTTCTTTATTTCTCAACTTTTTATTATATGGTCTTGGTTTAATTGTTTTTTTTCCCCATTATTTGGAAAGTTCCTGACTTTCATGTTGTAACTCTTTTAGGGATAACTTTTATAACTGTAACTTCATAGTTCTGTTTAGTTCATTATATTTATTTAGGCAGTATATTTATGCCCTGAAACCTATCAAGAAATAAACATAATTCCACTTATTTCTACCTCTCATTACTTCCTTTTGCTACCTAATTGAAGTTGATTATACTATATATTTTTAGCTATTCTCTATTTACTTCTATATTTTAGTATACTTACATTGGTTTTGTAAGTATATGTAACATACATATACTGACAAAAAAAAGGATTTTCTATTCCTCTACCAGATTTGAATTTTATGTGTTTACCCTATCAGTGCACTTCACCACCTCTCCGTTTCTCTTCCTGTCTGCGAAGTTCAGTTAGTTCACCGTCTCTCCATTGTCATAGTACATTCTGTTTCCCTTCTGTTCTACAGCCATAGCTTTCACAGTGGCTTTAATTCTCAGTCTTTTGTTAAATGCACTGAGCAGCGTCTGTTAGTCATTTTGCTAAGGTTTTTTTATTTGTCTCAACTTTCTTTGCCTGAGGTCTTTGGAGGTCTTCTGCCACGTTTTAATATTGAATGTTGCTGGGGAGAAGCCCAGGGTCAGCTGATGTCTGTAAGCCCTTCAACATAAATTTATCCCTTTGTCCTAGCTGGATGCCCAGAGGATTTTTCATTGTCATTGAAGTCCATTAACTTCATGTTTATTGTTATGTCAAACTTATTTCTAGTACCTGATAAGCACTTTCAGTCTGATGTATTTCCCAAACATTTTGTTGTATTACCTCTGCCTGCCCCCTCCCCCCCCCCCCTTGCCTGTTTGCCGTTTTCTTTTTCTGGGTCACTATTTATGCACATAATAGTACCTCCTTGTTAACTGCTACCACTTTCTCCCTGAGTTTTTTAAAGAGCGCATTTTATTTATCATTTTGCTTAATTTGTAGAGAAGGACCTGAAGCACAGTAAGAGACAGGGGTGGCTAGAATTCAGAACCAGGCCTGCTTCCCTCTGGGAAGATGTGTTATCATGTGATTCACTCATATTTTTTTGTATTTTTTAGTAGACATGGAGACCACCAGACCATTGCCAACTATGTAATAATTACTTTTCATATATTCCAAGGTTGAAATCTTTTCAACAGTGTTTTCTCTTTTATCTAATTTCTAAAGAGATATTAGTATTCCTAATGTTTTCCTTTGAACCCGTCTTAAATTGTGGATCCAAAAACTATAGGTGATATTTATAAAACATTGTGTATATGGCCAGCAGGATGGGGAGGAATCAATCACATGTTTCATTTGTCAATTTAGGTTTCAGTAATGTACTTGATTTTATATACAGCTTTCTAATTCATGTGCAGTTTCTGGTCCAATAATTCTGAGATCCGTTTCAGACACACCTGCCCTCATTCTCTGTGTTACGCCGTGTAATTAGCTTATCCTCTGTAAATGCTCCAGCAGAGGTCCCTTTTGAATCCCATCCTGTTTATCTCTGATCGCCTCAGCATTTGACAATGTCATCCAAATTCGTGCCGTCTCCGGTTTGGGCGAAGGCCCAGCGCTGTTAAGTTTATGTACTGTGCCAGTGTGTAGTCACTGATGTAAAGGTTGTAAAACGTACTGAACCAGGAAATAATCTCTAAATTCACCCAAAGCTATAACAGATAGTTGAGAAAGTGAATTTATTGGTTGTAGTTATAAAATTAATGTGTAGAGTAGGAAATTTGAAAATTATGTGTGTCTGTCTTTGTATGTTAGAGATATTTTTATCTTCAGAATACAAAGATTACTTAACATGACTTAATTTTCCTTAAGTATATGTATGCAGAGAATTTTATTAAGTTGTAGTCATGCTTAGTATACCTGAAATTTAATACCAAGTTTATCTTTTGTATTGTTCTTATTTTATTTTTGTAAATATTTATTACATATGGTTTTCATAATGGTTACATAATTCTTAATTAAAAGGATATACCAGAATATATATATAGCATGTGTGTGCGTGTATATATAGTCACTCCATTATTGAAATTCTTGTGTGATCAAATTTTTGTCCATATTTATAGCTATTTCATTAAGATAAAGTCTGAGTAGAGTTAATAGGTGAAAGAGCATGAGGATTTTTTGGTACCAGTTTTTTGGTTTGTTTTTGAAATGTTTTATTATGCAATGCTCTATGTATAAAACATGAGCATGAACATTTTTCAGGCTCATGGTACAATATGAGCTTAGTTATGAGAGTGGCTGCACCATTTTACCCTCTCACCAGGAGTGGCTTGAGGTTGCTTTCTCATGCCAGCCTCAATGTTTATTAAATTTTGCTGTTTATTTGTTTATTTTATCAATAGAGTTGAGTAGATTGTGATGTCTCTTAGTTAGCCATTTGTGTTTTTTTCTGTGAATTGTCTGAAGAGAGTATTTTGCTTGATTGGCTGTTGGAGTATTCAAATTTTGCTTATTTCCATTGAGGATATTTTGAATCTTTTGACATTTTTCATATTTTTGCAAATATGTATGTATGTGTCTATGCATGTTACAATGTTTTGTTTCTGTTTAGGTGAATTAGTTAGCAAGTGCTGGGTAACGAAGCCCTCAAGTGCAGTGGCTTACAGCGATGATCCTTTGTTATTGTTAGTCTTTGGGTAGTCTCTGTGGTCTTCTGGTCTCAGCTGGATCCTCTCATGCTTCTGTGGTCAGCTCTAGGGGAGAGAGGTGCTTCTGTGGATCTTAGGAGAGATCTCTCACGTTGTGAGCATTGGCAGGCTTGCTGAGCTCTGACCTGGACTAGGACAATGGGCTCTCTCTTTTTCCAGGCTAGTTTGCCTTATGCAAATGACAGGGATCTAAGAAAGGCTTGGAACTGGTACACCGCCATTTCTGACATCTTTACTGGCAAAAGCAAGTCACAGAATCAGACCAGATTCAAGGGGTGGTAAAACAGACTCTGCCTCTCAGTGGAAGGACCTGTGGAACACGAAAGACATGGATATAGGAACACTGGACGATCATGGCCATTCTTTCCATTTTTCCACAGCCAGTAACTAGTTCTGTTTTTTTTTTAAAACCTGGATTCCTTTAGGATATATCTTCATGTTTTCATTTCAATAATTTTTTTCTAGGATGTACCTAAGAGACATTTCAAAAACTAATTTATTCTTTTTAAATACGGGAAAGTTTTATCAGCATGTCTTTGATTATTGCATTTGTTCCTATTGTCCATGTTACTATCAATGCTTGCTCCAATGTGAAGTTTGGTTCTCCTTTTATATTTTATTATATCCTTGCAATTATTTATCATTATCTCTATTGCAGCTGCTTGTATTTCTGTGTGTTCCTGCTGACTTTTCATCTAAGGATTTTCTCTCCTTGTTAACTTTCTACTTCTTACAGAGCATACCTTTTTTCATATTTCTGAGGCTTTGAAGAAGTCTTTTAAAATTTTCTTTGGGTTCTGTTAATAAAACATCAGCTGTCTTCCTTTTGGTCCCCAGGCTAACACTCCACACTGTCTTCTTCCCTTACACAGCATATAAACCATCCATATCCAAATAAAACTATTTGCTTGTCATTTAAACTTTTCCATATCCTAGTACTTTGCTTACTAAAAAAAAAACACCTCTCCTTATACAAGTAGATTTCCATACACAAATTTTCCATCATTGACTGTCATTGGTTCTGGCAATCCAGGCCCTGTAAGAGGGTAAAAAGGACCACTTTAAGGAGGAAGAAGCCAAAGATGGGTGTGAAGTGGAAGCCCCTAGGCCAGTAAGGATGGAGCCCTGAAACAGGCACTCAGTTGGACTGGTGAGGCACACACAACTGGCCTGAAGATTGATAGCATGAGAGCAAAAGGAATGTATTTAGACGGCTGCGCATCATACTTTGTCTTTTCTTCTCATCTATTTAATTATTTCTACTCTTTGGCCATTTAAACACCTGGGGAATAACTCATTTTCTACTTGGTTCTGAACACAGCAACAAACCTGCTCTGTAGGCAAGAGGAAGAGCTGCCCCTGCTGCATCCTCTCGCATCAGCTGGGCAGCCTCCCTAGCCTCAGTCCGGGATGCTGGAGCTCTTGCCTGGGGCTCTGGATCACGCATGAAAGGAATCCTCTGGCTGACTCTGGGCCACAGGCGAGGGCTATAGACAGTGGCTTGTCTTGGCTTCTGTTTTCTGTTCTTTCTGGTGAACTTTATCCTACCTCAGAGCATCTATGACTTAATTATTGTTCTTTCTTTTAAATGATGCCACATCACCACTATTTAATATCTCATATCAGAAGGTAGCAGAAGTTAGAACTGAGTAGGTATTTAGAGAAAAAGGGACACATATTTCAATTCCTAAGCAGAAAGTAAATTAATCTTTCTTTTTGAGCTGTCCTTTGTGACATGGCAATGTTCCCAGAGTATTTGAGCTGGAAAGGATCTGAGAGATCACGTAGTTCAACTGGTGGAAAGTGACCCTGGAGAATTCGGACTGACTCCTTCGTGATTCCAGAATGGGCAACTGAAAGAAAGAATTTGTGCCCACATCCCCTCAATCTGCTTTTTTTATTCTTTATCTTTCCCTAGTTCTTCATACAGCTTTGCTGACATTACATTTTGATTTAAATTGTGTTGTTTTCCTCCCTTTCTATTACAAGGGTCCATTTTTTCACCCTTGTGTTAGTGTGATCGCACATGTATATATTCATTATATTTCATAATAG
Source organism: Phyllostomus discolor (assembly GCF_004126475.2). Lineage (NCBI taxonomy): Eukaryota > Metazoa > Chordata > Mammalia > Chiroptera > Phyllostomidae > Phyllostomus > Phyllostomus discolor. The sequence continues at coordinate 23,594,381 of NC_040905.2, forward strand.
AAAATAACAAATAAACTGAAATTTACTATTTTCTGCTTCCATTTCTCCATAAAAGGTAATTCTAATGGGATTATGTTGCTGGTTACTGAACCAACTACATCACTGCATGCCTTTTCTTTTATATAATGATTGTTTGCTTTCTTCCTTACATATGAATTTGGAGTTATTGACATTGAGATTAGATTTTGGAGCTTTTGAAAAAGAATGACTTTCAACTCTTGTAACACTTGCCTTAATATTATGTGTAAATTCAAGTAACTTTACTCCTCCCTTCTATCTACTTCAGGCTATCCTGTGTTAAATGGAATAGTCAGGTACTGCTGCTTTTAAAATATATATTAAAGATGTGTGTAAATATTCAACATTGTTTCATTTATTTAAACTGCAACAGCATGGATGGAACTGGAGAGCATTATGCTAAGTGCAATAAGCCAGACAGTGAAAGACAAATACCATGTGATCTCACATATAAGTGGAACCTAATCAACAAAACAGACAAGCAAGCAGAATAGAACCAGAGACGTGGAAATAAAGAACAAACTGACAGTAACCAGAGGGGCCAGGGGAGGGGAATAACAGGGGAAAGAAGGGGAAGGGTCTTCAAGGAGCATGTATGAAGGACCCAAGGACGAAGCCAAAGGAGGGTAGGATTCGGGGTAGGAGGTGGGTGTGGGGAAGATGGAGACAACTGTACTTGAACAACAATTAAATAAACAAATAACAAGTAAATAAATTTTTAAAAGGGCAAAAAATAAAAATAAACTGCGGAATCCATTAGATCATATTTGCCTGGTACATTAACATGAGCCTTAAGGCATACGGATTAAAATACATTTTGGCAGGTAGGAAAAGTTTTAGGAAGTGAATTTCATTGAGAATGGACAGTGTGCCTACAATATAAACATATCCGGAGATAGGTTGTCAGCCTGTGGTCCGATCTCTGGTAGTGAAACCAGGCTGATTTGTTGTGACAGTGATTGTCTTCTATCCCCCAAAATTGCAGTGTAAGTTAGAATCTTAAGCATTCCTGACTTCCTTTAGTAATGTTTTCTTCATTGTTTTCATCTATGAAATTGTTACTGTCCGTTGACCTTATATTCTCTTGTTTCATACATATCATCAGATGTGTTTTAGCCAGAACCAATGATGTTTTATTTTCCAAAGAGTGATTTGTCCTCTGTTTATTGCACCCTGCACTGATTATATTCTGCAATAGCCTACAGCTGTACAGAAAGCTGCAAAACAACAAAACTACATTTGTAATGCCCAAATATCACCAGCACGATACTTTGTATCACAGTGTCCTAACTGTGACGTGTGAATATACTGAGCATAGCAGAAGTATCAAGTTCAAGAGCTGTGCACACTTAATCTTACTGCAATTCTTATGATCTTCATTGGTTAGAAACATGGCTCAGTGGTTAATAGATGGTTAATAAAAACATGAACACACATATAATGAGTATGTGTATTTGTCATCTGGAATTTATGATACTTCCACCCACACAGTTGTTAATATGAATTGTTAGCTGAGAAGTGGACCAGATTTCTAAAATTGAATCTGGATGTAATGATTGAATTTATTAACGTGTGATTTTATTTGCATTTACATAATTCAGTTAGACAAAATCTTAGGGCAGTAATTATCTCTCATTTTATTTCTGTAACTAGAGAAATAGTTTCTCATTTCATAGCAGACATTTGACTGTCTACTCCATTTTTATTTATTTATTTTTTTTTGGTCCTCACCTCACTGATAGACATTCCGCACTGTGGTGACAACATATCCCCATCCTGTAAAGATAAAAGTCAGTTGGGACAGGTGTCATAAAATGCCCGCAAGCAAGAGTCATGTAACTCATTGAAATGGATATCAATTGGTTACTGTTTTTCTGTCAAAACACCTGACATCAAACTTGAGAAGGATATTACAAATATCTTACTCAGTTCTTCTGCAGCTTACTTTTATAAGGTTTTTTCTGGAATTGCCGAAACACTACAGAAACTAAGTATTGCTGAGCTGGCAAGTTGTTTGAAAAATAATACACTAAGGTGTAATGAGACTATAAAATAACTCTAAAATAAATATTTTAAATATCCTTATTTGGACATCTTTATATTAAGTAAAGTTAAATTTGGCATAACTACTTCAGTATAACACTTAAAAAATAAGGAATTTATTTCCCATTGTGTACTGTGACTTCAGAAATTTATTATAACATGTTACTTTATAGAACAAAATGGATGGGGACAAACTATATGCTAGAAAAGCCTTTCCTTAGCAATGCCCAGAAACTATGACCAGAGAAACCCTGATAAGAGTATGGAGATGATAGAAAACATTCCCAGCTATCCCACAGCTTTAGATAATCTGTAAATGTCTTTGGATAGCCCGATGTTTACTGTTTCAGTTGTAAGACACCTGCCCCTTCAGAAGTGAAAACGAGTGTGATGCCGAGGCAAGCAGCAGAGTAAGAGCTCATTTCACTTACTTGTCTCCTGCTCGAACAGTGGTGAACGGTCTCTAAGCTCCGGGCTGCCACATAAAGGACCGAATGATGGCATTAGAATGAGAGGCATTCAGCAGTACGCTCATTTTATAATCGACCCTTGCCAGTCAAGGATTAATGGGACTTGTAAGTGTTGAAAGGCAGATCTTACATACAAAATGAAAGGGCCACTTTTGAAAATGGAAAGAACTGGGCCAAAAGGGCAGAACAAGTGAATATCTCAGGTTTAAATATCCATCAGGAGCCAATGCTTTATGGATTACTTGTACGAACAAATGATCAAGCTTGCTCACATTTTTAATCCAAAATTTTGAATATCCAATTAGTTTTCTTACGGACTTTGAAATACGCAAAGTGGTGTTCTTTCTCTCATTTTTCCTCTCTATGTCTGTCTGTCCGTCTGTCTGTCTCTCTCTGTCTCTCACACACACACACACCACATGGCATATGACTCAAACTTCAAATTCATCCCAAGGACATTCTTTGGTTAGGGCACATTTCCCCACACCACCTTCTCTAAGAAAGATGGTATCCCCAGACCATGCCAGCTTAGAATTACTTAGGTGCTTGTGTCAAGTACCTCAAATTCTATTTCTGCTTCCTATAATGGGCCCCCAAATATCTTCAAACCCTTTCCATCCATTTCTGGGTATCCTCAGGGGTTATCTCAGTGGGCTTGAGCTTGCCTTGGCAGATAATAAGCTGTTGAGCAATTTGCAAAGCTGGGCAGAAGTTCCCAGCCACTGCCTCTTGTGCCCATGTTCGAACGCCCTGGGATAGGTGCGGTCCCTGTGAGCCCTTTCACCCCAGAGGTGTGCGTGCTGCTTAGGCAGTGGCTGGGCCCTACACACAGCGAGGCTGCATCGTGCCTCGAGTCACAGTAGGGGCAGCAGTTCACCTGATAGTGCTGCTGTGTGTCTTGGCGTCTTAGAGGCATTTCAGTAAAGATACTTTTAGCTTTGTTATTTACGTGTAGCCTTTATCAGGTCTTGTATGGAACAGATGGATCGCTCAACAGGTTTTGTAGGTGGTACGATTAGAATGGAGAGAACTAACAGGTGTTAGACACCTTGGCGTAAGGGGGCAGCTGGCGAGTTCCTGAACACTGTCTGTTCAGAGCTGTAACTGTGGCGATCAACTAGGCTGCAGAAGAATGAAGCCACTGCCAAGTTTATAGGAAGGGAGGGAGCGGGGAAGCAGATGCCCCCACTTTCCTTTCCTTTCTTCCTTTGACCTGCAAGCCCCTCCCATTAGCCCCATCCAACCAGAAGCCAGAGGGCAGTGGAGCTAATGCTATGGTTTTATAAAAAACATGACAAGAAAAGACAGAAGTAGACCTGCAGGGCCAAAGGAAGAGTGTTTGACACACAGCCTTTCACTCTCTCCCCTCCGCTGTGCCGCACTAGACAGGAGTCCTCGGAGCTGGGTCAGTGTAGAAATCTGCAAAGTGGATGCACCGCCACATTCGGAACAGTCCCTCTTTGTGGAACAACGACAAATTGTAATTGTGGCGCTCGAGTGCCTGTCCAGAGGCTGTGTAACCGTGCAAGTAAACTCCTGCTATGTTGACGCAGACATGGGTCCAGACTGCTCAGACATACCTCGCATTGTTAGTCAGAGGAGACTGGGCTGGGCTCTGGAGGCAAACCCCCAAATCTTAGTGGCTTAACCCAGCAGAGGGTACCGCTTCCTCACGTTCTAGTCCAGCATGGGTCAAGCGCCTTTCTCGGTTGGGGGTACACTGTCTGCAACACAGGGTCCTCAGGAACTGGAGGAAGAGACAGGATCACCTAAAATGACCTTACAGCCTGGCCTGGGATGGCCGTCACTCACGTCCTATTGATCACTTGGTCACGTGGCTCCAACTTAAACACAAAGAAAGGGGGGATGTTTGAATAGCACGAACCGTCTGTTTGGTGCCTGGACGCCATCAGTGAACATGGCTGAGAGTGAGCCAGACCCCTTAGCACGTTACCTGAACACTCAGCCCCATGTTCGTACGTGTCCATTTATCCCTGTCGTCCTACGAATTTCCGTCCTGCTCTGTGAAATTTGACTGCTTAACCGGTCACTCTAGATATGCTACTTTAATGATCTAGTTATTTAATTATATGAGACTTCAGTTACCTCCATCAGTTATTATTTGACAGAACCATGGGAGATACTATTTATCTATTTTTCAACTGAGTTGAGATGATGTAAGTAGGTAGATTTATGTTGTGACTAAAGATTTACAGCCTTTCAAAAATATTCTTTCAACTTGAGTGCTTTAATCAAGTTATTAACTTGATTCTTTTATGAAATGTTTATGCCTATTAAAAGTAGATGCTAACCAAAGCAGGACTTTTAAAGATGCCATATCTTAAGATTAGAAAAATGAATTGCATTATAGTGAATAGTTAAGATAGTGAATCGATTTAACGTCAGTATTTACTAGAATCTTAACTCTGAGATTAGAATCATAACTCTGTATGTCCCATTATGTGAGATATTTTGAGATATTTGAAACCAAATATTTAAGACTAAAGACAGAGGTCCAGGGGAAGAATATATCTTCCCCTTGAATTTAGCTTTTGTTGCCTTGAGACAATGGTTAGAACAGGATTTATGGAACTCGAACCGTGTGCCATCCCAGTTCTAGGATTTACATGTGTTACGCTCAGTCTACGCATTGGAGGCGTTACCTGTGTTTAATATCCAGGTTGGCCTTTGTGTCCGGTGCTCAGGTTCAACGTCAGATGGTCGTGAATGTGCTGTCAGCGGTGTTCCAAAGAGGGAGCGACTGGCAGCGCCACCCTCTCTCGTGTCGCATTTCACCTTTAATGTGACGTATCACAGTTACCAGGCCTCTGGAGTGGAGAGTACGGATTATAGTACTTGGTTTAAATTCCATTTTACTATCGCATAATTGACAGGAGCCTGAAAGATATTCCTGCAAAAAAACCCCTCAGATCGAAGGCAATCATAGCAATGTGAACATAGTCAAACAGTAGGAACATGACTGACCTGGCATTTTTCATACTAGTGTAGCCATGTCTCCAGAAAAAAACTGACAAATACCAGCTCTGCCAAAAAGTCAGCCAAAACCTTAGAAATGATTAAGAGACTAGTAGAACTGTAGGTTTTCACCTTCTGTTGTTAATTACAAACCTTGCCCCAAAGTGTATTGTTGTATCCTGGAAACAAACTAATGATTGTATAAATCCCTGCTCAGAAATCTAGGCCCTAAGATTTCCCCGGGGGGAACCACTGAATATTGTAAATTTTCAAGAAAAACACAGCGCCATCAGGAGGGCAGGGGGTGAATTGCTAGCTGGAGGTAGCTCAGCGTTTCAGGTTTCAGCATTAGATCTCCAATGTTCCTTTCGACATCGTACTTTTGTGAAGCCAGGTTTTCAGTGATTGTTCTGCTGAAAGGAAGCGCCCCCCGAAGGTCAAGCTGGAACAGGGAGTGGAGCTGGTAGCGTCTTATCTGAGTCCAAAATTTGAGAAGCTGTTCGGTGTCCAGTAGGGTCTTATGTCCCATTACAAGTAATTGTGGTCACTTAATAATGACATTTATCTATATTATGGTTTTTAAATAGCTACTAGTTTGTTAGGAAGTAAGCATTCATGAAGTTGTCTGAATCCAACTGCTTGATAAACAGAACTGTAAGTTGTTTTTTGTTTGTTTGTTTGTTTGTTTGGCCTAGGATGTGAGAAAATTTACTTCGACACTAAGGGCTCCATGAACCAAGAAAATCTGTCACCTCAGCTGTAAACCCATAAACACCAACACCTTTTCAGAACATTATGCAGATTACGGAGAGACAGCTCCTACGTTGTTTCTGAAAGATAGTTTCAAAACACGCTTGAATAGGGCATACCATTTTTATTGATGCACCTTGAATTTTTTTGAAGGTCTTATAAAAGACTTTATCTGTTCGTCTTACCTTTTGCGACAGCGTGGGTGGACCTGGACAGTACTATGTTTAGTGAAATAAGCCAGTCAGAGAAAGACAGCATATGATTTCACACGTGGCATCTAATAAAGAAAATAAACTAACAAACAAAATAGAAACACTCTTAGGTACAGAGAAGAGGCTGACAGCTGTCAGAGGGGAGGGGTTTGAGGGGCTGGGTGGAAAAGGGGAAGGGATTAAGCAAAGCAAATAAACAGACTGGTAGATAGACAACAATACGGTGATTACCAGAGGAAAGGGGGTGGTGGGAGGTAGGAGAGGGTAAAGGGGGAATAAATAGTAATGGAAGACTTGACTTGGGGTGGAGAACACACAATATAGATGAGGTATTATAGAACTGTACACCTGAAACTTGTATAATTTTATTTACCAGTCACTCCAATAAATTCAATAAAAAAGACCTTATCTAATAGTTCTTACCATGTCTACAAATTTCCATTAAGCTAAACTCAGTTCTTATCTTGAGACATGAATTCCCTTGAGTTTGTGATTGAATTTCCAACATTAATGGCTACCTTGGATTTTAATTTGATTGGGCAACTGAGATGAAACAGGCTGAGGACACACCCCCAACACCAAACTCCCCGCAGCTGTCACTAAAGTGAATGCATGTGAAGCCGTGGGATAGCATCTTTCACTTTTCCCTATGGGAAGCAGAAATCTTTATTAACAGGGCATAGAAATAGGCCACACTTCCAGTTTTGACCTTCACTTCTAGAAAACATGTCATTGTATTCCCTGTATGTCTGTTATGTGACTGTTTTACTGAAGCAACAGAAATTTATTGTCTCACAGTTCTGAAGGCTAGAAATCCAAGATCAAGGTGTTGGTGGGGTTATTTCCTTCTGAGGGAGCCAAGAGGGAAGAGTCTGTTCGACACCTCTCTTGGTTTGGAGATGGCCGCTTTTCTCCTGCATTTTCACATGGTCTTTTTTCTGTATATGTCTTTGTGTTCAAATTTCCTCTTCTTAGAAGAACACCTGTCTTGTTGGATTAGGGCCCACCTTACTGACTTTATATTATTGCAATTACCTGATATTATGGACTGGATGTTTATGCCCCACTACCCCAATTCATATGTTCAAATGTAATCTCCTATGTGGTGGTATTTGGAGACAGGGCCTTTGGGAGGTGATTAGGTCATAAGGGTAGCATCTGAATGATGGCAGTTAGTGCCCTTATAAGAAGAGGGAGGCCAGAGACAGCTGGCTCTCTTTCTACCACTTGAGGATATAATAAAAAGGTTACGTACCTAAAGAAAGTGGCATGATATGGAAGCTTTCTAATAGTGCAGCCTTCTGAGTTGTAAATGTAAGTTTAGATTGCATTCTTAATGTAAGTGAAAGCTCCTTATGGGCAAGAATTATTTTATTTTGCAGTGCCCTTAGCATTGGACATGGCTGGCACCTAGTAGATGTTCAATACATATGTGTTGAATGAATGAATGAGTAAATGAATCTGTTGTACTTTAGATTTACAAGGTGAACATTCAGAAACCACTTAGAACCCCATTCTCAGAAACTCCACAGGGGCCCCGCAGGCTCGTGGCATGCTGTGCAGATGCAAGCCCCTGCTTACAGGATCAGTGAATGGATCTCCTTGTCCTTGGACCGGCTGCTGGGATGGCAGTGTCCTTGAGTGAAGCACTTAGCAGCATATGTATGGACATAAAGCCAAGGGGACTCCATTTGTGAGGGGTTACTCAGTAGTGCATGTTAAGCTAGTTTATTTTACTTCATTGCATTCTGCACGTTTATTTTAATCTATGGGTTGAATTTTTATTGCTATAAATAGAAGTAATAAAACACAGAGCCTTGGGTAGCTCTGCCTTAGAAGAGTAATTGGTGGAATAAACTCAGAATTTGAGGGTTCTTAAATGCCATTGTCAGCAAGTCAGCAAGCACAATTGTTTCACTGGCAGATAGGACTTCACTATCCCAAATGTGTGATGTTCATGAATAAGCATCCTTTAACATTTTTAAATTCTCAAGGCTTCCAATCATCACAGGCCTGGGGATTTGGAAAAATTAAAATCAGTTTTTTTCAAGTCCTGTGTGGAATGCCGCGGTGATGCTTCCTGTGTGACCTCTCTTCCTGGCCCCGTGCTCAGCAGCTCATGGGTTTTGTTCCTTGGTGGTTTCTTAGCGTTCCTGACTCTTTGGTGCCTGCTCTCTGTTGGGGTATTCCCAAGAGTAGTTGTACAGAGTCCGATAGTCCCTACCCCCGATCTAACAAACAGAAGTTCCTTGACTCCCCCAGCCATTGCTTGTTTCTTTTCTTTTTCTGAGCCATTCTATGACCCGTGAACAACGTGGGTTTGAATTTACAGGTCCTTTTACACACAGATTTGAAACATAAGTTTTGTAAATGTATTTTCTCTTTCTTATGACATTTTCTCTAACTTACTTTGTTGTAAGGGTAGAGCACATTAATACATGTAACATAAGAGACTTGTGTTAATCAACCTGATTATGTTATCAGTAAGGCTTCTGGTCAACAGTAGGCTGTTAGTAGTTGAGTTCTGGGGGAGTCAAATATTATGTGCAGATTTTCACCTGAGTGGGGTGTTGGCACCCCTAAGCCTCTTTTTCAAGAGTAAACTGTAATACCCATGCCTAACTGTTTCCACCTTCTTATAATCCCCGTCCTTTCCAACCTACTCTATGCTAGCTTCTTTCTGCCTGTTACTCTGCTGAAACTGTTCTTGCTGAAGCTAGCCGTAGCCTAGAAGAGGGGTCTTCAGGCCTCTCCGATAATATGCAGTGGGCAGTGCCCTCCTCTTGATTCTTGTTGCCAGTTTCCCCTGAACTCTGACTGCTCTATTTTGTTTTTATTTTTATCCTGTTTCTTCCTTCTCTGTGGAATATGGTACTTCTTTCCTGTTCATAAATCCAACAACCTACCTGACCATCTTCACCTGAATGTTTAATGGGAATTTCAAACTAACTGTCTAGCCCTGGCCAGGTAGCTCAGTTGGTTGGAATGCCATCCCTTACACCAAAAGGTTGTGGGTTTGATTTCCGATCAGGGCACATAAGGGAGGCAACCAATCGATGTTTGTCTCTAACATCGATGTTTCTCTTTCTCTCTCTTTCCCCTCCTCTCTCTCTAAAATCAATAAAAAGATATCCTTGGGTGAGGGTTGAACAAAACAAAAAACCCCTAAATGCCTGTAGCAGAACTCTTGGTTTTTTCCCTCAGACCTCACTCTCCTCTTATTTCCCCATCTCAGTGGACCCCCTCTTCATTCACTTACCTTCTCTAGCACCATCTGGCCAAAGTTGGCCAACTTTTATTTGAGCCAGTTGAATGACCTCCTAAGTAGATTTTTTACTTCTCCCCTCATCAGATCCATTCTCTATACGGCAGAGAAGGAAACACCACCTCCTGCCTTTAGTGGCTGGTTCCCCAAGTGAGCTCGGGAGAAAACTTCAAAGGACGCACAGGCTCTGCTTAACCCAGGCCATGCCTGTGTCTTTGAGCCCATGCCCTGTCACTGCCCCTTTCTCCTGCCAGATTCCGTCTACAGTTCCACACGTTCCTCAGAATCCGCACAACGCTCTTCCCTTTGCCGGGGGCCACACCTGTCGCCCTGCTTTTCACTCGTGCTCATCCCTCCCTCAGGTCTCAGGATTGAGTGCCTTTTCATCAGAGAGGCTTCCCTGAGCCCCCAAGGCTCAGTGAGCTCTCTCTGTTCTCCTTCTCCAAGCAGCCAGTGCTTTCTCACAGGGCTCGTCACAACGCATAGTTGCACACCATCCTCCTCTGTGCCGCTTTGATCTAACGTTCGTGTCTTCTGCTGGCCTGTAGGTTCTATGTGAGGAGGAACTTGCCAGCTTTTCACCAACACATGTCCAGCGCCAGGCGCAGAGCGAGCACTAAGTTACAGGACAGACAAGTGAAGTCTGTTTCTTTATTTCCGAAAGTGATTGAGTTTAAAGAGAGCAGTCAACCAACTTCTGTGGGCCTGCGGCTTTCTGGAGGAGAAGTCCCAGTGTGGGTGTGGCTGCCCGCTGCTGCCGCGTGGAGAGCACTTTCCACGTGGATGCTGTTTTCTCCAGATGTGGAGATGAACGTTAGCTCAGGAATGCAAAAGGAAGAAGCTAGTCTTGAAGCAGCTTTACCCAAATGAACCAATTTAAGAAAAATTTGCATCGTTTTATAAGATGGCTTTAAAAGGTTAGTGAATAAATATACTGAATGGGTACGTACTCGGGAATAAATAATTCACAGCCTCCCAAGTGAACCATACTAGAGCACAGCTGATTCAGTCATATTTTATTCATCTCCGTGTGGAAGAAAATCAATTTGAGAAAATTTCCAGAGCGATCCTGGGGCTCAGCTGCCCCCTCCTCTGTGCGTGAAGTTAGGTGGCTCTTTTCAGAAGGCACAGTTGCTAAGCTCCTCCTTTCTCTTGCTCTCATTTCTCCTCTGGTGAATTCCTCACTGCTGTTACTACTGCAGTGTTTACGCATCTGCCCTTCTCAGTATGTTTCCTCCTTGGAATTTAAATAATCCCTTTGAGGTTCTAATTGCCAGAGTGACATTATGGTAAGAGCTTAGTTCTTTCCTATTATCTCTGTCCTCAAATGTCCTGACTGGGCAATGTCAGCTCTTCCCCGTGAGCTTTTATCCCTGTGCCCGAAGGAAGTCTTGGCCCCTCCCGCTGGCTGCCCCTGCAGGAGCACTGAGTCTGAGAAAGCACTTTCTGTGGGAATCGTACCCAAATCCAGTCTCTTCAACATTTGTCCCTAGGTTTAGGTATTTTTGTGCAACTGTTCTTGTATGAGGTTATACCTCCATGCAATGGAAATATAAACTGAAATTCTTTCCATGTATTCCAAAATGTGATGTCATTGTATGGGATGATAGCAGCTTTTACTACGTATTCCAGTAGCCCAAGTAGCAGCTGTTATTTACTTGTTATTCCAAATAGCAGCTTTTATTTATGATTCCAGTAGCCTAAGAATAATTTTCTCAAGTTGCTACACAGTCCTCTTAGACAAGTTGCAAACAATAGCTCAACACTTCCTTCTTTCAGAAGTTCATATGGTAGCAGGAACTATTCTCTAAACCATGTGTAAGAACAGTCCTCTGCAATTGGAGGCATGGGTCATGCTGAACTAAGCGCTTTGAGATGCTCAGAGTTGTTGGGTGAAATCCTAAGCATGGAGACGTGGGCATCCCAGCTTCCTGTTAGTGGGGGCACGTGTAGGGAGGCGGTGGGCAGCTGCCGTGTGTCCCCTGGTGGGAGAGAGTCCCAGGCCCCGGCACCGAAGTCCACCAGTTTCACTTTATGCAGACAGATTCAATCTGGCTGTCACAGACAGACAGGCAGTAAGCCTCACGTAATTGAAGAGCTTCCTTTGAGGACACACTAACTTCACAAACACTGTTCATGGACTTGATAAATAAACGTAAAGGGATGGTTTTCTTTGTTGCTTGCTGTGCCTGCATATTTCAAAGGCTGGGATCATAGCATTGAACTGCCATCTCGCTCCAAGAAGGTTTCTGCCTCACGAAGTGCACATCATCCTGTGCTCAGGAGACTGTTTAGCTCCTCCGAGGAATGTGCAAAACTATGTCACAGCTTCCAGTTTCAATTTAACTGGTACAAAATTTTAACATAAATCTTTTTATTCCTTTCCTTTTATCCATCATGTGAAAATACTAGGTGACTACCAGCATTCATGGTTTTTGAAAGTGCTTTTTGAAGAAAGAAAATACTTCCCTTTCATGCCTTGCTTCTGTCCCCTCTTCTACCTTCAGGCCTCTTGATTCAGATGTACTGATGAGTTCATTCTTTTCTCCTGCACTGAAGAGGCTGTGACATCCAGCTGCACTTGGCGGCTGCCTTAGCTGAGGGGGAAGCCGGCAGCACCAAACAGGCAGTCAGGGAGAGAAGCACGGGAAGAGGGTGTGAGTGCCTGTCGGGTGTCAGTGTTGGGACGGCAGTCAAATGGAGGAACAAGAGGGCACTCCTTCCAAAATGGTGCTTTCAATTAGACTCACAAATTTTATCTTCGTAAGTAGATGGACTAAATACTTCATTTTAAGTTATGCTTGTTGAAAAATTTCCCTTCCAAAGATGCATCTCAGCCTCCATTAAAAATGTTACTGCAGAATCAAGATTCATAACCTCATTCATGAGCCTCACCGATGACGGGAATGTAGTCACTGCCAAAGGATGAAATAATCTCGGCAGTGTGAGCCATGGGGTGCCGATAAGTGCTATGGATAAATGTCAACGACTAGAAAAGCTTTGATAAATGTTTTTTTTCCCTACAACACCGCTTTTTATTCTTAAAACAGCAATCCAAACAAAGTAAATTTAATCAAGGGGGAGCGTGAGAAACCACGCTGTATTTCATTTTCATATTAATAATCTAGGCAGTCATTTTTCTTGATTGTAAAAGAAAGACTTCCAAGAACGTCAGCCCCTTCAAGAGTGGACGCATGCCACGAGGCCCTCCAACTCCGCTGCTTGGGCCGAGCGGCGGTTTTGGGCCGAGAGGGGCGGGGGCCGCACTGCCAAGAGAAACGGTGCTTCCTGGGAGACTAACCAGCTGGAAGCGAGAAGAAAAGGGCATGTAAGCAGTTGTCCCTCGTATATAATCACTGCAAAAATGAAACACAATGTTTTTCAGATTTTAAGACTCTTTCTGTATTCTTCAGCTGTATCCTCTCAGTTTACAGTGTAAAGCCAAGGTTTCTGTCACCTTTCATCCTGGCATTGTAAACCAGCTCTGTGACAAGTACGGTAATAGCTTTCCTTCGGAAATAAAAATATTCCCTTGATATCAAATATTGACATTAGGAGGGTGGGTTGTGTTGTTAACAATTTCTCACTACAGCATGGTGTTGACACTGATGTCATTCCTCAGTTACGCCCTTTTTGTCCTCCTCATTCAAGTACACACAGGGCGGAGCAAAAGTCCGTTTGTAGTTGTGAGTATGTGAAACCAGAGTTTATTCTTACTTGTTAATTATTGTACTGTTGTCCATATGAACAACTGTAAACCTGTTTTTGCCCAACCTTGTATATACTTTAACTGGAGAAATAGCCTCTGATCTAAAAGGACTCTCTTTCTAAAATTTTGTTTGTTTTAAAGTCAAGGCCTAATAACATATTGAGTTTTCAGTATGCGTAGGAATATTCTTCCAAATTTTCGTCAAGCTTTTCATTGGATCACTAGTCAACATTAATTGTGGTTGTTGTATTAAAATGATTAACTATATGTTGGAGTCCTTTGGAATGGAAATTTCCATTCTCCACCACCAAAAAAAAAGTTATACCTTGAACATTGCCAACCCATTGCATAAAGAACTTTCTATAAATCATGTTAAGGTACTAATAATTTTGAGGAAAAATAATGTATCTACCAGAGCCAATTTTACTTTAAACATGTCATATATTGCCTAGACTTAAGTTTGCCAGTAGTGTTGGACATGCATTAGCAATTTCCTGTCATGGATACCATAAAAAATCATGCTTTCTGGCCGTGTCATTCTTTAATTTGATAGACTTTGATACTAAATGAAGTATCTTCTTGTCAGACCTCAAGGAATACAGTAGCAATTAATTCACAGGCTAGAGATTAGAAATATAAATCCACATCATTTTCGAGTTTGCTATTACTAGTGGTCATGTAAAGATCTGTAACTTTTATGATGTTGATCACCAGCTGTGTGACCTTGGGTAAATCAGCTTACCTTTATCCTCAGCTTCACTAAAATGGGCGCCTGGACTAGAATGTCTCTAAGCATTTTTTAACCTCTAATACTCTATAGTTCAAATAAATATCCACTTTACATTGTATGTTATATTATATTGTATCATGATTGCCACTTCATACATGAAGATGCTGCCCTTCACACACAACTTGTAGCCCATATTGCAAATAATACAACAGTGGGAACATGAGAAAGCAGATGGATAGTCTTCCTCATTTCATCCAGTCTCCTGAGTCCAGTGACACAATTTAATGGCTCCTTTGTACAAAATAATCTTAAAAATACAGAAACTGAATTATGTGATCTCGATCTCAGTATCCTAACCAAGAATCCTTTGCATTATCATTTTTGTCTTTTAAGGGAGGCCTTTAGAATTGCACATGTTACAATATTTTCTAAATCAACGAAAAATATATAAATATAATTTGCCTAGTCTTTCTAGAGAACCGGGAAGACGATGTGTTCCCCAAGTTGGACTTCACTGGTGTGCTCCACTCATGGTCCGGGAAAAAAAGTTGCCCACTTGACAACATCCCTGGGCTTGCTTTTGCGCACTGCTCTGGTGGTGCATTTCGGGAACTCCGTTGTCTTAACATTTAATAGCTAGATGCTGTTCTTTGCGTGTTTATGTTTTAGGGATGCTACTAAGCCTTTCCTGAAAGTTTTCTCCTGAGATGCTCATAGCAGTCCTCTGGGGTAGGTATTGTTATTCTGTGTTGCAAACGAGGCAGCTGAGATTTTGGAAGGTCAAGCAAATTTCCTAGATTATACAGGAAACAGCAAATTTGGGACTCTCACTGAAGTCTGATCACATTGAGGCTTGTGATGTTAACCATCATCAACACCAGGCAGAAGACACAGGCACATAATCAGAAACATGCATGCACACATGTGAACACACGTGCACATGCACTAACACAGATGCTGTCTCCATAAAGGAGAAGCACAGCCCAGAGCACACTCTGTTATGTGCCTCCACTACCTGGAGGTGCGCCAGCCTCGTCCTGTGTTGCTCACTCTCCCACCCCCAGACATACAGAGTCAGTGAGAGCAGCTTCCAAAGATCCCCCACTGTGGGCCGCCTCCATTGGCCTCACCTCCCATTTGCGTTCTCTCTGAACCTCATGCCTTGCAACCCCCTCTCTGCCCAGCTCCCCAGCCCCAAGCTGGCTGAGTCTTCCACAGGTGAGCAAATGTGACACGGCTCCTTTTCACCACCTGGAGTTTGTCCTGCCTTGGGAACAGTTGGACACCAGCAGGTCCCCTTCCCCCTTCCCCCTCCCTCCTTCCCCCTTCCTCCTTTAGCCCTAAAATGCCAAGATATAGGCTTTATTTATTTTAGTGGCGGGGCACATTTTATGTTATAGCTGTTTAATAATTTATTGATTATTTGGGGGTACAAGTTTCCTGTTGCAAAGCATACTTAGCTCTAGTTGTGCATTTCTACTTCCAATTACAAAACTTTTGTCAACAAAATTTGTTGAAGAATCAATTGTCTTTTAATAGGGACATAACCTCCTAAAAAGCAATAATACAGGATCTGATTACCAGAAAAATCAATAGTTCTTCCCTCAGGCCCTCCTCTTTTCTCCAAACCACTTAGTTTATTTTTTCATTCTAAATATCTCTTGGGGAAAAGACAACTCTAGAAAATTTTCTTTCACGTCTTTCATTAGATTATGTCTTGTTCACAGGTAGTTTAAAAGCTAGTTCAGCTGTCATGTAGATAAGTTCATATTTATCCCTTCTGAAATGTTCACTGTTTTGGAATGTTTTTCAGGATAGACAGAAATGTCACAACAGTAAAACAGCTCACCTGCAGCCAGGGCCCCAGCTGTGGTCAAGGTCCCAGGCTCTCCCCCAGTCCCCTCTAACGCTATGGGTCATGGGGCACAAGGTTTCTGCCACTGTCATAAATGATGGGCTGACTCCCTTGGGTTCGCGAGACAGGCTTGAGAGTGAATAGTACACGAGCCCATAGGACTGAGAAGATGACCCAAGTGAAGAAAGAATGAGGTTTCGGGGTAAATTCAGAGGCATCGTGGCAGAGTAACAGGAACACTGGACCACATCCAGTGGCCATGTTGTGTACCCCCAGTCGGTGTCCCTAACCACCCTTTTCCTAAAAATGAAGGGCCTCTGAGGAGCTTTCTGTCTCCTTCCAAACGTGTTTCTATGAGGGCACTTCTCAACTGTGTATGTTCAGATGTGGACGAGGCTGGATTTGGTCAGTGGACACGTTTTTCGTCCCTGCCCTCCGTGTCTCACTACCAGAGTGCTTTTGCTCTTCTCTCCCATCTGACGAGCCATCTCTTCTCCAGAACCACCGGTCGTTTAGTCTGTAGGGTAGTTTCTCCTGCCCAAGACCCAAAGGGGGCCTGCTCCAGAAGTTGCTTGGCACCAGAATGTTAGCATCATCCTAACCTTTTCCGATAGCTTTCTTCCAATCCCCAACCAAAAACAGAGAAGGCCAACCATTTTTTTAAAATTTGGGTGATTATAGTGTATGAAGACACAATACAGGATGGCCATACAACATTATAAATGTTACAGTGACTTTAACTGTGGCTTTGGATGAAGGCAGGTTAGTCTGTTTGTCCATCCACCTGTCCATTCATTCCTCCATCCATTCATTTGTTTATTCATCTGTTTGTATATCTATCTATCTATCTATCTATCTATCTATCTATCTATCATCCATCCATCATCTACCCATCTATCATCCACCCATCCATCCATTTATATGGTGTAAATCTATCTATTAGTCATCTATTCATTCATCTATTCATCCTTCTACCCATCAGTCTATCCATCTATACTTCTTCCCTTCTTCTCCCCTTCCTCCTTTTCATCAATTAATTCTTCTGTCCATCTCTATCTATCTTCCCATGTTATAAAGAAATCTTTCCTTAAGGAACATGCTTTTTCCTTACTCATCTAAGTGCATTGAAACATCTGTCATTCATTTAACAAATTAGCATGCTGTAATAATATATTCACGTAGGTTATTGCAGGCAGAGTCACAAAGAATTTGAACTTGTTAACTAGCTACCTTGAATACATCAGCATAATAATCACTATTTGATGTTGTCCTCTCTGCACCATCCATTTCTCCTGCAGTTTTCTGGCCACAGTCACCACGTAATGCAGTTTTCTGGCTGATGAGATGACCAAAGACACACTTTGGACATCATTGCTGTTAAGTTTCCCAGGAAACTAAGAGTAATTATCTTGAAAAGAATTAGGTTCTTTCCTTTCATTTCTTTTAAAAGATAAGCTTGCTTTAAATTCAGAAGAGAACACAACTAAAACACCCCAAAGTCCTAACATGGCATCTCTTTTAGTCTTAAGTGTAATGGATTAGAAAAAGGTTTATCGTTCTCCGAGGGGTGTCCAGCCTGCGGCCCACAGGCCATATATGGCTCAGGATGACTGTGATTGTGGCCCAACACAAAATCGTAAGTTTATTTAACACATTATGAGATATTTTTGTGTTTACACGTCACAGTGTATTTAACTTGTGGCCCAAGACAATTCTTCTTCCAGTGTGGTACAGACTCCAAAAGGTCGGACACCCCTGCTACACTGTTGACAATTTGGGCCAGCTTTTTGTTGTGGCAGCTGACTTGTGCATTGTAGGATGTTCAGCGGCGTTCCTGGCTTCTCCCCGCTAGATGCTAGTAGGATCGTGTCCAGTAATGACAACTGAAGAGGTCTCCAGAGATTGTCAGATGTCCCCTGAGAAGTGGATGGGGCAAAATTAGCTGTGGTTGAGAACCACAGGCCTAGAATTAGAAAGTTAAAGTGACTTTTGGGATGTCTTTATGCTGTCGAAACAAGTCATGTGAAGAGACAAAGCAAAACCAAACTAATTCATTGACCTAATGTTTCTTAAGTTCTGCTAACGTGCCATGGTGCTGCGCCAAGTAACAAAGACTCAGACATCAAAAAGGTTCAATTCCTGCCTACAGAGAGCTCACAGTGAGATCGGGGAAGCAGATGTGTAAACAGATAATCATACATACACAGGACTTACGCGGAGGAAATTAGTCATATTGTTAGATGGTATACAGCCAAATCTGTCAGATACTTACCACATGTTTTACTTCTCAGATGGTTCCTCTGGGGTCCTTCAGACACAGCGTTATTTTAAATTTGGTGCCACAGAAAGAGCATCCTTAGTTGTTTCCTCTCCTTGGACCTTGCTAAGGTTGTTCCTGCCTAGAAGGTCCTATCTCAGTCTTCAACATCTCCAGATTCTCCCTGCCACTGACAGGAAGCCTGTCCCGTCCAGAAAGCCACTCTGGATTGCGTGAGCTTGCTTTGGTGTCTTCCCACCTGACTCCCATTATGAAACTCCCACCTCTTATGCTCAGCCATGGCTTACTGTTTGGCCCCCCTCTGTTTCGCATGCATTGGTCTAAGCCTTCCGTAGGTTATAGGTTATTTGAAGGTAAAAACCAACATGGATTCTACTCTCGAGTGACAAAAATTTCACAGCCTCCCAAACATACTACCTTCTTTGATCATGCCCTTTTCTGTAAATGGACATTTGACGTAGTTATCTCAGAATGATTGCCTTCATGCCCGTTCTCCTTCCTTAATGGGGTTCTGGGGACTGGCCAGTGGCTGTAAGACTATCAAGTGGAGAAGTCAGGAACAGGACCTCAATGTTTTTTTCTATAAAGTGACATTTGATATCTCAGGATAATGGGGTATCGAGGTCCTCATGAGAAGAATAACTTGTTTGGTAGTAGAGCCAGTTCACAGCTCTCTGTCTCAACACATTATGCTGCCTCCCCATCACTAAGAGAAAGCCGCTTTGTAAAGATGCTGCCTAAATCCCATGGAAGTGGTGGTATGTCTCATGCTGTGGTCCCTAGTTACCAAGGGCGCCGTTCTGACCAACAGCAGAATAAGTGTTTGGTCTGTATGAACTGAAGTATTGCAAATGGGAAGGTAGTTGCTTTCCAAGAAAATTCTACTCCAAAAGCAAGATTGAAAACAGTAACAGTCCACTGAGAGTTGTAATAAACTCCTTCAGCGAAGAGAGCTTTTAACTCCTCATGGGGAGAACAGGCAAATAGGATTATGACCACCTAGTAATTACTAGATAGAGATCCCCTGGGATGACTGTGTTTAAGCATAATTAATACCGAATATTGAGGAGAGTAATGAAACAAAAATGCATTATATGTAGACACACATTAAATTCATATGGGGCAAAGTCTAGTTACTAAGATTAACTTTATTAGACAGTTGGCAGTTGGGCCAAATGTCCTTGATTTGGAATAATGGACAGCACCTGCTTTTGTTACAAGAAATAATTAACACACAGAGGGAAAAAGGCCACATAAGTTCTTGAACACTGTAGAGCTAAAATGTTTTTATAGTTCAGCTTTGGACTGCTAAATGTGGACCAGAAAGGCCTTGACAAGTATATGAAAATCAATCATAATCAATACATGTGAACAAGAAATTACATTGAGAAACAAGACATGATAGTTCTGGAGAAACAAATGGAGGAATAGATATGCCTTTTCTTAACTGAGATCCAGGCCCTTTGGTGTTTCTTATGTAGATTCCATACGCCATAGTTGCTGAATTAATCTTGTTTGCTAATCAGTTTGAAAAGTAGTTTTTCTTATTAATACTCAGTCATTTGCGAGGTTTTTCTTTGATGAAACTGTCTAACTAAGGATACTCGTCTTGTATAAGAAACACTGGCACCTGTCTGCGGTTGACCTACTCCTTCCTGTGGACCTGGAAACAGCAGATCGGGTAGTCTTCAGGACTCGGTCTCCTGTCTCCATGCTGGGGCATCTGGGTAATAAAGGACAGCTTTTGTTGGCAGGGGTTTTCTGGACAGATGTTTCTTTACAAGGCCCATCTCACCCTTTTGGTTCGTGTCCTGGTTCCTGGCCATCCACAGATGCCTCACCCATTTAGCATCCCTCCTACTCCATGTATCTGGGCTCTGCTAGTCTTGCTTCTCACTTAGTGATCAAACCTTCACTTTGGATCAGTTTCCTCCCCTCCTGGAATTGCATTTTCAGACTTTACAGGCTTGTCTGGTCACTTCGGCGTACGCCTGGATTCTCAGTCCCTTTGCTGCCAAAGTGGCCTCAGGCCAGTTTCACTTTTGTTTGAATTCTTCCAGGACTTTATTTTTCAGGCTCTAAAGTCCCAGGTTATTCACGTGTCCACCCCAGCAGAACCCATTGTCATGGGGAAAGCTGGGAAGAATCTCAGTGCTGGAATGAAGTGTTCTAAGAGCTCCTCTCCACCCAGGGACTTCCTTTCTGGAAGAAGACAATTTCTCTCTTTTAATCCTAGGGCCCAGGTCAACAGTCCCAGACACTAATCCTACAAGATGACCCTCACCTTGAGGTACAACCCATATTGAGCACATTTCCAAAGTTATGAAACATGGCTTGTGAAACCTCTTGGAATTTCCAGGTTTCTGGAGAAAAAAATTGTTGATGTTCTGAGTTGTGTACAATGAGGTGAATCCCTCATAGCTTCCCTTAGCACACACGGGGAGCTGCCCGCCCACCTCTCTGCATTTCTGTTGGTCACATGATCTAGTTCCAGGCATTTAATTAAATAAAGCAATGATCTGTGGCCAAGACACTGTCCTCCAGAGGATATTCATTACCAGTAGTGAAGGGAGCTCTAGTAAAGATTCTCGCCCATGAGGAAGTGGTGTAGAGGTCTTCCTTTTGCCTAATTCTTTTGGAAATTGCAGTCACTGTGAGTTAGACTTCAGTTGATAATATCAACTAATTGATGGTTACTCTAAAGGAGTAGTTTCTTTTTCAATAATGTAAACAATGATAAGAAACTTTTGTTTTTCTGGTACTATTTTCTATTTTAAGTGTAGAAGTTAAATTTGGGGAGAATGGTTGTCTGGACAATACTGTGCCTTCAAATCCTTAAGTGTCAATTTAGGTCTTTAGGGGTTTTTTTAGCAATGATTCATAGATGATTTTTTTTTAAATTTAGTGCTATGTAATTTTGGATTTATGGTGTTTTTTTATATATTGATAGTAATGTTTTGTAATTTTATTTTCCATCTTTTTGCTGCTGGCATTTAAATACAATTGACATTTGTTTATTGACCTTATATTTTGAGGTTTTGCTAAATTCTCTGGTTTGTTAGGTTTTCTTGTTAATTTCATAAGGTTTTTTTACATAGATTATGTCATCTACAAATAGAGACAATTTTATACTACTTCCTTTACAAACTTTATACTTGTTATTATTTTATTTTTGCCTTATTCCATTGAATAGGACATCCAGTTCAGTATTGAATAGGAGGAATAAGGGTAGATATTTTTGTCTAGTTCCTGATCTTGAATAGGGTGCAGAGATATTTTTTTCACCGTAATTATGTATTACTTTAGCTTTAAGTATTTTGTAGACACTTTTTTTTCAGTTAAGAACTTTTTTCTCTGTTTGTAGTTTTTATCATGAATGGATGTTAGTCGTAATTGTACCAAGTCTATTGAGAGACTCTTTTTTTTAGTTGGTTGATAAGGTGAATTTAACTGATTGACACTTGAATGTTATAGTCACCTTGCATTCCTAGGATAAACTCCACTCCTTTATATATTGCTGGATTTGATTTTGCTAATGTTCTATAGAGATTTTTTAAAAAATCTGTGCTCATAAAGGATATTGGTCTACAATTTTAATTTTCTCATTATGTTTTTGTTAGGTTTTGGTTTCATGTTTTTGCTGGCCTCATAAAATGAATTGGGAACTTTTCTGCCCTTAATTTTCTGAAGTAGTTTACATAAGATTAATATTGTATATTCTAAATGTTTCATAAAATTCTCCAGTGAAATCATCTTGTCCTAGAGGTGTTTGTTCATTTGTTTGTGAAAGGTTTTTGATTAAAAATTCAATTTACTTTATATAGGGTTATTCATGAATTCTATTTCTTCTCAAGTCAGTTTTGATAAGTTATGTTTTCAAAAATGTTTATTTTATTGATAATGTTGAATTAATTGTGATTAAGTTGTGCATGAAATTTCCTTACTATTTTTATCTATAGGATCAGTGATTATATCTCCTCTTTCATTTCTTGGTTAGTCTTGCTAGAATTTTATCAATTTTAGTAATATCTTAAAGAAGCAGTTTTATGTTTTCCTAATTATTTTCTTTAGGCTGTTTAGATTTCACCTTTTTTAGAGGCAAAGTAAATTTCTAACACCTGACATTTATCTCAGCTGTGGTAAGTTTATGAAGATATTTTTCTTTTCTTTTAAAAAAATTTGTTTATTTATTTTTAGAGAGGGAAAGGGAGGGAGACAGAGAAGGAGAGAAATATCAATGTTTCTCAAACACACCCCCCACTGGGGATCTGGTCCAAACCCAAGCATGTGCCCTTACTGGGAATTGAACTGGTGACCCTTTGGTTCTCAGTCTGGCTCAAGCCACTGAGCCACACCAGCCAGGCTGAAGATGTTTTTCTATCAGAGAAGACCCATACCAAACCATAAAATCACTTTTAATATGCAGCCTATAAATACAGTTCTACAGAGTGGGAATATAATTAATTGAGTGTTGTTTCCACATGTCCAATTGATTATACATTGAGATCTTTCCAGCCAGCATTTCAAATCCCAACTTTAGTGGTTCAATTTAAAAGCCATCTAAAGATGATTGAAAATAGGTTTTAGTTAAATTCATTTTACTGAAGAGGACACTTGTTCAGAGCAGGTGTTCTCTCCCGTGACACTGTTGAGTAATCCCACCTGTCACCTGTGCACTATAAATCATTGTGCTACAAATCTATTAGTTTATGATTCATATCTGGCCTTTCTCGTACAAACAAAGATGAAAGAGTACTTTAGATGGAATGATTTAATGCACACTGAATGAATCTACTTTCTCTGAGTTCCATCTTGTTCTCTGTGAGCATTTGTTACGTTCAGGAGGAAACTGAATTCTAAACTGAGAAGGTATACTAACTCTTTCAGACAATGGGATGACAGGTACAGCTTCTAAATAGCTTGCAGGAGGCTCATTGAGTTAGGCCTTTCTTCAGTTCTTAACTTGCTGGTTGAAATAGATTTTTACAAGGGTTGACTCTTGGTCTTACCTTGGCTTAGGCTCCCATCATTTCTTTGAAGAAAATTCTTAGCTTTTTCTTCTACTCCTTCTACTCTGAAGGCAGTAATAGACCTGTGTTGATTAGTGGGATTTCATTGGTAAGGGCAACAAGTTTTGCCATGGCTTCAGAGCAGCCTGGGTAAGGGCGAGAGCAGGCATCTAACTCCCCATGCAGAGTGCCACAGTAGCGTGGCCCCTCACACAGGACGATACTCAGCTCCGGGCCGTGCACGTTGTTCGTATCTTTTTATGACTGGTGGCCCTTACTTGGTGCATCTGTGAACAGTATAAAGAGAATGTTAACTAATTTCCAATGGGAGTTTATTTAATTCCATCCAAACTTCATTAAAATTTAAAAGAAATAATTCTTTGAGATTCTCTTCTTTATGTTTATACTCATTTAACAAACGGCAACTTTCAGATTCAAGAAATACTTGAGGATGCCGTTTGGAAAGCTACATGGATCAGATTTAGTTGGCACTTCTGATGAGCTGCTTTTCATAGTTGACTATTTTCCACCCCTACAACTGCCTTTTAGATAGATAGGTATAATGATGTCTAGACAGAGAGAAAGGCATTTTAGAAAAAAACATATGCTTTGGAAACAGATCTAAGTTTAAATGCTCACTTCCCTACTTACTGGTGGTTCGGACACAGGTGCAGCTTTATCCAGTAGGTAGTACTAGAATGGGTGCGGAGAGAATGTTACTCTGGCAGTCAGAGCGATGATGGAACTAAAGTCAGGGTACTGTGCATCCAAAGCATTTACTTGGTGTCATCAGGGAGGGGGAGAATTCTCCCCTTCTGCCTCTCTTGAGTTCTTATGGGTGGACTAACAAAATTGAAAAAGACCAGATTAACAGGAGAAAAACTAATTTAATATGTGCACACGGGAGATCAAAAATGATACTTTCAGAATGATGAATGAGCAGCTTTTTATACTTTGTAGGCCAAAAAACAATAAATTTGTGAAGAAGTGACAGAACAAAGACACTGAAGTTTGGGTTGCTTATTCGTGAGGAATCTAAACGAAGTTTGGGCTTGGGTGGTAAAGGAGTAACAAGGTTTGTTATGTAAGGTTTTTGGTTGTGGGTTCCTTAACTCTAGTGAAAAGGGTGTCTCTCTTAGGACCCTCCCCCCACCCCCCTTCACCCCACTGGGGCATGGAACGCAGCTTTCACAGTGGAGATGTATATCTTGCATTCAAGGCAAGAAGCTTTAATTCAAGGTGATCATTGTGTCATTTGGGGCTCTTTGGGCAGTCTTCCTGCGCACCAGCAGTGGGTTCAGCTTGTTGGTGTACGTAAAGGGAGACGAGACTCCACTTCTGCTGTTATGAGACCTGTAGTCCATGGACAGCGGGGAGATAAACACGTACCTGGGGTCCAAGTGAGAAAGAAATCTAAACTGAACAGGAGTATAGACATTGGATTACGGGGACCAGAAAGAGGGGTTCTGCTTAGAAGAGGAACAGCATGAGGCAGACAGCTTTAGATGGCATTAGGACCTTTTAAGGATGGATGGGAAAAAAGGGGAGAAGGGCATTGCACGCTGAGGAGGGAACATGCTCTGAAGCAGAGAGGGGCCAAAGGTGAAAGTACATAGCATTTGGGAGAATACAGAGAAGTCAGGTGAAGTGACATTGAGGAGTGTGCCTCTCCTTCTCTCTCCTCCTACCCTTTTTCCTCCCTTCCTTTCTTCCAGCTTCCTTCCCCCATCTTTCCTCTTTTTTCAGTAATACCCCTCTATCCTTTCTTTCATCTTTCCTGCAGCAGTTATGCGCCAGGCACTGGGTATATGTGCTGGACCAAACACTTAACCGTCCTTGACAGAATTTAGAGTCCAGCCCAGCAGGGGTGGTTCTCCTTTCATTAGGAACGTGGCCTAAGGAGTTACATAGAGGATCAGGGAATGATTCACAGCTAGAAGTCCAGCTGGAAAGCTATTTCAGTAGATTCAGGGAGGGAAGACTCAAAGCTTTTATCGGGAAAATTGCTGTGGCTCAGAAATGACAGGGAATATGCAATTAATTAGAGCTTGATGGTGGTATTGCACAGCATAGTATAAGGATTAAGAGTGTGGACCTAGGAGCCAGACTTCCTGGGTTTATATCTCAGTTTGTAGTTCTCACTAGGTGTTTCACCTTGGGCAAATTGTTTAATCTCTCTACCTCAATTTACTTATTTACGACATGGGGATTATAATAGTGCCTTCCTGATAAAGTTATCCTGGGGCTTAAGTTAGTTAATACATGTAACCTCTTAGAAAAGTACCTGGTATGTATTAGCCCTATATGTAGGCCCTAATGTATTAGCCCTAATGTAGGCTAGGGTCATTAAATTCCAGTCCACTAAATGAGGACAAACTTCCAAAAGAGGAGCTGACTGGTCTAACTTGGCGAGATCCCATAGGCTACATAAAATTGGATTTTTCAGGGGTGTAAAAGTATAAACACATACCTAAATGTCATGGAAAGAAATAAAATAATAGCAATTATTTAAAGCCAATCTGGTTATTTTTCTATTGTTTCCCTTTCCAATCTTGGGAAGAAATTTAAGTGAAAAAAGTATTGTATACATACATTTTTATATATCAAATTTTAGGAGAGAAAATGAGTTCAGCAGTTGACAAATGTTGTATAAGATTTAGAAATGTCTCACAAATGGAAATCCAGGCCTTGGATCCCATTGGGGAAAGACAGAAGTCCCGAGAGACTCATCTTCTATTTTTATTGCCCAGGCTAATGGTCCATTAGCACAGCTCCTTGAGGCTGAGCCTGTAGATAATGTGTGCCTTCCGGGGCAAGGATGCTAGGTGGATGTTTCCTAGTGGTGGAAAGCCACATTGTTTTCCTGTGGGAAGAATGTGAACACATCCCACTTACTGCACGTAATGGCAAAAAGAAGAAAGATCAGTATCTAGTGGGCAAAGAAATTACCAAGGTACTATCAGCGTTCAAAGGGAAATGCCTATGTTCATAATTGGTTTAATAATTTCGGTTTCAATAATGGTTGGTTCTTATTAGGCATTCAGTGAAATGGTGTTGATTTTAAGGTTCACTGGTTTATGAAGAACATCAATGCACTTTTAGGCAGATCTGCATAGTTAGTGAAGAGATACAAAATGAAAAATTTCAGTAAGCTCATTATAGACTTGAGCAGTTTATCCTTTAAAAATAAGCTTCAAAAATTTCAAATTCTTATATCCACAAAGAAAAATTGTTTATGATAATAGTACATAATTAAACTTCTTAGTGTACTATAATTGCATTTTTAATTTCTTTGCTTTCTGACATAATTCTGACCACATTTATTCCAAACTGCCAAGTATTTGAGTTTTAAACCATTTAAAATTTGCTATAACACTAAGTGTGAAGCATCAATGCTGCTTATTCCTAGGAGGTCTGTCCCTTTAGTCATTCACTTTTTCTGCTAAGGAACAGTTAAGTCTCATGTGTCAAAAGGCTGCCACCTGAGCGCCCCTCCCACCCCCTTTGCCGTCATGCTAACTGTGAGTCATGCTACTTCTGAGAGCCACCACAATCTCCTGTGTCTCAGGAGACATCTCAGCCACATCAAACAATCCCACCAGCTCACCCAAATCCAAGAGTCTGGTAGGGCCTCTAGCCACCATTTGTTACTGAATTGGCATGCAGGCAGTCTTGGGTCAATTAATTAGTAAGACTAATTGAAGCTAAATATAATTAACCATACAATATTGAGCTGTCCAAATTTAACTCCACTAAAATTATGTGATGAATCTGGAACATAAAGGATTACTGGCAAACACCGTTGCCTCATGGATTTAAAAGTATACTTTGTTTTCATCTGATGTGATTAATAAATCGATGGGGGGTGTCCTAATGCATGCAGACACGAGAGCACCCATCTAGGATGGATGCTAGTTGAAAGCCATTCTCTATATTGCCTACCATGTAGTTGTACTTCATGCAGATTTTAGTGAGCATCAGCACTAGACAAGAACAGCGGACAGTGATACTCCACACTTGTTTGGTGACTCCAATTTAAAATGGTTTGAAGTTCAGATGCCTAGCAGTTTGAAATTCATGTGTTTAAAATTATGTCAGGAAGTTAGTGAAAAGCCAGCTTGAAATACAACATTGATTGATTGGTAATGATAAAATAATGTTGACTAGTTTAATTATTATTCATCCAGAATTGTGAAAGCAAGAACCATTTTTCAGTAAATGAATCTTTGTATTAAAATGATTAGAAATGTCTTTCTTATGGAATTTCCACCAAACTTTGTCATTTGGTTCTGTTTTTAAAAGAAAAATAAATGACTCTAGAGAATGAAATATTTCAAATGCATATTGATATTTAGTCTTTCATAAATGTAGAATTTAAGGTTGTCCATGAATATGCATGGCCAAATGCACGCTTAAATACTATATGTAAATTATTTATGATGAGAAAGACTGAGTGACAGTGAGAGGGAGAGAGGGCAGTGTGGGTAGTGATAGACTAGCTGTTTGTGGATGCACATATTCAGACTTCAGGTAAGTAAAGAGTTTAAGAGAATTCCAGATTCACCCAATAGATGCTGGCCCGCTTCAGCTCATTGGTTTTTAAAGGTTATTTAAACTGTTTAGGAATTCTTCTGACAAGCCATATGTTGCAACAGTTGGAACTCTTTCACACAGAATGAGAATCTACAAGTGGTTTTGAGTTTCATTGTTTGCTGGAATACCATATAGTGATTTTAGTTTTGTTCCATCAGGCAAAAGTGTGAACATGACTAATTAATTCTCTCAAGTTGATAGCACCCTTGAAAGGTTTTTGATCATTTGTACTGTACATTGTCTCAGATTACTTTCCCCATTGAATAGAGTGTGCTTTATACAGTTTACGAGTTTCAAAGGTGCTCCATTTGTGTACAAATTCTAAATCTTGACAAAAATGGCTTCATGGATTACCTTATAGATAATTAAAAGTCAGTAACATCTGACTACATGAGAAGTACCAGTAACAGATGATATATAATTTTATAGTTCCCTTATAATTATTCTAGTATTTTACCTTAAATAGCTTTTTCACTTTTGTTCTTATATAACCTAATTATTTGTTTTTCACATTTTCTCATGAACTAAGAAATTCCCTCTTTTGCAGTAGCCATATCTGTTAAGAGCAAAATAAAATTCCAAATAGAGGAGTCCTCACCATGTTTCTCCAGAATGTTTTTAGTTCTGTGCATGCGGAAAGATGATAATGTGATTCCAGGTACTAAATACTCCTCAGCCATTCGCACTCAGTACTGTGTTCTGGAATAAAACTAGACTAAATTTGTAGAATGGTGAAGTACTGAAAAGAATAAAATTAAGGCAATTCTTTAATACTTATCTCTTTGTCTATTTTGTATAGCCTGGATGAAATGGAAAAACTCATTTGGGGGCCAATCCGATTGAAAAGGATCTAAAATTACAAAGAGAAACATGGAGATAAAAATGTTTTTTTTTCTTTTTAAAACTAAGCACAGCACCTTTTTTCTTACATGCCTCTGTTTTTCTTTTAGTGGCAAAGCATTTCTATAACACTGGTTGAGAAAGTTCAGATGATTGCTGTAATCCTAGGATCCCTGTTCTTAATAGCGAGTGTGACCTGGCTCCTCTGGTCAGCCTTCAGCCCCTATGCAGTGTGGCAGAGGAAGGACATCCTTTTTCAAATCTGCTATGGAATGTATGGTTTTATGGATCTAGTGTGCATAGGTAAGACCATGACGTTAAACATTCACAAACTGTCAGTAATCCATTTCTTGCAGCAATTATATTTTCATCAGATGGATGGAACATAGAATGTTGTGATTCGCATGATCTTGATTCTCCAGCTAATTAACTGTCCGGGGCGTCACAATCTGGCCATTTTTCTCAAAAAGCATAACATCTACAGTATTGAGTAGTCTAAAAAAAATAAACAGAATAATGCCGATTTTAAGTGACATATTTTGCAATGCAAAGGAAGGGAAGGCTCAAAGAAATTATTTGGGGTGGACGATGAAAGGACAGCCATTTATTTCTAAGGAGTCAGAGCAAATCAGTCACCCTTCACAAAGCTGGGGTAGCACTGATGGACACCAATGGTGATACTGTGTATTTGGGGAGAGCACAGGGACTTGGGGACAGTTTTACTTACTGTCCTGTGCCTCTGTGTTTCACCTACTAAATTCAGTGCTTAGAAGAGGCAAAGGATCAATCTGACCCTACGCAAAAAGGTTTCTTAGTTGTGCATTTCACTTCAGTGATCTGTTGTTTCCTTAATATTGTACCATGAGAGACAGGGCAACACCCCATCAAGGAGACTTTCCCTGGTCTGATGTGCTTCCTATCTCCGTGGGATATGGAGAGAGCTGAGGGAGGCAGCTGTGGTTCTCAAGCTGTGGTCTGCAGACCACCGGCAGCAGGAGCAGAATCTGTCACACCTTTTTTAAGGAATGCACATTCTCAGGCCCCACCCCAGACCTGCCAAATCAGAAACTTCGGCCCCATCTGCGTTTTACAAGCCTCCTAAGGTCTGACACACGCCGATTTCAGGGAACGGGTGCTCAGCTTGGATCAAATGACTTGGCCTCTAATCCTGGCCTCTGCTTGGACAGATCAACTTTGTCCGTATTCCTGTTCTCTCACCTATAAAGATGGGAATAACACCCCTACCTCACGGGCCTAAATGAAGGAAATAATGACTATAAAATCATGTTATCAATCGCAAGTTGTAGATTAAGGGTATTTGAGTCAATCACAAACATTGAAATAATTTAAATCACTTAAAAGCCTCCACTCATGAAAGCCTTAATGTAGCTAGCAGTTTTAATATTCTCAGTCATTTCTTTCTAAAAGACTTCTGTAAATTTTTAAATATGATCAGCCTGAATTTCCCCTCCTTATCTTCTTTTCTCCTTTGTCACTAGTACAAAGCTAGTGAGAAAAAAAGTAATCAAATTTAGTACAAAGCCAGAAAGAAAAAAAGAAGGCAGGGAAATGTCATGGGTAATATGTAAACTGAGCAGATGTTGCCTGAATAATTGAGCTAATCATGTATATCAACAATTTGCATTAAATGTGAAAATGCCTATGCATGCTTTTAGAAATTCAAAATCTCTATACAAGTGTAATCTCGAGGGTAGTGTTCTAAATGAAGAAGAATTACAAAATTGTTCTACAAGTCCCTCAACAAATTCAGAGATAGTGTTTCTTCTGTCTTTCAACATAAATGTTGTGAAGTGTGATATTCTATTAATATTCAAAGGGGAGGTGAAAAGCAAAAGAACCATTAGGTTCCCAACCCAAGCTAGAGGGGAAAAAATCCAGCTGACTTTCTTGATATTAACCAAAAGGAGCCATATATCTCCTGGTCAGGAAACCATTGTCTTGAATTTCACAGTTTTCATTTAGTGTTGAGTAATTATATCTCAAACTTTGATTGCTAATGTCAGACTTTCAATCAAGATTATTAGAATTTTGATTTAAAAAGCACATACATGTGAACTAATGATATTTCAACAATACATGACATATTTGGGATTCGTTTTTGAAATCTAGGTGCTTGCCCATTTTATAAAGTTAAGTTTCTTAGGAACAAAAACCAATTGACATTTTCTTGGAGATACTTGAGAGAGTGAATTTTTATCTAAGTTTTAAATATTGACAATACTGTTGTCTTTTGGCTCATTAAATCTCATTATTCAGTGATTTTATTTGTATATTTTGAAAAATATTAAAGAATTCGGTTTGAACAGCATTCTTGATTTCACTTGGAAAATCCATTAACTAGTCTGTTTGGGGCCAAAGAAAATCTTTTTGTTTCCCCAAGAAATCAGGAGGCTACTAGTCAAGAAAGCAAATAGAGATAAGCTTCCAGTAGCCAAGTAGATCATAGCCTGTAATAGCTCTTGCTAACATTTGAAACTAATTAAAATGTCTTGTAATTAAGTGTAGACAGTGACAAAAGTAGATTACAGTGATTACACCTCAAATATCCCCAACAGCAAGACTTTGAAGTCAGAGTAGAGTGAAAAGCAGGTTTGAGCCCTATTTGCTCAGCTCAGTTTAATACATATTTATTGAAGGCATTCTCCATGTCAGACACAGTGCTAGGTGCTGCAAATAAAAATAAGAGTCCATCTCTTTCTTGCCCCCAAGGAGCTTCCAGCCCTATAGGCAGGGTAGACATGTAGTAGGTGACTAGAACGTGGAGACGGGCACAGTGTGCAAGTATGCAGAGGAGATGGTAGTTGGACAGAGCTGGGAGAGGTTAACTCTGGGCTGCTGTGTTCAGGGAGTGGGTGATTTCAGGCAGATTTCATGGGGGAGTGAGAGCCAAGCCGGCTGTGGGAGGAGTAGATGCTTGGCGCATGGGAAGATGGCCCCCTTGTCACGGCTGGAGGATGTAAGATTGTCTGGCCATTCGGAGGGCTTTACTGTGGTTGAAACCATTCTTACATCTCTGTTCATCCAAGCTTTTCAACTTGTTTATAACTAAATGAGGAGTAAGTTGGCAGCTTCATAAGTGTTCTTTTTAAAGAATGATTTTAAAAATCTATAGATTACTTCAGAATCAAAAAACGTTATAATCCAGCCAGTGTGTGTAATGTTTAGGAAGAGATTCTTACTGGATTGTTAAATAAAAATGTAAAGATTTATAGAAAATTTATTTAGTTGGGGAATTTATTTATTTATTTTTAGACTTGGTTAATTTGTTGGTACTTTCATTTATTAATGTTTTCTGCTTTTTCCATGATCCTGTTTTTTTTCTTTTTTCCTGTTTTTTTTTAGAATTATATTTTATTGATTATGCTACTACAGTTGTCCCAGTTTTTCACCCTTTGCCACCCCTCCACCCAGAACCCCCCACTCCCTCAGGCAATCCCCACACCACGATTCATGTCCATGGGTCATGCATGTATGTTCTTTGGCTACTCCACTTCCTACACTATTTTACATTCCCATGGTTATTCTGTGACTGTCAATTTGTATTTTTTAATCCCCTTACCTCTTCACCCATTCTCCCTCTCCCTCTCCCCACTGGCAACCATCAAAACACTCTCCATATCCATGATTCTGTCTCTGTCTTCTTGTTTGCTTAGTTTGTTCTTTAAATTCAGTTGTTGATAGGTATATATTTATTGCCATTTTATTGTTCATAGTTTTGATAGTCTTTTTCTTAAATAAGTTTAACATTTCATGCAATAATGGTTTGGTGATGATGAACTCCTTTAGTTTTTTCTTGTCTGGGAAGCTTTTTATCTGCTCTTCATTTGTAAATGATAGCTTTGCTGGGTAGAACAATCTTGGCTGTAGGTCCCTGCTTTTTATGACTTTGAATATTTCTTGCCAATCCCTTCTAGCCTACAAAGTTTCTTTTGAGAAATCAGCTGACAGCCTAATGGGAACTCCCCTGTAGGTAACTAACTTCTTTTCTCTTGCTGCATTTAAGATTCTCTTTATCTTTAACCTTTGGCATTTTAATTATGATGTATCTTGCAGTGGGCCTCTATGCATGCATCTTGTTTGGGACTCTCTGTGCTTCCTGGACTTGCATGTCTATTTCCTTCACCAGATTAGGGAAGTGTTCTTTCATTTTTAAAAACAGATTTCCAATTTACTGCTCTTTCTCTTCTCCTTCTGGCAGCCATATAATGTGAAAGTTTATACTTGTTGAACTTGGGAACTCTTGAAGTTGTCCCAGAGGCTGCTTACACTATCCTCATTTTGGGGGATTCTTTCTGATTGGTTGTTTTTTTGTTCCTTATGTTCCAAATCATTGATTTGATTCTCAGCTTCATTCATTTCACTGTTGTTTCCCTGTAAATTGTTCTTTATCTCAATTACTGTACCTTCGTTTCCGACTGTATCTTTTTTATGCTGTTGGGTCCTCACTAAGTTCCTTGAGCATCCTTATAACCAGTGTTTTGAACTTTGCATCTGATATATTGCTTCTCTCCATTTTGTTGAGCTCTTTTTCTGGAGTTTTGATCTGTTCTTTTATTTGGGCCATGTTTTTTTTTTCTCCTCATTTTAGCAGCCTCCCTGTGCTTGTTTCTATGTATTAGGTAGAGGTGCTATGACTCCTGTTTTGGAATGTGATCTAATGTAATAGGTGTCCTGTAAGGTCCAGTTGCACATCCTCCCCTATCACCTAAGTTGGGTACTGGAAATGCGCCCTTTGTGTGGGCTGAGTACACCCTCCTTTTGTAGTTGAACCTTGATTGCTGTTGGTAGGTCAATAGGAAGGATTTACCCAGGCCAGTCAGCTGCAAGGACTGACTATGACCACTGACCACCAACCTCCTCCCTCCATGGAGGATCAGCTCTGCATGGGCAGGATGTTGGTACTCTAACATGGTCTGTAGCTGTCCACTGGGTGCACAGGCCCTGGGGTTTCCTGAGAAGTGCAGCCCAGGGTCAGCCCCTACCTGTGTTCTGCCCAAGGTCACCTGCATGAGCTATAAAGCAGTCTGAGATGGCTGCTACTTGTGCTGAGCTTGGAGATTCCCAGGTGAAGTCAAGCTGTGAATCTAAGCTGGCTGCTGCTAGTGCTGGCTCTGTGACCACTTAGCAAGAGGTGCAGGGGCTGGAGGTTTACTGAGGCTGGCCGTTGCTTGTTTGAGAAGATTTAGGAAGTGGCGAAGCATCAGCCAAGACAAGCCATTCATAGGGAAAAGTCATGGTTAACAGTTTGGGCCTATAAGTTGGGAGGGACAGAGTTTCAGGGGATCTCTAAGATGGGGTGAACCTTGTTAGCTAGATTGATGGAACCTCAGATGTGGCAGCAGCCTACCAGTCCTGTGGCTCTGTGGCTTTCTGGGGGAAGGGCTCAGAAAAGGGACAATGGTCTCTGCCTGACTTTCTGTCTTGGAGAAAATCGTCTTTCCTGCCTTAATGTCGAACACTTCAGTTCCTCCCTGTCTGGCACTGGTGCCTTTTGAGCTGCCACCCCAGTGCTGGGGCTCATGAAGAGTGAATCTGAGTAAGTCTGTGTGTGGGTTCTTTAAGAGGAGCTTCTTGGGACTCCAGAAGTTTATTTTACTGACTCAATCCCCATTGGTTTTTGTAGCCAGAAATTATGGGGACTTATCTTCCTGTCACTGGAATCCTCAGCCAGGGAGCCTGGTGTGGAGCTGGGATTCCTTGCTCCTGAGACATAGCTCCCAAATTTTTATCCACCACATATGCATGTGGGACCAGCCTGTTCCATATCTCTGCCCCTTCTACCAGTCTGGATGGATGTGGTTTCTTTAATCCCATAGTTGTCAGACTTCCATTCAACTTGATTTCTGATAGTTCTGAGTGGTGGTTCTGTATTTTAGTTGTAATTTCGATGGGGCTATGTGAGGAGGCGAGCCATGTTTACCTATGCCCCCAGTTTTTTCTGCTATTAAACTTCTGAATTTCTCAAGGGTGTGGGTACTATTAAAGTTGAATCAGGACCTACATCAGGGCTGTCCAATAGAACTCTCTGCAGTGACGTAAACATCGTATGTGTGTGCTGTCCAGCACCACAGACACTGGCTACACTTGGCCGTTGAGCATTTGAAATGTGGTCAAAGAGAAACAGAAACTGAGTATGAAGCTAATTTTATTTAAATTGATTTAAATTGATCTTAAATAGCCATGTGTGGCTAGTGGCTACCATATTGGACAGATTTTTAGATGATCGAATGGCAAATGCATAAGGTTTTGATTGACAAGTTTCACTATGTCTATATAAATAGGTTGTGTTTCCTCAATGGTAAAAAAACTGTTCTGTGAGAGATGAATACAGTGGAAATGAGTTAAGGGGATGAAGAGAAGGATGGGTACTACAGGTGAGAAGGCAGTGGTCCAGAGGTAGACAGAGAGCCATAAGAGGAAGATGTGTTTTAAGGAAATGGAGGTATATATAAAGAGATAAAATTCTTATATGTGGGGAGATCTTTTAAATATTTAAATAAATGGCATTCAGACTATCTTTTTGCACCAGGAAAACTAATATAAAAGATTTAAACCACCCAGATGTTGTAGCCCAGGGGCAGTAATTTAGGGAGAAGTAATAACTGAAGTAGACTCGGGTAGGCTGCCTCCTAAGAGGATTTGCACAGTGGACAAAGGGAGGTTAGCAAACTCAGAAATGAAGAGCAAATGCATGGCTGATGCACTGGGTACAGCATCTGGTTCCTAACTCTGTGCTTTGCGCATTGAGAAAGTAGAAGGCTCTTACTTCCATTGGTGATGCGATTCAAAGCAAGTTTGGGCCACAAGAAGAATATGTTTATTAATGACTAAAAGATTGTGGGACTAAGGTGGCCATAAAAACAGGGAATTATTTGATTCACTTGCATCTAAAAAGGAAGGGCAGTTACCAAGTCATTTAGTGTCTAGCAGAATAGAGGTGATTTCAGTTTCTTGCAGAAGCAACAAACTAAAACTAAAGCCCTATATTTTTAGTGGAATTCCTGAAATAGAGTTAGCAATGCTTATACCTAATCTCATTAACACTATAAAGTGGTATCAAATCCCTGTCTGGAAAATGGTTTGATCTTCCCTGAAATACTAAGGGAAGGAACTAATTAAGGTTACAAAATTTAAAAGCTCGTATTACTTGTGTTCTTTTTAAAAATGTCTTAATTGTCCTCATAAATATATGCATATTCAAATTTAAAAACACCTTTGTATATATAATCATGAAATACATCAAGTTTTAAAAGAACCATTTTACTCACGTGTCTCTGGTAGGTCACCCCATTTGAAGAACACCTCCTCTCGACAGTCTGGTGCGTGTCCTCCAGATTGTTTTCGTTAGGTTAACGTGCACACAGGCACCGAGACATGTACGTGTCTTATTTTTCATGCAAATAGTTGTCTTCATTCAACAATATGATGTGGAGCTCTTTTCACATTAGAACAGATGTACACGATTTACTTAAACTTTCTTCTGTTGATGGATATTTTTGCCATTAGGAACAACGCTGTGAAGGACATCCTTTTATGTATTTCTCTAGGCCAGATTCCAAGAAGTGGAAAGTCTGGTTTGAGTAATAAGCACATGGTAACATTTTGTACCCTAAAAAGGCTTTAACAATTTATATTTTCCTCTACCTCCCACTACTATCAGAGTTTCAGTTTTCCCTCACCTTGACAAGCATGGATATCATTTTTTGATATTGTAGCTGGTAGTCGGAACTGTATTTAACACCATTAGAGTGTTTTTCAAAAAAATTCCATTCTATAACTATTTAAACCTGTGAAGCAATTTTATCCAGGAATATGAGGGTGGCCTCACCAGGCCATGCAGACATGCAGCTCTGCTCTCGGGTGCTTTTAGGATGTGAGGGATGTGATGTGCAGGGACAGAGACTGATGATCAGTGTTGTAAACACTCTACTCCTTCTTTCTGAAAAATGAAATCTAGCAGGGGTGATGGAAACCAAAGATCACCGCCCCTCAAAAGCCCTGCCTTCCCCACACACTTCAGAGCTCAGGGGCTCGTTTTTTCTATTATACTGTCCACACTGAGGGGACTTCACTCCTCAATCTGTCCCTTTTTTTTCATGTAGAAAGTGCTCCCTGAAATTGCTTTAAGAAAAATTTCTCCCGTTGGTCCCTTGGCTCTGTGGCTAAATCACTGATTCTGTTATTGCTTGTTTTCTGCCTTTTCCTAGTTCTCAAATGAAAGCACAAGCATGCAGATGGGGGAGACACACACGCACAGTGTTCCCATCAGGAGCCAAAAACCGGAGCATTGTTGCAGTGCTGTCTTGAAATAATGAAATAAAGTACGATAGGACTGTTTATGCTTCCTTGCTTCTGAAAGCTGCAGAGATTAAGGAATTTTCAAAATAATCTGAGATGTCCTAGAATGAGGATCAGATCAAAATGTCTTCTCTTTACTGTACCAGTTATAGTCAATACCAAAAAAAAAAACTGCTTCTCTGCAGAAATGCCACACCCTCCCAAATATTTATTTTCCTATATATCAGATCTAAAATAAATTTTTTTAAAAACTCATGCAGATTGTATCAATATTATAGCCCTTTTGAAACTCTGTTTTTTCGTAATTGGTAATATATCTAACTAAAGCAACTAAAAAACTTGTACACACAGGAAAACTATTTAGAGTTCCCAGTTGGTAACTTGTATTCACATTTCATTATAGAACTTCAGAAGCATAAGTAAACACAACATATTCCTATGGTTTTAGACTGATGATATCAGACATATGTTTACATTTTTAAGAGCCAAGGTAATATTTCTCTCTTGCTTTTGTTATTGCATCACTTTGCTATTTTTTCCCTCCAAGCAATGCAATTAAACGCACTACATTACTTAACATTTTATTGACATGAAATTTAAAATGTACATTTGATAATTCTTTGATAGTTACAAGGAAAGGTGAGGAAGTGTGACAAAGAATTTTAGGATAGCAAAGTCCCGGTTACCACAAATGAGGGCTTGCCATTGAGAATGCCCAGTCTTCTATTTAATGCCTGTGTTGTTTCCTCCTAAAATGGAGCTTTTAGGTCATCTTCCTTCCTGTGGCTCACTTTCAACAAGCATAAAGCAATTAGCTTAGGCGAAGCATAATTAAAAAAGTAAATCAACTAAAGAAAAAAATTCTAATGCATTCCAAGCAAAATATAAATGATTTTAGACTCTCTCCTTTTTAAGTTTTTCCATGCTCTCTGGCACTTCTCAATCAGCATGATTCAGAAATTGACAATACTTTAAATGAAAAACATATTTGCTGAAAGGGTTTGAAAGAAATTAGCGTTGGAGTCGAAATGCCATAACGCAGAACAGAGAGAAGCGAGCTGGCTGGAGAGCGCAGAAGAGCCTCCAGCTCCCGCGTAACCGCACAGGGCCGTCAACCACGTAGGAGAAGGTGCTTGAAGGAGCGACGGTCGGTGAGGTTGCCAGGAAGTACAGCCCTTGGATCATTGTAGAGAGAGCATTTTTAAGCTGCAAAATATTTTATAGATAAATATAAAATTATATATATGTATATAATATAAAATTATCGAGTAGTTCCCAGGGAAAACGTGCAAGTACCAAGAGAACACCCATGTGGACCGCACTGTTCGGGGCCCGCCCAGGCGCTGTCCTGCGCAGAGGGTGTGCAGATGTCCGATGGAGCAAGCTCTTCCCTAGCCCTCCCTGAGGGGCTGCGGGACCCCAGCATCCAGTGCGGTTGGACACAGGCCATCTCCACATGGAAAGTACTTTCCCTGCGGGGAGCGGAGACAATAGCTGTCAGCTGCCTATGTCCCCACACCTGCCTCGCGCCATTCCAGATTGTCAGCAAGCTTGATTTTAAGACTTCAAATCTGTGTCGATTTTTTTTTATCACAAAACATTGGAAGCCCAGATCCAAACGCATCACACCACTTCCATCCACCCCAATAACAAGCACCGCTACCACCAAGTCTGGGGTCTGAGCACTGAGATCACGCAGGAAAACAGCTTTGAATGTCAGGAGGTCGGCATTCAGCCCCAGAGGGGGCCGCGGAGAGCTGCCTCAGTGGGAGGTTGGCATTTTGCGTTACAGTGTAAGAGGGTACATTGCCAAAGGCCTTGCCCTTGTTTCATTCTGAAGTTCATGGGAAGCTACTAACCTGTGTAAATCTGCCTGAATTCTAGGCATGTGAAACAAACAAACAAACAAACTCAAATACTGGTAAAGTAGCTAGAAAAGTTGACTCTCCCAGTATTTCTTTATTGAATCCTCATATCAGTTTTCCTCCTGACATAGACTATTAGCTGTCCCTACTCCGCTTCCTGATCTATAAGTTGACCAGGGACCTAAACCATTCAGTGCAGCCATTTGGCTACGTAGGAGGCCTTTGCACAGCTGCTCATTAGTGCAGGGTGGACAGAAACCTTCTTCCACTCTGGCCCGAGCCCCTCTGGGTTTCCCCTTCCAAGTTCCTCCCGGGCCAAGGCCTGGGCTGTGAGGTTGACCACGCTGGCAGGGTCTGTCCCCCTGCAGCCGGGACTGTTAGCAGAGTTGCATGCTCTGCTAGCTTGTTTGGAAGGATTTCTTGGAGTGGAATTCCTTTACAAGCGGAGATCATATTTCCTGGTCAAAATATCACACACTATTTTAGTGTGATATTTCTTGCCCCAGGAAATGCCACGACTTCATTTATGAAAAGATCTGATACAGGGCAAGCAAGAGGGTGTTCTCCAACACCGGCCCCAGCCTCTGGTTTCTAGTTTCTGAGCTCATCCTGGTTAGGCCCTATGGGGGGAGAGGCAGAGTGACCCTTTGTAATCTGAAATTCTTAGAGATGAAACAAATTTTTATCCTGTTTAAAAAGTAGACTGTTATTATCTCTTTACTCTGGAGGTACAAATTATAGGCTTTTGTATGCCTTAGTCATACTGATGTTTACCAATTTCTCTAAAGATTATTATCGTAGTTAGTTATTAGTGATACTGCTGCCTTTAAAAAAAAACCCAGGAAATAAAATAGAAAGAAATTTGTTTTGCTACTTGCCTTTCATGGTCTCTCAAAACTAATTAACTCCTCAGGCCTCCTCTGGAGATAAAACCCAAACCAGCACCCTTCTTTCATTTGACCTTGTAAACTTCAAGTTCTTTTCCAGAAATATTGGCATAATTAGCAGAGCAGCTGACCAAATATATTGTTATTGTGGGCTTCCATTTCCCCCATAAGACATAGTGTGTCTCTTTGAGCCATCTCTCTCAGTTGGGGACAGGTTAGCCAAAGAGATTGTCAGTAATTGATTGACCGTTTACTGTGTCCAAAGCCTGAAGTGCAGAGTAGAGGTGTAAACAGCACAGGGATGTTCTTGTACAGGCCATGATCTAAGAATGTTTTGTGTAGTGAAATGGTTGAAAAACATGAAAATAATAATATTTTGTGACATATGAAAATTGTATCGAATATAAATTTTAGTGCCCATAAATAAAGTTTTATTGGAATACAGACATTTCCATTCATATATTGTCAATGAGTAGTTGGAACCTTTGAGAGACCATAATGTCACAGAACCTAAAATACTTAGTATCTGGCCCTTTGCAGAAATGGTTGTCTAGCCCTGGAACATAGCATGCTCCCTGCTCTGCAGCTGCTGGAGGGGGATAGGGAGATAAGCAATTCAATTACAACTTGCAAATTTCGGGGAGAGAAGTACATGTGGGAGCAGATGGGAGAAGGTTAACCATACTCAGGGTCAGCAAAGTCTGTGGGAAGGAAGAAGTCTTGAGCTAACTTTTAAAGGAGATCAACAGAGGGTCCAGAGAGAGGCAGCTGCTTGGACTTGTCAATCCATGAAAACATGTAACATTTTTAAGGATTCATGTAATTTCGTGTGGTAAGAGCAAACGATGCTTGTTGACAAGTAGCAATGAGGGAGTAAGCCTTGGTCAGCTGGAGGGCCTTTGTGATGGAGCTTGGCAGTGGGAGCACATTGTGGAAGCTTGGGGCCCCCTAAGGGTGGCTTGCTGTACAAGACTGATCAGCTTGATGCGGAAGAAACGGCCTCGATGCCCAGGGGACGTTGAAGAGGAGGGGGTGAGAGGGCTGTGCCAGAGAAGTTAAAGATATTGTAATGTTGTGATTAGAGCTGCATTAAGACTGGTGGTGGGTGGCTGCTCACTATCAGAATATTAAAAGAAATCAGTTAGAAGATAAGATGATCAATTCGATGACGGTAGGGCAGAGCTGGGGAGTAATGGAGAGGGGCCATCTGATGTGATTCATAGAGGCTGATTGGTAGGAAAGATAAGTTCCTTTGAAAATGTTCTTTTCTGGGGAGTCTACGTGAGTATGGCTAGTAAGCAGCTGGATTTATGAGTCTGGAGCTCAGGATAGAAATTTGAGCGGGAGATTTACGGTATATCTGGTGGTTGAAACCAGTGTGTCAGCAAAGGGAAGTGATTCAGGTGAGATGATCGGCAGTTTGAGGAACATAGAGAGACTCGAAGGGAAGGCAGAGAGAAACAGGACCAGTGTGAAAAAGAGTGGGGTCAGGTGAGCAGAGGAAGAACCTCAGGGAGGAGGGGCAAGTGATCAACAGTTCCAGGTGCCATGTCAAGAGGAGGTGAAATAAAGCCGAAGTGTGGTCACTGAATTTGGCGATATGGGGCTTGGATGAATAGACACAAGATCACAGTAGGCTGAGAATGGCAGGTATAGGCAGAAGGGGGCTCAGAATGTATCACGGATCCCAGCTGAATGAGGACAGAATCTAGAGGGGGCTGTAGAATTGAGAAGGGCTCCATGTTTTAATGGTAGAGTTAGGCAGGGCAAATGCTGAGAAGAAAGACCCAGAAGAAGTTGAAAGAGGGAAGATGCAGGTGGGAAGGGATAGTTTGATGCCCCTGAGGACACAGAGATAGGACCCAGCACACGGGGGTGGGGGTTGCCTTGCATAGGAGGGACCTGGTGTCCCTGAGGTGGGCAGGCGGGAGGAGACGATGGCACAGCTGGAGACGGCTGCATCTGCTGCTCCTGAAAAATAAACTGAAGGGACTCCTTGCAAAATACCTCTGTCAAATAGGCAGTGTGGCCATCTGCTGAGACAGAGAAGCACAGTGTGGAGAAGGGAGCCTGAGGAGAGCCACGGAGGGCTTTGGGCGGGGCGGGTGGAGCTGAGCCAGGAGACATTACTGGGCATGATTGAGAGCCCTCTTGAGGCAGGAGTAGGGATGGCTCCAATTGCCAGAGCTTTGTGGCCTTCCTTTTTCACCCAATAGGGATGGATGAAGAGTAAGTGCAGAGTGATGGAATGGTGAGCCTGGGCTGTGATGGGTTTTTGTATGCGGAGCTGCTGGAAGACAGCGGCAAGTTCAGCCTTGCCTTTCACCTTCAGTGGTGGGAGAGTGACGAAGCAAGGGTGTCCAACCTGTGACCCAACACAAAGCCGTAAATTTACTTAAAACAGTATGAGATATTTTTATGATTACGTGTCACAATGTATTCAATGTGTGGACCAAGACAATTCTTCCACTGAGACCCAGAGGCTCCAAAAGGTTGGAAACCCCGGTACAGGATGGGATATGTTTTCTCAGTCCTTATGGAAGGGCCCACAGCCAGAAAGAAACCGGTGGACTGGGCAAAGACTGCGCAGTCCAGGGGCTCAGAGTCTTCAGGGGTGGAACAGGGCCCACTGAAATCAAGCAAGGGAGTGGGTGAGAAGCACTGGAGGTAGTTATGGTCAGCACTGGGCGGTAGTTTAAGAGTTTGTAATTGGAACAACTTCTGGAAGGGCAAGTTGCCAGCTGGAGTGAAGGAGGAGCACCAGAGGGCAGGGGTGAGGCACACCAGGTTGCGGCTGAGTCACCCACGCGGAGCTGAGGTGCATGGGTCTAGGAAGCTGAGGACGTCCGAGAGGCAGAGGACACACCGGCCGCAGTTGTGGAGGGCGGCTGAGCCGTCAGGTGCTGACTTGGTGTGTGCAGGCAGGAACGTGTGTGTGGGGGTGCAACTTGACTCTGTCTGTGACTTTACTATTTTCCAAAAGAGTGATTATGAGAATTCTGAACGCATGAGGCTTGGGAACAACTGCAACATTAGAGAGGAGGGTGTTCCTAGGCCACTTTGAAATGCGGTTATTAAAGAGGCCAACCCAGCTTGGAAAAGGGAAGTTTCCCGTGCAAGAGAGAGCGCAGTAGATTGTGTGGTAATGGGAACCATGACAAGAGGCAACTTCGTTGACCTAATGACCCGAGATCGTTCTTCAGAACTGGCACCCCCATCTTCGGGGATCTCCTGATTTCGTTCTATTTTGCGGCAACATTTTTTCTTTACTGAAGAGAATGTGAAATGATTATTCTAACTGATGCTTTTATGTATGATACAGAGGAGGAGGGACTGGGTGTGCTGACAGGGAGCAGGGGACAGACTCTTACATCATGAGGAACCACAGAGAGGATCACAGATATGCGGTCCGTGCATGTTTTCAGGTGCTTCCAACGTGGTACCTCTGGTGATGGCCGAGATCGTGTTTTTGCGATCCTGGCCGCATTCTCAGCACTGTTACTCAGTTTTCACACTTAATCCTCACCACACCCGGTGAAGTGCAGGCACTTCTGTGATCTCATCTCAGAGATGGGAACGCTGGGGCACCACTACCCGGTGTCCCCGAGGTCACACGGATTGGGAGAGGCGCCCGAGACTGGAATCTAGACCCCGTCGCTCCAGAGCCTGTGTATTTCTGGGTCAGTTAGTTCTGTTTATTATTTGGTAAAAACTGCTTCTTATATGCTGAGCTTGAATGGCTCATTTACAAAATGTCTAGTCAGTAAAGTGAAATCTACTTTCTTAGTTGCTGCCTCAAACACCTGAGGCAGGACATCAAAGAGAAATACTTTAACTATGAAAGAGCTGATTTTAGATCAGAAATGGATAAAAAATTTTTTTCTAAAAACCCAAAGTAATGTAGCTATTTTGTGAAGTCTTTACTAATGCTAAATTAATAAACCTCAAAACATACAGAAACATTAGTAAAGAGAATGGAAAATATTTAGTGCATTCTACCAAAGCTATCTCTCTTTCCGTTGGTCTGAGTAAAATAATTTCTTAGTGAGAATTGTTTATATAAGGAACCACATTTCAACCTTGAATTCTGTTGCTAGATCACACAATAAAATATTAAGGAAACAGAGGTTTGAGCATTTTTTATAGTCAGCTTAAAAATTCCCTTAATATTTGCTATTAAACAAACTTGACAGATGTGAATGAAAGGGAAGAGTTAGAAATTTTAGCCCTGGCTGGCGTAGCTCAGTGGATTGATCGTGGGCTGTGAACCAAAGTGTCTCAGGTTCGATTCCCAGTCAGGGTACATGCCTGGGTTGCAGGCC
Source organism: Phyllostomus discolor (assembly GCF_004126475.2). NCBI lineage: Eukaryota > Metazoa > Chordata > Mammalia > Chiroptera > Phyllostomidae > Phyllostomus > Phyllostomus discolor. Next base: position 23,638,522 of record NC_040905.2, read on the forward strand.
ATGACCCCCAGCAACCACACATTGATGTCTGTCTCTCTCTTTCTCCCTCCCTTCCCTCTCTAAAAATAAATAAATAAAATCTTAAAAAGAAAAGAAATTTTATTTATGCTTGGATGGTAGCTTCTGTTCAGAATTTTTACCCACTGCCTGTATGATTTAAGAGAAATGAAAAATAAGGCCAAGAAAAGTGAAATAGCCTGTTATAGGTCACAAAGATAAACAGGTTTTTATTAGATATTTAAATTTAGATTTTAAAAGTATCCCTCTCACCCTGAAAGGTGAAACAGCCAATGCACATATATGCTTTACCCTGAAGATTGAGAACATTGTGTTCTCTGAGTCTGCAGTAGACAGTTTGTCCGATGCAGAAAAAAGGGGGAAATTACTTGGGTTTCTTTCTGCTTCCCATGAGGAAGTCCACTAATAGTCTCCTTCTAAGAACTGGCTTTGGTCCACACACTAAAGTGTGGGAAACAAGTGGACATACATTAAAGTTGATTACTGATCCCAAAAGGTTTAATTAACACAGAAGATGGATTTTGATTAGTTTTTAAACCATGTACCGTTACATCGGCCTTGCAGAGTGATTTATTGTTATAAATTGTGAGGGTCACTGTACTTCTCCCATCTCCTGTCCACATGCTGCCATGGGCCCACGAGGCTAAAGGCTAGAGACCTTAACCCCAGCCTCTGGTTTAACTGAAAAGAGATTTTGATTCTATCTACTTCATAGTCGGTGCAATGCCCCTTGGGCCAAAGAGGCACAGTGAGGGCTGGCTTTGCCCAAGGATGCTTCCTGAGTCTGCGCTCTTGCCGAGTGAGCACACTGGGCCTGGCGTCGGGCGTCTGGCTCTGGTTCTGGGCTCGGACACTAACCAGTCACGACGCTTTGTCAAGCCACGTTGTTTCTCAGGTCCTTAGGACCCTCGTGCCCCAAAATGAAGGGGTTGGATTAAGTCATACCCCACACTCTCTAATTTTGAAATTCAGTAACTGCTTCTGTCCTCTTAGCCCTGTGATACACAGCGCTAGCCCTTTGCTATGAAATGTTTCATCTGTTCATGAATTGAGCGCTAGATTGAAGTTGCATTCAACTGAAATTAAACAGGTTCTAATCCATGCTCCCAGTTTTATGAGAACTCTAGGAGATCTTTTTTTTATCTATAAAAGTATTGGGCTCATTCCTTTATGTCTTTTATTCAACTAATCATATCTATAGGTTTTTTTTCTGTTTTCTTACCTCAGGCACTTTTTGGGTAGAAACTTAGATGATATAACAGTTCTTCTCTCGAGTGAATTCTTTGAATCCTTTTACAAAGGACAATTTAACATCGTGTAGTTCATAATGTATGACAAAGTCTGCAGCTCTCCAGGACTGCTCAGTGAATGTAGCAGTGGGATGTTCGTGCTCCAGGGCCCGTAATCAAAAGAAAAGGAGTCTCCTCTCTGATGAAATAATTAAAATAGTTCATCGAGAGCTTGGCTTCCTAGGCAAGCAAGTGGTCAGATGAATGGATAACATCTTCTTTATTCTCCCTGTTTGCCTGGAATCCATTCTTGTCTCTTAGGCTTTCGGCCTGGGCACAATCATTTTGTAATTGTCCGGCTTCATGATTGACCGATGCAGGCAAACGCTGGATGACCAGGCCAACAAAACAATGGGGGAGGCTGCTATAATTTTCTGGGGCTGAAAACAAATCCTCGTAGAGAATTTTACAACTCTTCTCCTCCTGTTGGACCCTCTGTGTGTGTGTCTCTGTGTGTCCTCATGGTCACACCCACACGGCGCAGAATCCGCTGTCATAAAATATGGGCCCTTTTCATCTCTAGCCTCAGAGAATACATCTGTTTGTCTCTGATACCAAGATAGTGCCCTAATGCCTCAAAGAACAAGACTTGAGATCTCCTTCTGTTTTAATAACAGTCATAACCAGATTGTGCATTCTCATCATCCTTTAAATTCCAGTGTTGGCTGCTTTCGCATTTCCTCTCACGTGGTAAAGATTTATTGAATCCCTGCCATGTATCAGGCGTTGAAGTAGGAGTAGAGTTCCTGTCCTCAGAGAGCGCGCAGATGACTAGGGTCACGGGCATATAAACAAATTGTCCCAGTACAGGTGATAAGTAAAATGGTGCAGGTATTTCTCATGTGGAGTGGTGGAAGGTAGGAGGGAGTGATTAATTTTGAGTGAGTCAGTGACAAAAATTATGAGAGCATCTGGATCTTGAAGCATGTTTAATACTTCATCATGCAAATGTAGGAGCGTGTTCCTTTCAGGGAATTCTCTGATTTATGTTTTTATCTGAGACTTGCTAAGGAGACAGAATTAGCAGAATTGGTGCAAGGGGATAATGGAGTCTAGGTGATTTTCAGGTTTCAGCTGACTTGGTTAGGGAGACGGTCATTAACCGAATAAGGATGGCCAGTCCAGAAGCACTTCAGCCTATGGCAGGACCTTTCAGGGAAGGGCGTGCTTCTCTCACTGCCAGCTAGTAAGAGACTGCACTCCGTACTGGCATTTGGCTGCGCCGTCTTGTTCTGTTCCCAGTCAGTGATGTCATCAGCATTGCAGATGCAGCACTAATGAGCTCTTTGCATCCAGGCTGATGACTGCAGGTCTCATTGAGCCGAGAGGACAGACAGTGTCATGGGACAGCGACCATGAGTTTTCTTTTGTGCATGCTCAGAGAAACAGTCACTTAGGGCCCTGACTACTCAACAATCATTTCTTCATGTGCTCTGGGATCTACTTTGGGGGTTGGGTGGATTAGATCACCAGTATTTGGAAGTTAGCCAGCCTCTAGTGTCAAAGGTTTTCAGGTCATGGCATGTTTCTGAATAAGTTGTCCTTATCATGGTTTTTGCACAGATTTTGTTTTCCCTGGTTTGAGTGTTGAGCATTTAAGGCTTAAGCTTTCATGAGCAGTTTGCCATTAACAACCTGGTTCTATGAACGTGTATCTACAATTTGTATTCAACAATAGAAAAATCAACCCATCTTTTGTGGATATAAGTGCATTTTATGTGGGATTTCCTTTACATTGTTTGTTCTGATATGGACAAGGATGGAAATACGTATTCACAAAAATTCCCACATATAAACAGCACATTGTAGTTCCCAGAGACTTGCCTGTTAAGTTATCGATTTACTATAGCTTTGTTTTGTGAGCTTAGTGACTTCTGTGATGACACATGTATGGCTTTCTGTCTCTATCTAAGTTTCATATTTTTGCATTGCTGTTTTTTTCTTTACGCTCCATCCATAGTTTAGTCTAGCAAAAAACATTCAGTATTCATAGCAATGATGACCTATGGTTATCTCAAGATTACATTAACAAGATTCAACAATGGAGGAGTGACTTTTAAAGTCAGCACCTCTACACTCATGTCTAAGTTTCCATGACTGTTGGGCATTTAAATTTTGGGCAGGTTGGGAAAATGTGCCAGGGGGATTAATGCATTTTATTACATTCTAGCAAAGGTTATCACAACAGAGGTTATCTTGAACCAAAGTCTCATTTAGTTAACTTTCTTTGGTCTAAACATCCCCTGGTCTTCCAAGTAAGAATGAGAATTAAGATGTCAAAAGCCAGGCTACTGGCTTTTTTTATGAGATTGATTCTAAAATATTCTTAAACGGGATCAAATGGGACCCAGAGTCTTTTGCTGCACACTGGCTTCTCAGAATGACACAGGATTACATTTGTAAAGTTTGGTTATATACAGTTTTCAGGGAGAGAAAGAAAGAAAGGAAATAATCTTGGCAAGGGAGAATAGTAAAATTGAATCTAGAAACCTTGGACATTTTCACAGTCAAGAGCCCTTTCCAGCCAAATATCTGTTGTGAGTTGCAAGCTCTTCAGCTTTCCCAGGGGTTGGTTTTGATTGAACGGCACACAGGGCTTTAGCCTGTGTCTCTTTGTGGTTTCCTCAGGGCCTTGCACTGCTTTGGGAGGCTCAGGGTACGTGCAGCTTACCAGATGAAGCTCTGACCACATAGTGTTGCCTTCAAATTAGGCTCCCACCCCTCTTCTCTTGCGTGGGGGGTGAGGGAGGGAAGAAAGAGGTTGGTTGTTTCCTTGGCAGTGACACTCAGGGACGTTAAAAATGGCAACTAATTGTATAACTTTGCTCCAACCACAGTCTCCAGGGCTTAATTTACTTATATTTTAAATGAGGGTGTTGCAGTGTCTGCAAGGCCTATCTTAGCTTGTTCAAGCTACTAAAATAAAATACTATAGTCTGGGTGGCTTAAACAACAGACATTTATTTCTTACAGTTCTGGAGGCGGGGGAGTCCAGGGGGAAGGTGCTAGCCCATGCGGTGACTGATTAGGGCTCTCATCTTGATTTACAGATGACTGTTTTCTCGTTACATCCTCGTATGGCAGTTTTTATAAGAGCATTAATCCCATCACAAGGTCCCCACCCTTATGACTTCCTATAACCCTCCCAGAAGTTCCACCTCTAAATATTGTTTCATTAGAGACCAGGGACTTCAACACGAGTTTTAGGGAGATACATACATTCAGTTGATACCAGGCCTTCTAGTTGGTCATCATTCTGTGCCTGGGAGAGGCTGCCTTACATTCAGCATTTCCCATGAACGGGACTGTAGGACTCAAGGTTTGTTTGTAGACAAATCTGAGTTTTAGTCTCAGCTCTCATTCTTTTATCTTCATGATTTTGAACAGGTTCTCTGTAAGTCTCGATTTTCCCAACCATGAAACTGTCTATTTGTAAATTTGCCATCAAGATTAAATGAAAATTGTGCCTGTAAAGCACATAGCACGGTGTGTGGCCATCAGAATATATCCTTGATAAAAATTTGGTTTTTAAATTATGAAAATCACCAAACTAATTTGGGCAAAAGCTGAGTGGTAACATAAGAAGTGGAATGGTTTGACTGGTGCTTTGGTCATTAATATCAAAATTTGTACTTGATTGTGAATTTTGGGAGTCTCTTCCAGTTACAACACCCATTTGTGTTGACATAATAGACATATGGTGCATGTGTGTGTGCATGTGTGTGAACACGTGTACCTGATAGCCTGCCCCATAAGCTCTTTTGGTAATTAGCTCATTTTCTACTACTATGAAAGAATTTCAGCTAACACATCACTTCCGAATTTCAGTTATATTTTACCTACAAGAACAAATTGCCTTTATTTCAACAAAACCAGAAACTATTTAACTATTAACGGCTTTGTTTTTAAAGATTATTGTCTAACAAAATGCTCTTGTGCACCTCAATAGAGGGATGCCCCAATTAAATGTTACAGCAAGAAAATGCTACAAAGCAGCCGCACACACAGAGCTCAACTCTTAAAATCCCAAATTCCCATGAATCACCCCTTGTTGACATCCATGCCATTAATAGTGTAGCAAGTATCCTAAAGTATTTAATGCTCACATTTTATCAAAAGTATTGATTTTCCCTTTTGGTTTAGTGACTCAGATGAAAAAGTAAAGTCAAGTCTGTTCTCCTATGGCCTAAATGGCAAGGTGATCAGTTCTTTTTAAAGCTTAACTTGTATTGCTCAGAGAGTGACACTGCTGGAGGGAGTGAGCATCTCCACCAGGAGGCCGGAGGAGACCGGTCACCAGAGAGAAAGGTCAGCAGTAAGATTTTAATGGCTGCATTTTTCAACACAGGAACTAGAGTTGAATGAATTCTGACCTCTGGATTTCAACAATCACAGGAGTGTCGTCTTCTCATAACCACTCGTACAGAAGGCATTTGCTAGAACGCCAGAAAATTCGAGGAAGGAAGGAAGGAAGGGGAAAATGCACATTACAGAGCACAGCATTGGGGATGGGACGGGGTTCCTCGTATTTCAGCAACATTTAAGCTTCTAGAGGGCAAGGAGTAATTCTGAAAGCTTGTGGGGAATAAAACACAATTTAAGCATTATTCATAATTTGAAATACAATGAACAAACAGCACTTGGAGCTGGAAATTTAAGAGACTGTGTCTTCACGAAAACTTCAAGTAGTTCTCTCTTTAAATTCAGTTCCAAGCGCTCTGTGAAGACCTGTGGGGTTTATTTCCGCCCACTGGGTAGAGTCATGTATTTAGAAGAGGGCTACCAGGAGTGCATGCATGGAAAGTGACATTAAGCTCTAGCAAATTATCTGAGCTCTGGCCTTTCAAAGGAAATCAATAAAAAAAAAAAGAATAGGATTCTGCAGAATGAGTGCTTTGCCCTGGTGAAGCTGTCCCCCATCATGGCACTTATTTGCAATGAACCTGTCGCAAGCTGTAATGGTTTTGTGATTAGTGCAAATGAATGTTCCTCACCACATAGATTTACTATTGATTTTTTAATTAATAATAATATCTTGTATTTATATAGTTACCATCTCTGAGGAAATCTGAGTGCTTTATAGTTGATGAATTCCAATTTATCTTCATACTGTTCTGCTGAACATATAGATTAGGTATTCCAGTTGCATTTTAAGGAGGAAAAATAGAACCAGGAAAATTAAATTATTGACGACTGAGCTTTCAGAAAGCTGGTAATAGAATCATCCATTAAAATCTGGTAGTTTTGACTTCTAATTCTGACTGTTCCCAAAACCATCTCATCAGTTGGGTCAACTTTGAATATTCCTTAGGAAAAAGAAATTGATCATAACAATTATTTGAAATTGTTGTAATTAACAGACATTTCCATATCTCCTTGTTAAGTTGGTGATGTACAATAGTTGAGTTGAAGACATTTTTATTTATTAGACCATACGCGTTTTTAGTGGCCTATGACAATATCTTTGGAATGCTGGTAAGTCACATGTGCCCGAAGTTGGTCTTCGGGTAAGGGAGCAATGTACACCTGCAATCCTGCCATTAGGCAGGTGTGGTGTTCCAAGGGCTGGGTGTCTCTCTCACCTGTTACATCACTTTAACTGACGAAACTATAAAATAATCTCCCAGCAAAAATGTGTTCAAGACTCTCTTACTCATTGTACTCATCCTCTCAGTCACCCATTTCTCCAGCCTTTAAAGTGTGGGACACTGATTTACCCCTTCTCTGTATTACAGTTGCTGTTCAGTTTTCCTCTGACAAGTTCATGGCTTTGTCACCCTGTTTTCTCCTGACTACCACCCCTCCGCTCCTCACATTTATATGGGTAACCTCCTTACTCTCCTGCTTCACCTGTTGATTCCACAGTCCGGCTTCGATCAATTTCCCTCATTCTCTGTGATTTTTGAAATTATGAATTATTGAGGCACACAAAAAAGGGCACAGAAAAACATGTTGAACATCCATTTCCCCGGCACCTGCTTAAAAAAATGCGACATTAGAGATACAGTTGGAAGGCGCCATTGAAGCTCTCTCTGATCTTGCCTCATTGTTTCCTCTCCCTGCTATTTTGAGTTTAATGGTTCTTATTCTCATGCATGTTTTATACTTTTATTTATCACAATCTGTATTCATAAAAATATGTTATTTCTTTAATTATTTCTGAAACTTTCATTTTTTTTCATTGTGGCTTTGAGGTTTCCACTAGTGTTTTCAGGCTTATCCATGTTAGTGCCCGTGACTAGATTCCCTTCTGTTTCACTGCCGAAGTCCTCTGGATCCACACACCACAAGCTGCTGTTCTTCTAAGGATGGACACTGAGGTCGTGCTGATACTTTTTTTTTCTAAAAACCAAACAAACATGCAAACAATCATTTTGAACATGTGTCTTTGTTCATGTCTATGAGAGTGTCTTGAGGCATATACCCAGGGTTCTAAATGCAGGAGAGGGAAGATCTACTCATTTTCAAATTTATTGTTAAAAAATGGTTGTCGTCTAAAGCATTCTACTAAAAAAAGGACTTTGTTGGCTTCTCCAACAGCGATCAGTGGAATCCCATCCTCCTGAAAGAGGAGAGCCCCTCCTCACTTTTCTGTCTGAAGGACTGCCCTGCCCAGGACTCCTCTTTGTGAGGGGCTCGCAAATTCCAAAGCTTTCGGACTCCCTGCTAAAATAGAAGTGTATGAAAAGTGCAAGGTGTGGGGGGACCTTATGTGGACAGAGGACGCGAAGCCATGTATCAGGGCACCGTATCTCTTCACTGACTAGTAGTTTGTGGACTCTGAGGTTCTTGTATTACCCAGTTTATTTTCCCAAGATGCTGTCTCAGAAATGTGTAATCATCCAATTCACCGTGGGGCAGCGAAGAGCAAGGGCCCCGGAACTGGCCTGCCTGGCTCTGAATTCCTGTGCTACCGCAACTAGTTGTCTGCTCTTGAGCAGGTTTCTAAATGTGCCAGGGGCTTTGGTGTGTTTGCTTGTGAAATGGGGGACATGCCCATAATTACTTCATAAGGCTGTGATAAGAACCAAATGAGATACTATATATGAAGCTTTCACATAGGTGCTTAATAAATTTTTGTTGAATTATTGAGGAAAGTAAAAATAACAAAAAATTGTATCATACTTCCTTTTGTGTCAAGCATCGTTTTAGGAACTGGGGAGATGGTATCAATCTTAGTACCTGTCTCCTTCCCAAAGTAAGTTACCAGCTGGGACCAACCCCTTAGCACATTGTTGGGCTCAAGAAATACATGTTAAATATATGTTGAATGAATAAATGAACCGAATGTTTCTCCTAAGGCAATGAAATGCCCAAGATCTGTCCTGAGCCATAATGGAGCAAGTAAATGATATCCATGGTAATTATGCTCTCTGCGTGGTAGTGTGTTCTTAATCATTGCATATTGATTATTCCCATGAATATGGTTCATTTTTGCTATTAGCCAAAATATTTGAGTAGTCAAAATACCATATTTTTAAAGATGATGAGTGACAGATTTGACCAAATCCTTAATTCCTTAATTGCATACAAAATAACATTCCCCACTTTGGATTATGACCAGTCTTTTTAACTTTATTTTTTTCCTGAATTTTAGGTCTCATTGTGCATGAAGGAGCTGCAGTTTACAGAGTGTTTAAGCGCTGGCGAGCCGTTAACTTGCACTGGGATGTCTTAAATTATGACAAAGCCACTGATATCGAAGAAAGTAGCCGGGGGGAGTCTTCCACCAGCAGGACTTTATGGTTGCCGCTGACGGCGCTGCGGAACAGGAACTTGGTCCACCCGACGCAGTTAACCTCCCCCAGGTTTCAGTGTGGCTACGTGCTGCTGCATCTGTTCAGTCGAATGAGGGCCCACGAAGACCTGTCAGAAGATAACAGCTCAGGAGAAGTCGTGATGAGAGTGACGTCAGTGTGACAACAGGCTATGACGGTGCAGTGTGGACCACCCTGCACATTTCGGAATGTAATTGCAATGAATGGCAAACCCATAACACTTCCAAAAAAAACCACATCTATAAACTTTTTAAAATTTATGCTTTTTATATGAACATTTGAATTGCAAATACATTTTTCTGAAAAAAAAAGAGTGCTGGTGGTTTGCTTTCTGATTTATCACACATTTTATAAGTTGATGCTTGAAATCATGATACATATAATTTAACTCAACTGGGTTAAAAGAATGGAAAGTTATCCTTAGGGCCCAAACTATTTTTTTTCTTGCTTGTTTCATATGAACTTTTATCAGGCCTGGTGCTCCATGTGCAATACCTCAGACTCACTGTGAATGGGGAGCAGTTCAGAGTTCTGTGGGCAGGCTCCGCAGTGCCCGTCAGCTGAGCAGCCCAGAGGGGCTGCCACGCTGCTCTGCACTGGGCCTCCTCATGCCTCGTGCTGGTTGGCAAACTTGACCATGACTTTTTAATTTTTTTGCTGGGATGAAATAACCTGTCACCAGGAAAGCAGATTCTAGGAATTATGGCTTGTTTTCTGACTTTTGAAACAGTTCCAGAGAGCTTATAAAAAGGTAAAGTAAAATAGTGTCACTCCAGTTCACATCACAGAGGCAGAGCATCCTATACACTCACAACCCTGAGGGCTCCCGAAGCATCGCATTGTTAGGTGTGTGATGATAATAGTGCCTCGCATTTGCATAAACCTCTCATGGACCTATCAGACTCATTCTGGTTAATTATTAGTGTCTTGATTTCTATGAGCATCATCTTAATTAGATTTTCTTTTTGCAGAAGCTTGGATATCTACTTAATCAGTTAAACACCAATCTTATTACTTGGCTTAATGAAGTCCTGGGGAAATACGTTCACCAGCAGCGAGAAGTGTTTCTCTTTCACTAGATAAGTATGTTTTTAAATGAAAAGAGGAGAAGAAAAATGAGGCTATTGACTCCCCGGGATCAGGCTGCTAACTAGTGTTACCTGGAGATTTCCACCTTTTAATCCTCCTAATGGAAGTAAATGGCACATTTTAATCACAGTGACAGAATAGATGAGGAGGCAGGTGGTCATGCTTTCCTCAGAAACATGAGTTGAATAATGTAGGTCATCTGAAGTAATTGATCAGATTTTAAAGCATATGGAATAAAATGCTTTACATTCTAATCTCTAATAATAACCTTTGAAAAATTGATGATAGGATAGTGAATGTTTGCAGGCAGCATTGTGATTCCTACACAGCAAATTCTACCAACACTTGAAATATTTTCCAAGTTGAAAGATTGCCACCAACGAGTTAAGGATATGATAGGTAATTTTCAGAAACGTGAATAAATCAGGAAATCATGAAAGAAGGAAAATGTAGCCATCATTTAGGGGCAGATCTAGGATGTGAGGGTGTTAAACATTCTTACTCCAAAGGCCTGCTTTCATCTGATCCTACAGGAGCACAACCTTGGGTGTTTGAGGCACCGAGACCTGGAGGTCAGCTCTGTGAAGCTGGTCTCCGTTTCTCGGAATCTTGTCACCTGGGACAGGAAGGCAGACTATGTAATAGACACTCTAGGGATGCAAATCTGTCAAAGCAACAGTCCATTACTTATACCTCGCAGGTATTAATATTTGTCCTGGACAGTTTAACCACTAATAAAGAGCACCACATTTAACAGAGAATAATCGTGGGTACTGTTTGTAGAGTTCTGCATTAACAGAGCTGGATAAAGAGATTTTAGATACAGATTAGACTATCACTGCTGCAGTATTAGCAAACCCGCCCTTCTAATCAAGGGACACTTCGTATTCCTGTCAACTCATCGGGAAACACGGAGGGGCAGAGGATGAGAACCGCAGTGTCTGCGTGGGGCGCATGGGGTGGGGATGGCGGGAGTGCCAAGGGCAGTGTGGGTTTGTCAGACTGAAGGGAACGTGCGCCCCTTGACTCTCATCCTTCCCAGCACCTTGCCCTTTGGATGGACCTTTTGTCGACACCTATTATTTCCCCTCAGTGTCTTGTCAGCCACCACCTCTTAGCTCACCCAACACACACCCCACATGTGGTGCGAGTCAGTGTGGGTGTATGGATCTGACAATTTCCACTCAACAGAATGTACCACCGGTGAAATTATTACATAAAAACTCAAGTACTCATTGGGTTGTGGAGGGAGCGCATTTAGAGAATTGAATCCACTGCTTAAAAATGAAATTCTAGTATCACACAAGATGAGTTATGAACAACTAACTTTCAATTGTGAATGGTGTAATTCAAATTTGGGCTCCCGTAAAGTTCAAAAACATTTACGGTCAGGAAAGACGTTGGAAATATTTTAAATTAATTCTTATAAAAACAGATCTGTGTGCAGTCTGTTCCCAACCACTAATGTGCAGCACACACACCTGTGGAGCACCTTCAGTGTGGGTCAGACACTGCTGGCAGCAGGCCGCGGAATGCCTCAGGTTCGGAGGGAGACGGTGTGTCGGGTTACAGGTGAGCCAAGGGCAGTGGGAGTCCAGAGGAGCAATCGGTTTTCCCTGGGGCAGGTGCAAAAGCCACCAAGGAGCTGTCAAGACTTGAATCTTAAAACATGAGTAGAGACTGCCAATCAGACAAGTAGAGAAGAACATTCTAGAAACAACATGGGGGTAAAAGAGGCATGTTCCAATAAAGGTGAAAGATTTCCCATGGGGAAGCACAGGATACATGTGAAGACATGACCCTACCCTCTGGGGTTGGCTGGGTGGCTAGGACTGAATTCTACATGGAACCGTAAGAAGATGGTTCAAGCAGCAGGTGGAAGGAGCTGGCAAGGTCATCTCTGAAGGATGATGTCTTCTCTCCAGCCCATATCTGTGGGAACAGCACTCCCACTTCTTCAGGTCGGGGTAAAGTAATGTAATGAATTGTGTTCACATCCCCAAGAGTCTAGAGAAATCCTACACAACGAAGCAGGTAGAAGTCACACGCAGGTGCCGTTGCTGTAAAGGACATAACACAACAGAACCATTGGGCAGAACGGGCTTTCCTCCGCCCCCAGGAGGCAGCCACGCCGGAAGTCGGAGGGGGAGAGCGCATCGTAGCTCGAGTGAAGGAGAAGATAGTTTCTCCATTATGAGTTTTTAAAATATCATTTAAATTATTTTCTTCTATCTTTCTCATGAACTAAAGATAGGCCAAAATAAAGCAAGCCCTCTCTGTTGCGTCTGCTTCTGTGTGAAGCTGCTGTTCTTTTCCTCCCGTTTCTCTCTCCCCGGTTAGCAGTGTTAGCGCAGCCTGTGGTTCTGATGGAGCGCTAACGCTCCGTTCTCCTTTGTCTGTGGCGCGGGACAGCAGCGTTCATTTGTCTTTGGTAATCCGGAATTAGATTAGTTGTCGTCTTGCAATTGATGTCATTTTAAACAGAGATTATACTGTGTCTGTACTTTCCTTTATAGTTTATTTGTTTGACTTACAAATTTTAACGGCAGTAGTTTGCATATAACTAATATGTTAAAATCTTCTGTCCAAGTTCAATCTTTATCAAACTTCCATGACAAAGTTCTTTTTTTAAATTTTCAATATATATGTTTGTATAAAGGACATAACCATATAAAAATAATTTGATGTTCGATATATTAAGACATAGTTGTTTAAAGGCCTTATGGAGATTCTTTAGGCAATTACTTCAGTCCCTAGTTTACCAGTCCAGAAAAAAATGTTCCCATCATGTGTGTGAGGTACAGCAGTGTAACAGGTTCTGTAATTTGTAGCAAAGCTCAGAGTTCCAGGCCCTGGTGGAATCTAGAGATTAACTCACTGCATTCATGAAGATGCCACTTTACGTGCTATGGAT